>NC_082732.1:294793-604793 GCF_030144855.1 Hypanus sabinus | reverse complement strand
AAATCTCCTCTGCACCCTTTCTATGGCTTCCACATTCTTCCTGTAGTGAGGTGGCCAGAACTGAGAATAGTACTCCAAGTGGGCTCTGGCCAGGGTCCTATATAGCTGCAACATTACCTCTCGGCTCCTAAACTCAATTCTACGATTAATGAAGCCCAATACACCGTATGCCTTTTTCACCACAGAGTCAACCTGCGCAGCTGCTTTGAGCATCCTTTGGACTCGGACCCCAAGATCCCTCTGATCTTCCATACTGCCAAGAGTCTTACCATTAATACTATATTCTGCCATCACATTTGCTTGCTGCAAATATAATTTTCCAAGTCTGCCATTGAAAAAGACATCTGAATGACAGGGTGGGCTGTGAAGAGGATGCAGAGAGGCTTCAGGAGATATAGAGAGGCAAATTGAATGAGAAAGGAGTTGGCAGGTGGAATAAAATGGAGAGTCTGTAAGACCAGACCTGTACTACAGATAAACAAGTATAGGAAATGTACATAATTCACAACCACCAACACTGAGTTGGGGCTTCACTTTAAGAGGCTGATCTGACATGATGATGTAATTATGTAAAGGATTTTGTTTTCAGGTTTTGGAGTTCAATAAAATATTTTGCAGTTTTATTTGTGTAAACCTACATTTTAAATGGAAGCAGAATGAATGTCAGTGATCAGATTTCCAGTAGATGGCACCAAACTATGATATCCATTGAGGCAGTGGCTCAGACCTAGTGATTTTTTGGTCTGCATGGACGGCTTTCAGGATAGTGCCGGTATTTAGGGGTCAGGTTAGGGATCAGGTTGAGGGAAAATTAGAGGTTAGGAGAAGTAAGTGAAGGAGCCAATGTTCCGAGCCCAGGTTGGAGTTCTTCACAGTCAAAAGGCAGCAATCCCAAAGGGCAGAACAGCAAACTCTCTAGAGAGGGACCAACCATCCCCAGCTCAGTGAGTCCTGAGGTTGGAGGTGCACACAAGTCTGGAAATCGAGGCCTGAATATTGAACTCCCATGACTAGTAAGGTAGTCGAGAACCTCGCTGGCCCATTTTGACCCAGAGAGTTCTGCAGCATGAAACAGGTAATTTGGCCCATTGGGACAACACTAACTACTTGGCACTGATCCCAAGTCAAAGTTGCGTTTATTGTCTTATGCGCATGTGCAACATTAAAGACACAACATTCAGATGAAAAACATTAATTGATCATAAATTGTACAACAATTTTCAAGAAAGAGCACATAAGAATAACAAAAACATCTATTTTAGTGCAAAGTAATGAAAGTGTTGCTAAACTGTAGTGTTTTGGGTTGTGCAGGTTGGTTTGAGAACAGAATAGTTAAAGAGAAGGAGATGCTGGTGTGTGGGACTTCAGCCATAGTCCAAGATAACCCTTCCTCCAACACTTGCAATTCAGCAATAACGTCCAACATGGTATTTGCCTACCTCATTGCCTGCAAGTCAAAGTGATGGCAAAGTAGTTCAATTTCTAATCCAATTAAATGAAGTAAATAACTTGGAAATAAAACAGAGCTTCTCATAGTAAAGGTGTGTCAATAACTGGATCCCATTTGTCAATTTTGTAGTCACTTGACCAAATCCTTCAATTCTTCCCATAACTTAAAACAGTCTTCATCACCATCAACCAAATTGCCAGTAATGGTGTCATTACTTACTTTTTTAATGAAAAGAAGGACTGAAAACAGCATTGACCTTGAGTACAAATTTCCTAAAATGTCTCTCCAGGTGAGCCAGTAATTCACTTTCCACACAGGTAACCCTCAGTGTCACTCTGGGTGAGTCAGTGATTCAATTATAGTTCTTCTAATCTACTTTAGTGTATGAGATGTTTCTGTGGAATTAAAGTGAGCTCCTGTTCTCAGTCCACAGCAATATCCCTGAGTTTCCTGTTGTTTTAACTCACCATCCTGTATATGCACAGCTTTTTCTTCTTGCACATTTGTTTGTTCATCCTGCTGGGTGTGGTATTTTATCGATTCTATTGTGTTTCTTGGACTTACTGTGAATGCATACAAGAAAATGAATCTCAGGGTTTTATATGGTGCCATATATGTACTTTGATAATAACTTTACCTCAATCTTTCAACTCCTTGCTTCTCCCTGCGATCTCTAGCACCGTTACAAAGAGGCTGAAAGATAACAGAAGGAACAGTATCTTCTCTTCTTCCTCTCTGCCATCTGATTTCTAAAGGGATGTTGAATCCATGAACACTAACCTCACTTTTGTATTATTTCTGTTTTTGCACCGTTTTAAATAATACTACACACACACACACACACATACTCTAATTTATTGATTTTTTTCTATATTTATCATTGTACTGCTGCTGTTAAGTTATCAAATTTCACAGCATATGCTGGTTATATTAAACTTGTTACTGATTTTGTTTCTTCTCTCTGGGCACTGAGCAGCCTACAGGACTTAACCTCTGGGTAACTCCCTCTTTCCTTCTGCTTATTTGAGAACCAGCCATTTCTGTCTGCCACCTGTCTGTTACTTTGGCTTAGTTTTATTCTTACCAGCAGATAATGAAAACACAGTATAATCTGATAGTAATTGCCACATTGAGCCATTTGGTCTCCATCCAATCAGGGATATTCCCTTTTTTATCCCTGCCCACTTCTGTTGCTGAAGACTAACCTGATTTCCTGCTTCCTAATTCTGAGGTGGGGCTTCAGACCAAAACTGTTACCTTACTTCTCCTCCTGCAGATGCAGCCAGACATGCTGAGAGCTTCCTGCATTCCCTGTATTTTTTATTTCAGATTCCCAACATCAGATTTTTTGATTGCCAAGCATTTTACTTGCAATATGTAATCTTAAATCCAAATGTTTATATGGCATGAAGGTCTTTGTATTGACCCCATGGTTCACATGACACATAGCCCACAGTCACTGAAATTAATCTTTAGCCTTTGCTTTCTGGTACTGAGTCAATTTTTAATTAAACTAAAAGCTGTAAATGCTGGAAATATTCAGCAAGTCAGGCAGCAGATGTATGTTTGATTTCAACTTTTACCAGTTCTGCTGAAAAGTTTTCAACCTGAAATATTAACAGTTTCTCCCTCTCACGGAGGGTATCAAGCTCCTTATTGTTTATTTCAGATCTCCAGAATCTAGCTTTTCTTTTTATCATAAGACCATAAGACATAGGAACAGAATTAGGCCTTTCAGCCCATCACGTCTCCTCCGCCATTCCATCATGGCTGATCCCAAATCTTACTCAACCCCATGTACCCACCTTCTCGCCATATTCTTTGATGCCATAACTGATCAGGAAACTATCAACTTCCACCTTAAATATACCTGTGGACTTGGCCTGCACCACAGTCTGTGGCAGAGCATTCCAGATTCACTACTCTTTAGCTAAAAAAAAATCCTGATTACCTCTGTTCTAAAAGGTTACCCTCAATTTTGAGGCTGTGCCTTCTAGTTCTGGATACTCCCACCAGAGGAAACATCCTCTCCACATTCATCTTATCTAGTATTTACAACCTCATAGTTCCCACACCCCCGCACTTCCCGTTTCTACCTCCTACCCAAGCTCCACAAACCTGCCTGTCCAGGTAGAGCCATTGTCTCAGCTTGCTCCTGCCCCACCAAACTCATTTCTGCATACCTCGACGCTGTTTTATCCCCCCTTGTTCAATCCCTTCCCACCTACGTTCATGACACTTCTCATACTCTGAATTTTTCAATGACTTTAAGTTCCCTGGCTCCCACTGCCTTATTTTCACCATGGACATCCATTCCCTATATACCTCCATCCCCCACCAGGAAGGTCTCAAAACTCTCTGTTTCTTTTTGGATTCCAGACCTAACCAGTTCCTCTCTACCACCACTCTTCTCCATCTAGCAGAATTAGTCCTTACTCTTAATAATTTTTACTTTGGCTCCTCCCACTTCCTCCAAACTAAAGGTGTAGCCACGGGCACCCGTGGGGGTCCCAGCTATGCCTGCATTTTTGTTGGCTTTGTGGAACAGTCCACATTCCAAGCCTATACTGGCATCTGTCCCCCACTTTTCCTTTGCTACGTCGACAACTGCATTGGTGCTGCTTCCTGCACGCATGCTGAGCTCACTGACTTCATTAACTTTGCCTCCAACTTTCACCCTGCCCTCAAATTTACCTGGTCCATTTCTGACACCTCCCTCCCCTTTCTTGATCTTTCTGTATCCATCTCTGGAGACGGCTTATCTACTGATGTCTACCATAAGCCTATGGACTCTCACAGCTACCTGGACTATTCCTCTTCCCACCCTGTCTATTGCAAAAATGCCATTTCCTTCTTGAAATTCCTCCGTCTCCACTGCATCTGCTCTCCGGATGAGGCTTTTCATTCCAGGACAGAGGAAATATCTTCTTTTTTTAAAGAAAGGGGCTTCCCTTCTTCCACCATCAACTCTGCTCTCAAAAGCATCTCTCCTATTTCCCGCACATCTGCCCTCACCGCATCCGCCCACCACTCCACTCGGGATAGAGTTCCCCTTGTCAATAGACAATAGACAATAGGTGCAGAAGTAGACCATTCGGCCCCTCGAGTCTGCACCGCCATTCTGAGATCATGGCTGATCATTCACTATCAATACCCAGTCCCTGCCTTGTCCCCATATCCCTTGATTCCCCTATCCATCAGATATCTATCTAGCTCCTTCTTGATAGCATCCAGAGAATTGGACTCCACCATCTTCTGAGGCAGTGCATTCCACACCTCCACAACTCTCTGGGAGAAGAAGTTCTTCCTCAACTCTGTTTTAAATAACTGACCTCTTATTCTCAATCCATGCCCTCTGGTACTGGACTCTCCCAACATCTGGAACATATTTCCTGCCTCAATCCTATCAAATCCTTTAATTATCTTAAACGTTTCAATCAGATCCCCTCTCAATCTCCTCAATTCCAGTGTGTACAAGCCCAATCTCTCCAATCTCTCCGCGTAAGACAGCCCTGCCATCTCAGGAATCAACCTAGTGAATCTATGCTGCACTTCCTCAATTGCCAGAATGTCCTTCCTTAAACCTGGAGACCAAAACTGTACACAATATTCCAGGTGTGGTCTCACCAGGGCCCTGTACAAATGCAAAAGGACATCCTTGCTCTTGTACTCAATTCCCCTTGTAATAAAGGCCAACATTCCATTTGCCCTCTTCACTGCCTGTTGCACTTGCTCATTCACCTTCATTGACTGATGAACTAGGACTCCTAGGTCTCTTTGCATTTCTCCCTTACCTAACTCTACACCGTTCAGACAATACTCTGCCTTCTTGTTCCAGCTTCCAAAGTGGATAACTTCACATTTATTCACATTGAATGACATCTGCCAAGTATCTGCCCACTCACCCAGCCTATCCAAGTCTCCCTGTATTCTCCTAACGTCCTCTTCGCATGTCACACTGCCACCCAGTTTAGTATCATCAGCAAACTTGCTGATATAGTTTTCAATGCCCTCATCTAAATCGTTGACATAAATCGTAAAGAGCTGTGGTCCCAATACAGAGCCCTGTGGTTCCCCACTAGTCACCTCCAGCCAGGCCGAGAAACACCCATTCACTGCTACCCTTTGCTTTCTATCTGCCAACCAGTTTTCTATCCATGTTGAAACCCTGCCCCCAATGCCATGAGCTCTGATTTTACTCACCAATCTCCTATGTGGCACCTTATCGAATGCCTTCTGAAAATCTAGGTACACAACATCTACTGGCTTACCCTCGTCTAACATCCTTGTTACACCCTCAAAAAACTCCAACAGATTAGTCAAGCATGATTTGCCCTTGGTAAATCCATGCTGGCTCGGCCTAATCCTATTACTGCCATCAAGATGTGCCACTATTTCGTCCTTAATAATGGACTCAAGCATCTTCCCCACGACTGACGTTAGGCTAACAGGGCGATAGTTCTCCGTTTTCTCCTTCCCTCCCTTCTTGAAAAGTGGGATAACATTAGCCACTCTCCAATCTTCAGGAACTGATCCTGAATCTAAGATTGAAAAATGATTACCAATGCATCCGCAATTTCCTGAGCCACCTCTTTTAGAACCCTCGGATGCAGACCATCTGGACCCGGGGATTTATTAGCCTTCAGTCCTACCAGTCTACTCATCACAGTAATGTCAATCCTAATGTCAATCTGTCTCAATTCCTCTGATATCTTATGACCCTGGCCCATCCATACATCTGGGAGATTGCTTGTGTCCTCCCTGGTGAAGACAGATCTAAAGTACGCATTAAATCTATTACCCCACCAGTCTCCAGGTCCAACATATAATTTTCTGTAACTTCCGCCACCTCCAACGGGATCCCACCACCAAGCACATCTTTCCATCCCCCACTCTTTCTGCTTTCCACAGGGATCGCTCCCTACACAACTCCCTTGTCCATTCATACCCCGCATCCATTCCTACCAATCTCCCTCCCGGCACTTATCCTTGTAAGTAGAACAAGTGCTACACCTGCCCTTACACTTCCTCCCTCACCACCATTCAGGGCCCCAGACAGTCCTTCCAGGTGAGGCGACACTTCACCTGTGAGTCGGCTGGTGTGGTATACTGCGTCCGGTGCTCCCGGTGTGGCCTTTTATATATTGGTGAGACCCGACACAGACTGGGAGACCGTTTCGCTGAACACCTACGCTCTATCCACCAGAGAAAGCAGGATCTCCCATTGGCCACACATTTTAATTCCACATCCCATTCCCATTCTGATATGTCAATCCATGGCCTCCTCTACTGTCAAGATGAAGCCACACTCAGGTTGGAGGAACAACACCTTATATTCTATCTGGGTAGTCTCCAACCTGATGGCATGAACATTGATTTCTCTGTTATGCCCCTCCTCCCCTTCTTACCCCATCCCTTATCTATCTATCTATCTATCTTTCTATTTATTTATTATTTATCCCCCTTATTTCTCTCTCTGTCTTTCTCACAATCACTCCTTGCCTGCTCTCCATCTTCCTCTGGTGCTTCCCTCCCCCTTTCTTTCTCCCTAGGCCTCCTGTCCCATGATCCTTCTCTAGCCTTGTATCCCTTTTGCCAATCAACTTTCCAGCTCTTAGCTTCATCCCTCCCCCTCCTGTCTTCTCCTATCATTTCGGATTTGCCCCTCCCCATCCCACTTTCAAATCTCTTACTATCTCTTCTTTCAGTTAGTCCTGACGAAGGGTCTCGGCCCGAAACATCAACTGTACTTCTTCCTATAGGTGCTGCCTGGCCTGCTATGTTCCACCAGCATTTTGTGTGCGTTGCTTGAATTTCCAGCATCTGCGGATTTCCTCATGTTTACGTTTTACTTTCAACATTCGGTAGGTTTCAATGAGATCCCCCCATATTCTTTTAAGTTCCAGGGAGTACAGCCCTGAAGCTGCCAAATGCTTCTCATATGTTAACCCCCTCATTTCTGGAATCATCCTTGTGAACCTCCTCTGGACTCTCTCCAATCCTTTCCAAGGTATGGGGCACAAAACTGTTGACAATACTCAAGTGCTGCCTGACAGGTGTTTTATAAAGCCTCAGCGTTATCCCGTTACTTTTATATTCCATTCCCCTTGAAATAAATGCCAACATTGCATTTGTCTTCTTTACCACAGACTCAATCTGTAAATTAACCTTCTGGGAGTCTTGCAGAGGACTCCCGAGTCCTTGTGCACCTCTGATGTTTGAACCTTCTTTCCATTTAGATAATAGTCCACACTATAGTTCCTTTTATAAAAATGATTTATCATACATGTCCCAACACTGTATCCCATCTGCCACTTTTTTGCCCATTCTTCCAATTTGTCTAAGTTCTGCTGCATCACATTGCTTCCTCAGCACTACCTACTCCTCCACTTTTCTTTGTATCATATAACATATAACCATATTACAATCACAGGCCATCTCGGCCCTCCTAGTCCGTGCCGAACTCTTAATCTCACCTAGTCCCACCTACCCGCACTCAGCCCATAACCCTCCACTCCTTTCCTGTCCATATACCTATCCAATTTTACCTTAAATGACACAACTGAAATGGCCTCTACTACTTCTACAGGAAGAATTGGTGGAGGCCAATTCTCTGGATGCTTTCAAGAAGGAGCTAGATAGATATCTGATGGATAGGGGAATCAAGGGATATGGGGACAAGGCAGGGACTGGGTATTGACAGTAAATGATCAGCCATGATCTCAGAATGGCGGTGCAGACTCGAGGGGCCGAATGGTCTACTTCTGCACCTATTGTCTATTGAAGCTCATTCCACACAGCTATCACTCTCTGAGTAAAGAAATACCCCCTCGTGTTTCCCTTAAACTTTTGCCCCCTAACTCTCAAATCGTCCTCTCGTTTGAATCTCCAAACTTTTCCATAAAGCCATCAATTCCATTATCCAAATCATTGACAAACAATGTGAAAAGCAGTGGTCCCAATGTCCCTGAGGAACACCACTAGTCACTGGCAGCCAACCAGAAAAGGACCCTTTTATTCCCACTCACTGCCTCCTGGCTGTCAGCCATTCCCCTATACATGCCAACTCGAGGAAATATGCAGAGGCTGGAAATTCAAGCAACACACACAAAATGCTGGTGGAACGCAGCAGGCCAGGCAGCATCTATAGGAAGAAGTACAGTCGACATTTCGGGCCAAGACCCTTCATCAGGGTTACTTCCTCAAAGAACTTTGACAGATTTGTCAGGCAAGATTTCCTTTTACAGAAACCATGCTGACTTTGACTTATTTTATCATTAGTCTCCAAGTATCCTGAAAGCTTATCCTTAATAATAGTCTCCAACAGTTTCCCAACCACTGAGGTTAGGCTAACTGGCCTATAATCCCTTTCTTTTGCCTTCCTCACTTCTGAAGAGTGAAGTGACAATTGCAATCTTCCAGTCCTCCGGAAACATGCCTGAATCAAGTGATTATTGAAAGGTCATGATCAATTCATCTGTTATCTCTGCAGCAACCTCTCTCAGGACTCAGGGATGTAGTCCATGTGGTCCAGGTGACTTATCCATCTTAAGACCTTTCAGCTTGCCTCACACTTTTTCCTTTGTAATAGCAAAGGCACTCACTCCTGCTCCCTGATACTCATGGACCTCTGGCACACTGCTTGTGTCTTCCACAGTGAAGACAGATGCAAAGTATCCATTAAGTTCATCTGCCATTTTTTTGTTCCCCATTACCACCTCACCAGCATCATTTTCCAGTGGTCCAATATCAACTCTCCTCCCTTTTACTCTTCGTATAACTGAAAAAAAACTTTTAGTATCCTCCTTTATATTTTTTGTCTAGTTTGCTTTCATATATCATCTTTTTCCTCCTTGCAGTTGCCTTTTGTTGGATCTTAAAAGCTTCTAATCATCCAACTTCCCATTCACTTTTGCTACCTTACATGCCCTTTCCTTGACTGTTATACAGTCCTCAGCTTCCTTTGTCAGGCAAAGGCATGTTTGCTAAAAGGGAGACCATAAAACCATAAGACATAGAAGCAGACTTAGGCCATTCAGCCCATTGAATCAGCCACATTATTACTGATCTATTTCCTCCTCAATTCCATTCTCTTGCCTTCTCCCCATAGCTTTTCACACCCTGACTAATCAGGAACTTTTCAATTTCCACCTTAAATACACTCAGTAACATGGCCTCCACAGCCGCCTGTGGCAATGAACACAGATTCACTACCCTCTAGCTAAAGAAATTCCTCCTCATCTCCTTTCTAAATGGATGTCCTTGTATTCTGAGGCTGTGCCCTTTGGTCCTAGTCTCCCTGACTATGGGGAACATCTTCTCCACATTCACTCTATCTGGGCCTTTCAACATTTCAAATTCTTCTAAATTCCAACAAGTAAAGGCTCCTCATATGATAAGCCTTTCATTCCTAGAATCATTCGCATGAATTTCCTCTGAATCCTTTGCAATGTCAGCAAATTCTTTCATAAATAAGGGGCCCAAAACTGTTCATAACACTCCAAATGAGGCCTTACCAATGCCTAATAATGCCTCAGCATTACATCCTTCGTTTTATATTTTTGTCCTCTTGAAATGACTGGTAACATTGCTGTAGCAGCGACTTGAAAACAAACCTAAACCACTCAGAGATTGAACACGGGGTGGGTGGGGATGGGGTGGACAGTTTGACATTGTATGATGCACTATCCACAATAACGGTTGTAACCCCCCACCTGCCCAGGTCGTCCTTAATCCTGGAGAGCCTGTTAGGTCACCTCATAGAGGGGAAGGGGTTACTGTCATGGTCTGGTCCGTGAAGTCCGCGTTCTGGATCACGTGGACTCCAGACTCCAGGTCTTCCAGCTGTCCTTTGTCTCATTTGGGCTTAATCGTAGGCACCTGATTCTCGTCGGGGCTGGGAATATAAGTGGCGCTGGGTTCAAGGGTGGTTGCTGGTTTGTCTTGTTAGTATCCTGTCCTTGCCATTACCCTATGGTGGGATCTGTTCCTCCTGGTCCTTGCCTCTGTTGGGTAATTCAGGCTGTCATTGCTGTTACCCTGAGGCTGGACTGTTCCCTTTGTTCCCTCTGAATTCCTGCCCTGCAACCTGTGTCTGGAGCCTTGCCTCACCTTGTCCTCCTTCTGCCTGGAGCCTTGCCTCACCCTGCCTTCCTTCTGCCTGGAGCCTTGCCTCACCCTGCCTTCCTTCTGCCTGGAGCCTTGCCTCACCCTGCCTTCCTTCTGCCTGGAGCCTTGCCTCACCCTGCCTGTGTCTGGAGCCTTGCCTCACCCTGCCTGTGTCTGGAGCCTTGCCTCACCCTGCCTGTGTCTGGAGCCTTGCCTCACCCTGCCTGTGTCTGGAGCCTTGCCTCACCCTGCCTGTGTCTGGAGCCTTGCCTCACCCTGCCTGTGTCTGGAGCCTTGCCTCACCCTGCCTGTGTCTGGAGCCTTGCCTCACCCTGCCTGTGTCTGGAGCCTTGCCTCACCCTGTCCTCCTTCTGCCTGGAGCCTTGCCTCACCCTGTCCTCCTTCTGCCTGGAGCCTTGCCTCACCCTGTCCTCCTTCTGCCTGGAGCCTTGCCTCACCTTGCCTTCCTCCTGCCTGGAGCCTTGCCTCACCTTGCCTTCCTCCTGCCTGGAGCCTTGCCTCACCCTGCCCTCCTTCTGCCTGGAGCCTTGCCTCACCCTGTCCTCCTGCCTGGAGCCTTGCCTCACCCTGTCTTCCTTCTGCCTGGAGCCTTGCCTCACCTTGCCTTCCTCCTGCCTGGAGCCTTGCCTCACCCTGTCCTTCTGTCTGGAGCCTTGCCTCACCCTGTCCTCCTTCTGTCTGGAGCCTTGCTTCACCCTGCCTGTGTCTGGAGCCTTGCCTCACCCTGTCCTCCTGCCTGGAGCCTTGCCTCACCCTGCCTGTGTCTGGAGCCTTGCCTCACCCTGTCCTCCTTCTGTCTGGAGCCTTGCCTCACCCTGTCCTCCTTCTGCCTGGAGCCTTGCCTCACCCTGTCCTCCTTCTGCCTGGAGCCTTGCCTCACCCTGTCCTCCTTCTGCCTGGAGCCTTGCCTCACCCTGTCCTCCTTCTGCCTGGAGCCTTGCCTCACCCTGTCCTCCTTCTGCCTGGAGCCTTGCCTCACCCTGTCCTCCTTCTGCCTGGAGCCTTGCCTCACCCTGTCCTCCTTCTGCCTGGAGCCTTGCCTCACCCTGTCCTCCTTCTGCCTGGAGCCTTGCCTCACCCTGTCCTCCTTCTGCCTGGAGCCTTGCCTCACCCTGTCCTCCTTCTGCCTGGAGCCTTGCCTCACCCTGTCCTCCTTCTGCCTGGAGCCTTGCCTCACCCTGTCCTCCTTCTGTCTGGAGCCTTGCTTCACCCTGCCTGTGTCTGGAGCCTTGCCTCACCCTGTCCTCCTGTCTGGAGCCTTGCCTCACCCTGCCTGTGTCTGGAGCCTTGCCTCACCCTGTCCTCCTTCTGTCTGGAGCCTTGCCTCACCCTGTCCTCCTTCTGTCTGGAGCCTTGCCTCACCCTGTCCTCCTTCTGCCTGGAGCCTTGCCTCACCCTGTCCTCCTTCTGTCTGGAGCCTTGCCTCACCCTGTCCTCCTTCTGTCTGGAGCCTTGCCTCACCCTGTCCTCCTTCTGTCTGGAGCCTTGCCTCACCCTGTCCTCCTTCTGTCTGGAGCCTTGCCTCACCCTGTCCTCCTTCTGTCTGGAGCCTTGCCTCACCCTGTCCTCCTTCTGTCTGGAGCCTTGCCTCACCCTGTCCTCCTTCTGCCTGGAGCCTTGCCTCACCCTGTCCTCCTTCTGCCTGGAGCCTTGCCTCACCCTGTCCTCCTTCTGCCTGGAGCCTTGCCTCACCCTGTCCTCCTTCTGCCTGGAGCCTTGCCTCACCCTGTCCTCCTTCTGTCTGGAGCCTTGCCTCACCCTGCCCTCCTTCTGCCTGGAGCCTTGCCTCACCCTGCCCTCCTTCTGCCTGGAGCCTTGCCTCACCCTGCCCTCCTTCTGCCTGGAGCCTTGCCTCACCCTGTCCTCCTTCTGCCTGGAGCCTTGCCTCACCCTGTCCTCCTTCTGCCTGGAGCCTTGCCTCACCCTGTCCTCCTTCTGCCTGGAGCCTTGCCTCACCCTGCCCTCCTTCTGCCTGGAGCCTTGCCTCACCCTGCCCTCCTTCTGCCTGGAGCCTTGCCTCACCCTGCCCTCCTTCTGCCTGGAGCCTTGCCTCACCCTGCCCTCCTTCTGTCTGGAGCCTTGCCTCACCCTGCCCTCCTTCTGCCTGGAGCCTTGCCTCACCCTGCCCTCCTTCTGCCTGGAGCCTTGCCTCACCCTGCCCTCCTTCTGCCTGGAGCCTTGCCTCACCCTGCCCTCCTTCTGCCTGGAGCCTTGCCTCACCCTGCCCTCCTTCTGCCTGGAGCCTTGCCTCACCCTGCCCTCCTTCTGCCTGGAGCCTTGCCTCACCCTGCCCTCCTTCTGCCTGGAGCCTTGCCTCACCCTGCCCTCCTTCTGCCTGGAGCCTTGCCTCACCCTGCCCTCCTTCTGCCTGGAGCCTTGCCTCACCCTGTCCTCCTTCTGCCTGGAGCCTTGCCTCACCCTGTCCTCCTTCTGCCTGGAGCCTTGCCTCACCCTGTCCTCCTTCTGCCTGGAGCCTTGCCTCACCCTGTCCTCCTTCTGCCTGGAGCCTTGCCTCACCCTGTCCTCCTTCTGCCTGGAGCCTTGCCTCACCCTGTCCTCCTTCTGCCTGGAGCCTTGCCTCACCCTGTCCTCCTTCTGCCTGGAGCCTTGCCTCACCCTGTCCTCCTTCTGCCTGGAGCCTTGCCTCACCCTGTCCTCCTTCTGCCTGGAGCCTTGCCTCACCCTGTCCTCCTTCTGCCTGGAGCCTTGCCTCACCCTGTCCTCCTTCTGCCTGGAGCCTTGCCTCACCCTGTCCTCCTTCTGCCTGGAGCCTTGCCTCACCCTGTCCTCCTTCTGCCTGGAGCCTTGCCTCACCCTGTCCTCCTTCTGCCTGGAGCCTTGCCTCACCCTGTCCTCCTTCTGCCTGGAGCCTTGCCTCACCCTGTCCTCCTTCTGTCTGGAGCCTTGCCTCACCCTGTCCTCCTTCTGTCTGGAGGCTTGCCTCACCCTGCCTTCCTTCTGTCTGGAGGCTTGCCTCACCCTGCCTTCCTTCTGTCTGGAGCCTTGCCTCACCCTGTCCTCCTGCCTGGAGCCTTGCCTCACCCTGTCCTCCTTCTGCCTGGAGCCTTGCCTCACCCTGTCCTCCTTCTGCCTGGAGCCTTGCCTCACCCTGTCCTCCTTCTGCCTGGAGCCTTGCCTCACCCTGTCCTCCTTCTGCCTGGAGCCTTGCCTCACCCTGCCTTCCTTCTGTCTGGAGCCTTGCTTCACCCTGCCTGTGTCTGGAGCCTTGCCTCACCCTGTCCTCCTTCTGCCTGGAGCCTTGCCTCACCCTGTCCTCCTGCCTGGAGCCTTGCCTCACCCTGTCCTTCTTCTGTCTGGAGCCTTGCTTCACCCTGCCTGTGTCTGGAGCCTTGCCTCACCCTGTCCTCCTTCTGCCTGGAGCCTTGCCTCACCCTGTCCTCCTTCTGTCTGGAGCCTTGCCTCACCCTGTCCTCCTTCTGCCTGGAGCCTTGCCTCACCCTGTCCTCCTTCTGCCTGGAGCCTTGCCTCACCCTGTCCTCCTTCTGTCTGGAGCCTTGCCTCACCCTGTCCTCCTTCTGCCTGGAGCCTTGCCTCACCCTGTCCTCCTTCTGCCTGGAGCCTTGCCTCACCCTGTCCTTCTGTCTGGAGCCTTGCCTCACCCTGTCCTTCTTCTGTCTGGAGCCTTGCTTCACCCTGCCTGTGTCTGGAGCCTTGCCTCACCCTGTCCTCCTTCTGCCTGGAGCCTTGCCTCACCCTGTCCTCCTTCTGCCTGGAGCCTTGCCTCACCCTGTCCTCCTTCTGTCTGGAGCCTTGCCTCACCCTGTCCTCCTTCTGCCTGGAGCCTTGCCTCACCCTGTCCTCCTTCTGCCTGGAGCCTTGCCTCACCCTGTCCTCCTGCCTGGAGCCTTGCCTCACCCTGTCCTCCTTCTGCCTGGAGCCTTGCCTCACCCTGTCCTCCTTCTGCCTGGAGCCTTGCCTCACCCTGTCCTCCTTCTGTCTGGAGCCTTGCCTCACCCTGTCCTCCTTCTGTCTGGAGCCTTGCCTCACCCTGCCTTCCTTCTGTCTGGAGCCTTGCCTCACCCTGTCCTCCTGCCTGGAGCCTTGCCTCACCCTGTCCTCCTGCCTGGAGCCTTGCCTCACCCTGTCCTCCTTCTGCCTGGAGCCTTGCCTCACCCTGTCCTCCTTCTGCCTGGAGCCTTGCCTCACCCTGTCCTCCTTCTGCCTGGAGCCTTGCCTCACCCTGTCCTCCTTCTGCCTGGAGCCTTGCCTCACCCTGTCCTCCTTCTGCCTGGAGCCTTGCCTCACCCTGTCCTCCTTCTGCCTGGAGCCTTGCCTCACCCTGTCCTCCTTCTGCCTGGAGCCTTGCCTCACCCTGTCCTCCTTCTGCCTGGAGCCTTGCCTCACCCTGTCCTCCTTCTGCCTGGAGCCTTGCCTCACCCTGTCCTCCTTCTGCCTGGAGCCTTGCCTCACCCTGTCCTCCTTCTGCCTGGAGCCTTGCCTCACCCTGTCCTCCTTCTGCCTGGAGCCTTGCCTCACCCTGTCCTCCTTCTGCCTGGAGCCTTGCCTCACCCTGTCCTCCTTCTGCCTGGAGCCTTGCCTCACCCTGTCCTCCTTCTGCCTGGAGCCTTGCCTCACCCTGTCCTCCTTCTGCCTGGAGCCTTGCCTCACCCTGTCCTCCTTCTGCCTGGAGCCTTGCCTCACCCTGTCCTCCTTCTGCCTGGAGCCTTGCCTCACCCTGTCCTCCTTCTGCCTGGAGCCTTGCCTCACCCTGTCCTCCTTCTGCCTGGAGCCTTGCCTCACCCTGTCCTCCTTCTGCCTGGAGCCTTGCCTCACCCTGTCCTCCTTCTGCCTGGAGCCTTGCCTCACCCTGTCCTCCTCCTGCCTGGAGCCTTGCCTCACCCTGTCCTCCTTCTGCCTGGAGCCTTGCCTCACCCTGTCCTCCTTCTGTCTGGAGCCTTGCCTCACCCTGCCTTCCTTCTGTCTGGAGCCTTGCCTCACCCTGCCTTCCTTCTGTCTGGAGCCTTGCCTCACCCTGCCTTCCTTCTGTCTGGAGCCTTGCCTCACCCTGCCTTCCTTCTGTCTGGAGCCTTGCCTCACCCTGCCTTCCTTCTGTCTGGTGCCTTGCCTCACCCTGCCTTCCTTCTGTCTGGAGCCTTGCCTCACCCTGCCTTCCTTCTGCCTGGAGCCTTGCCTCACCCTGCCTTCCTTCTGCCTGGAGCCTTGCCTCACCCTGCCTTCCTTCTGCCTGGAGCCTTGCCTCACCCTGCCTTCCTTCTGCCTGGAGCCTTGCCTCACCCTGCCTTCCTTCTGCCTGGAGCCTTGCCTCACCCTGCCTTCCTTCTGCCTGGAGCCTTGCCTCACCCTGCCTTCCTTCTGCCTGGAGCCTTGCCTCACCCTGCCTTCCTTCTGCCTGGAGCCTTGCCTCACCCTGCCTTCCTTCTGCCTGGAGCCTTGCCTCACCCTGCCTTCCTTCTGCCTGGAGCCTTGCCTCACCCTGCCTTCCTTCTGCCTGGAGCCTTGCCTCACCCTGCCTTCCTTCTGCCTGGAGCCTTGCCTCACCCTGCCTTCCTTCTGCCTGGAGCCTTGCCTCACCCTGCCTTCCTTCTGCCTGGAGCCTTGCCTCACCCTGCCTTCCTTCTGTCTGGAGCCTTGCCTCACCCTGTCCTCCTTCTGTCTGGAGCCTTGCCTCACCCTGTCCTCCTTCTGTCTGGAGCCTTGCCTCACCCTGTCCTCCTTCTGTCTGGAGCCTTGCCTCACCCTGTCCTCCTTCTGTCTGGAGCCTTGCCTCACCCTGTCCTCCTTCTGTCTGGAGCCTTGCCTCACCCTGTCCTCCTTCTGTCTGGAGCCTTGCCTCACCCTGTCCTCCTTCTGTCTGGAGCCTTGCCTCACCCTGTCCTCCTTCTGTCTGGAGCCTTGCCTCACCCTGTCCTCCTTCTGTCTGGAGCCTTGCCTCACCCTGTCCTCCTTCTGTCTGGAGCCTTGCCTCACCCTGTCCTCCTTCTGTCTGGAGCCTTGCCTCACCCTGTCCTCCTTCTGTCTGGAGCCTTGCCTCACCCTGTCCTCCTTCTGTCTGGAGCCTTGCCTCACCCTGTCCTCCTTCTGTCTGGAGCCTTGCCTCACCCTGTCCTCCTTCTGTCTGGAGCCTTGCCTCACCCTGTCCTCCTTCTGTCTGGAGCCTTGCCTCACCCTGTCCTCCTTCTGTCTGGAGCCTTGCCTCACCCTGTCCTCCTTCTGTCTGGAGCCTTGCCTCACCCTGTCCTCCTTCTGTCTGGAGCCTTGCCTCACCCTGTCCTCCTTCTGTCTGGAGCCTTGCCTCACCCTGTCCTCCTTCTGTCTGGAGCCTTGCCTCACCCTGTCCTCCTTCTGTCTGGAGCCTTGCCTCACCCTGTCCTCCTTCTGTCTGGAGCCTTGCCTCACCCTGTCCTCCTTCTGTCTGGAGCCTTGCCTCACCCTGTCCTCCTGTCTGGAGCCTTGCCTCACCCTGTCCTCCTTCTGTCTGGAGCCTTGCCTCACCCTGTCCTCCTTCTGTCTGGAGCCTTGCCTCACCCTGCCTGTGTCTGGAGCCTTGCCTCATTTGCAACTGTCTGTCCATGTCCATGCCTTCACTAGGTAGGTCTGGCTGTTTTGCTGCTATCTAGCATTGGGAACTGTCTTGTTGTGTTCAGTGTTCTGTGTAATGAGTCCTGGCCCTACATCCTGTAACCAAGGAGGGGTTGCAGCTCTGTGTTCCATGTTCCTGTCTCTCCCTTGACTCTGTGTTCTGCATTCCTGTTCTCCCTTGACCAAGGCTCTGTGTTCTCATCTTGTTGATGTGCCAGTCCAGGAGTACCTTTCCCAGCCTGGTGCTGTGATTCCCTTGTCCTGTCCAGGAGTCTTACATCCAGTCTTGTGCCTCTCCTTGTCCTATAGCCATGTCTTGTCTTCGCCTGGTTCTGGAGTCCGAGCTGGAGTCAAGATCCAGGTTCTGGGTCCTTGTCCAGTCTCTGGCTTGGAGTCCAAGCCCAGACATCTAGTTCCCAGGTCTATGTCCTGGTTCCACTATCCTTGTTAAGTCCTAGCCTGGGCCCGGAGTCCTTGTCTCGTCTGGGGCCTGTGTCTTGTCCAGCCTCCTTTCTTCCCCACTTTCCTTGCTTCCTTCTCATGCCTAGTCCTGTTCCTGGTAGTTCAGTGTCTGTGTCTTGCTGTTGGGTCCACTCCCATCACCCCCCCATGACAGGTTATGACCATGTTCCACTTCCTGATGTACATACCTCAGAATAAGATCTGAGAAACGAAGGTCCTTTGTCAGTATAACAGGATGTTTAGAGTCTTCAGGCATGGCTGCCCTCCTAAGATGTCCACCAACACTCAAGACACCATCTTCAAGAACTGGATTAAGCTTGAAAATATGACTGTTCCTTTTCACACTTTCTCTTCTTTGCAAACTGGAGAATTCATCTGGTGATCTTTCTTTGGCGAGAACCAATAATCTCCATTTCAGCCTTTCTGAGCTCCTCCACTGAGAAACAATCTGTCTCCCCAAAGAATATCCTAGTTGTTCTTCATTCAAGTCAGACTGAGCAAGTATGATCTTAAGTTCTTCTGACTAAGAGCAGGTCCTTAAATCTAAGAACCCAGGCCACTGTCTTCCTCAACCCAGGTTTAAGGTGAGAAGTGATGGATTATACTGCATCCACTTCTTCAATCTGCATGATGTTAATCGTAACAATCTCCTTAACTTCTGGATTATCTATCAGAAGTTCTACAGAACAACTGTGATTCACAGGCCATTTGCTCTCAGGCTTCAGAAGATACCCATGCATATTCACCTTCATCAGTTAGTGTATTGAGCTGTAATATCATGTTGCAGTTGTTTTCCTCATTTGTGAAGGCACCCAGAGTACCGTGTACAGATTAGGTCACTGTTATAATAAAGATGTGATTAAACTGGAAAGAGTCCAGAAATGATTTATGAGGATGTTGTCAAGATGAGAAGACCTGTGTAGAAGGGAGAGGTTGGCCAGGGTAGGTCTTTATTCCTTGGAATGCAGGAGAGGTTAACTATAAGTATGTGGTTTGTGTAGGTTTTTGGTTTGTTGGTTGGTAGTGCTGGTCTCTTGACTTGGTGTCTGGGTAGTCTTGTCTGATGGGTTTGGGTTTGCAGTACCGCGATATCGATACGCAGCAGCCTCTCCGGACTCTGGATTGGGGATTACCAAACATTATGTGTTTTTTCTTGTGTGGTCTGTTTTGTTGTGTGCTTTTTTGTGATGATATAATGGAGAACATTGTCTCATTTTTTAACTGCATTACATTTGTGGTTTCTAAATGACAATAAACTGCATCTGAATCTGAAGAATGAGAGGCTTGTTAAGGAAGTCCTCATGCAGGATTCTCTAAGGGCTAATTTGCAGATTGAGTCAGTGATGAGGAGAGGACTACAATATAAAAACAAGGATGCAATGTTGAGGCTTTATAAATATTTTAAGCAGTTTTGTGCTCATCAAAGAAAGGATATGTTGACATTGGAGAAGTTTCAAAAAGGTTTGTGAGAATAATTCTGGGATTGAAAGACTTGTCATGTGTTGAAAGGCCTCGATAGAGTGGATGTGGAGAGGATGTTTCATATGGTGGGAGAGCCTAAGACCAAAGGACACAGCGTCAGAATAAAGGGATGCCCTTTTACAACTGAGATGAGGAGGAATTTCTTTAGCCAGGGAGTGGTGAATCTGTGGAACATGTTGCCACAGATGGCTGAGGTCAAGTCATCAGACATATTTAAGGCAAAGGCTGTAAAATTCTTGATTAGTCAGGGCATAAAGGGATACAGGGACAAGGCAGAATATTAGGCCTGAGAGAGAAACTGGATCAGCCATGATAAAATGGAGAAGCAGACTCAATGGGCCAAATGGCCTGATTTTGCACCTTCTGTATATCTTTTGGTCTTATGGTCTTGGGCATAGATAAGGCAGATGCTGACAGACTTTTCCCCAGGGTAGGGGAGACCTTATAGATTTAGGTTGAAAAGACTTAAAAGGGACAACTTTTTCGCTCAGGGTGGTGAGTATATGGATTGAGCTGCCAGAAAAAGAGGTTGAGTCAGGTATAAAACATCATTTAAGAAGCACTTGGAAAGGTAGATGGAGGGGATGTGCCTGAAGGGTAAGAGCTGAAATACACACAAAATTGGGACTAGGTGGATAAGGTGGTCAGCATGGATCTGTTAGACTGGAGGTCTCTACCCATGCACCAGTCCCACGCCTTCCTTATCCAACATTCCTCTCCTGCCAGCTTCCAAAGCCAAAACTCTTTCTAATGGGACTAGGAAATCCTCAGAGCTATGTGTACTTGAAATTCTGTCTCCTTTGTTATATTCAAGGCTGAACTCATGAGTATTCAGTTCGAGAGGAATAAAGGGTTATGGAACTGTGAAATGGAATCAAGGGCAAGGATTAGGTCAGCAAATGATAGAGCAGGTACCAGGCCTATGTGACTAACCTGATCCCTATTACTAATAAGACAGAATTAGGAGCAGAATTACACCAGTCGGCCCATTGAGTCTGTTCTATTTCATTATGGCTGATTTATTATCCCCCTCAA
This sequence comes from Hypanus sabinus, assembly GCF_030144855.1. Lineage (NCBI taxonomy): Eukaryota > Metazoa > Chordata > Chondrichthyes > Myliobatiformes > Dasyatidae > Hypanus > Hypanus sabinus. The sequence goes on along the minus strand of NC_082732.1, from coordinate 584,674 downwards.
CCCCATTCTCCTGCCTTCTCCCCATAACTTTTGACACACTGTCTAACCAGGAACCTACGAACCTCCACTCTAAATATACTCAGTGAATTGGACCCCACAGCCGTCTGTAGCAATGAATTCCACAGACTCACCACCCTCTGAAAGGCTAAAGAAATTTCTTCTAATGCCCTTTTGGAACAACTCAGAGATCCCCTCCCAGGGAAAAGCCTCTATTCTGTGCCTCTTCTGAATAGAGATACTTTGAATGGTTTGAAGACAGAATTTTGTGGCTGTGCACTGAATATGCAGAATTGTTTATTTAATTGGAAGTGTACAAGCTCAGAAGTGACTGCAGACTCGATGATTGGTTCAATTCTGCTGGTGAGTCACTGTTTCCTCACTTGGCCATCAATATACAGGCAAATAGTCTTGTGCCTCTCATGCAAATGAACAGGGAAAACAGATGGTCTGTAGAACAGTGACATAAAAAAATCCTTTGCCACAGATGAAGTTCTTTGACCCTGTGAGACAATGAGAAAGGAGCTGAGGAATAAATGGAGCTCAGCTGCCAGCTGGGTATACGGTTTGTCTGCCACTCCAGAACCTGACTGGCATAACAAGCTCATAACAAGTCATGGCAAGGTTGTTTGCATTTGAAGATGGATGTGCTGACTGCTCCTAACAGTTCTCAGAACTCCTCCAGTGAAGGCCAAATCTTTTTGAAATTCAGAGTGAAACCATGTGAGTGGTAGCCTTATTAACCTGTGGCAGTGTTGTTCTGAATGCCGCAGTGCTTCCATGTCAGTCATAACGAGATGCAGACAACTTCAAATCAATACCAATGAAATTGTGAATAGCTTGCAAGAGCTGGATTTGTGAGGTAACAGACAATAAATTTAAGGATGTCAAGTAAGTACATTTACAATTAAAAATGGGAAGAGTTGCTCTGCTACAGTCTTTCTCACTGTGACCCAATTGTTCTTGATGTCTGCTGAGGATTAAGCACACCAATTTGCAGTCAGCAATCACTTCAGCAGCCCCATGGCTGTTCCTTCTTTGAGGGCTGGGACATACTTTGCAGCAGAAACTGCTTTGGCTGATTTCTGTTGTTGCCAAGAGATGCTCCTGAGACCTTGCAGTTGTTTAGAAATACATTCCGAATCAGGCCTGTGTGCGGATACCTCAGTTACTGCAGGAACAAGAAGAAGCCAAGGGCACTAGGCCAGGGTGCTGGGTCTGCAGGCTCCAGCTTATCAACACCACCCCACCCCTCCTGCTAACAAAGACTCTGTCCAGGATCTTTCACATTACAGTGGAAAACAAAATGTACACCATTAAAGTTAGAACTAGGTCTTTTATCACAGTATTCAATTTCTGAATTTCTTTTATTTAGAGTAATAAATGGACTTGCAAATTCAGTTTATTACTGGATTTGTTACAGCAAATCAGTACTAGTAAAAGTTGGAAAGATGCAATATTCTTGTTTGGAATCATTGCTGCAACAAGCATCCACTTTTTTCATTCTAATTCTTTTTACATATTGCATAAAATAATGCAGTACAGGCCCTTCAACTCATCATGTCTCTGCTAATCATGATATCAGTATATCTAAACTCACTTGCCTGCACATCATTTGTATCTCTGCATCCCCAGCCTGTTTATACCTTGCATATTATATACCTTGCATATTATTAGCAGTTCTGCTTCTACCACCTCCCCCACAGGCACCCACCACCTTCTGTGTAAAATTTGTCTCATACTTCCTTTAATCTTTCCCCTCACCTTAAAGTTCAAGTATTTGACTTCTCTTGTATATGATATTTCCATCCTGGGAAAAGACTGACTGCCTACCCAATCTATGTCTCGTAATTCTCTGAATTCCCATCACGTCTCCCTCAGCCTTCAACAATCCAGAGGAGACTGTTCAAACGTTGCAATGCCAATGCTACCTTCTTTGCTTTCTATCAATGCCATTGTACCTTTGGTTTTGAAGATATAGGCCTCCGCTGCTTCAGCTGGAATAGGGAGTGCAGAAGCTTAAGATTCTTTTGTGTCCTCATCTCTGATATTTGGCAATATAAGACATGTGTCTTCATTGCTTTTGAAGATAATTGCTGATTGACTGTGAATATTTATGTTTTGCCCTACCAGGCTGTGACTGGATACACTTTGTGGTGAACATGATGCACATTAGGGAATGATTACATTAATGATTTCACTTCTCTAGAAGGTAGAGTGTGACACTCAATCATATACACATAATTGCTGGTTTGCAGTTTGAGACTGATTAGTCCTTTCTGATCTCTTACTATCTTTCCTTTCAGTTAGTCCTGACGAAGGGTCTCGGCCCAAAAAGTCAGTGTTTCTCCTTATAGATGTTGCCTGGCCTGCTGTGTTCCACCAACATTTTGTGTGTGTTGCTAGTCCTTTCTGGTAACAGGTTTTCATCCTATGGACGCACTTCATTGTTAACTGATGATTGAATCTGCCATCTCAAAAGTGGTTGTGAACTGGAACCAGAAAAATCAGGCAATGAACAAAATTTTCAGTTGAAGAACTTTTTAATTGGACATTTGTTCCAATAGTTTATTATTGCCTTTTTGCACATTGCATACGCAGAAAGAGATTTTGGTACTAAGCATTGTAACTACAGTAAGAGAGATAACACCTTTTTGTGAGAACTAGACTGTCAGACATACTTTGACCCTTCAAACTTAAGTATTGAAATAAGTAAGATTTTACATAACAAAAGATTTTATATGGTGTATGATATAATATTTCAAAATTTTTTTTATGCTGGAGGATAACAAAGAGAGATTATTAATATTTTTGAGTGATGTACGAGGGGTAATTGATAAGTTCATGGCCTAAGGTAGAAAGGTCAATTTTAGAGAACCTAACACATTTATTTTTCAACATAGTTCCCTCCTACATTTACACACTTAGTCCAGCGGTCATGGAGCATACAGATCTGGACCTCCAGAAAGTGTCCACAACAGGGGTGATTGATAAGTTTGTGGCCTAAGGTAGAAGGAGGAGTTAATAACTTCAAAGTTTCTGCTTAATCACTGAATGAGTTGTCCTGCACATGCATGTAACAAGAGCTATATAACTCATCTCCTTCTACCTTAGGCCACAAACTTATCAATCACCCCTCATCATTTGATTCCAGGAAAATATGGGGCCTGAAAAAAAATCACTGCAATAAGAGTAGACATAGTAGCTTCTGCTCCTGCTGTACAAAGGACAGAGATGCCTATATGGGCTGAGGCTGCCTGAAAGTGGCTGAACGTTTTCTGGTTTTGTCATGTTAGTGATTAATTATGCCTTATTTAATGAGGGTAAGGAAGAAATGCCTGCATGTCTACAACACCCAGTGGCATATCTGTGTCTTACAATGAAATATTGAATCAGTACTAATCTGTACTTTTGCAGGAAACATATGGCTCCAAAGCACAGTTAGTTCGCCTGATACACTCATTTGTGGCACGTCAAATGACAAGGCACAAGCGAGAGAAGAAAGGTCAGTTTTAATAGACTGTTTTATGTGGCAAAGACAACCACATAATTTTCAACAGAGCATTTGGTCAAAGATTTCACTTCAGTCTTTGAATTCTTAGTCTGGAAAGAGAAGGAACCCACTGAAGACACTGTCATGGTCTTCTTTCCCTATCAAGGCATTGTAATCTGTTGCTTCAAGCCAGACCTTGTCATTGGTCAACAAGTGAAGGACAATGCCTCCTGAACTGACCTGTTCAAAGTCCCCATGACTGCAGAAGGCTGCTTTATGTAATCCATTCATCTTCATCATCATGCACAAGTCATTATCAGAACTAGCATGGAACACAAAGTAATAATGGCCTGTTATGTTGCAGGTGAACACACCCGTGCTGCTGTCATAGTGGCCTTGGTCATTGGAGATGATTCTAGTGAACCTGATGGGAGATTCTCGAGGTGGGTATTCATGCCCACCCCTTTTAGCGGAAAAGGCCGATTTCAATGTGCTCTTATGATCTCCTGATCTTCCCTTCTCCCCTTTCTCTCCAATTGTACCAGGATCTCCATTGTCACCATCTGGTCCTCTCCGTCCTCTTTTCCCGATTGGGCCCGGCATTCCTTGGTTACCTTTCTCACCATATTCACCACGAGCATTGACCGAACCTGTGAGCCCTTTCCAGAAAATAGATCGTTTATATTTAAGAAGCACAGTCCAATTCGATTATGTGATATGTTCAGAGATTATTTTATCATGTAATGAGATACTACATAAATGTAAACCTTTCTTGTGATGTTCAAGGACTTACCCAGGTATTGAATAGCACTTGTAAAGTTGTGATGAATGTTTGATGGGAAGTGAGGATTCTGTTAGAGTGCCATCATTTTAAGGTGGGAGGAGTAAAGTTCGAAATAGATACTTTTGCAAGTTTTTTACATGGAGATCGGTGGGATTTTGAAATGTGCTGTCGGATGTGGTGGTGGAAACAATGTTTAAGAGCCATTTAGACAGGCTCATGGACAGGGGATTAAGAGTCTTCTGTTTTGTAATTCCAAAGCATGCATGACCCTATAGAACAGGATCAAATACTTTTATTGCACCATCTCCTTACAAAGGACATGAGACAAGTCACGTGTCAGTATCTGAGGTGAGAGAGGTGCCAGTGAGACTGGTCTAGGATGTCACGAAATGGGTAAAGTCCTGACTATCCCCCTGAATTTGGGTATGCAGGGTGGGCAGCACTTTGACAGTGATGTGTTGGTGAGATGGGCTAAGAGGTGGCAGATAGTTTTTCACCATGATAAACATGAGGTGTAACAAAGAGACTGCAACATACCCCATGAATGGTATGACCATAGGGAGTACTGAAGTCCAAAGACCTACGAAGGTTTCATCGCAGGCAGGTAGAGTGGTTTATAAGGCACATGGTCAGCACTGAATACAAGAGCAGTGAGACTTTGCTCCAAATTTGTGAAACTTAGATCAGACCTCAGCTGTGTGCAGTATTATCACCACACTAAAGTGAAGCTGGATTAGTGCTGGTAACGGTGCAAAGGATGTTGCCTGGCATGAAGTGTTTTAGTTAAGAGGAGGGGACTGGAGAGGCTAGATTTGTTTTCCTTGAAGTAGAGCAGGTAAAGAGATGACTTAGAGGTGGGTGAAATAAAAGGGAATTGATTTAGGAACAGGGATAAGAGACTATGAGAGGGTCAGAGGGGTTTTGGTTTCACCCTGGAACATGTTGCCAAAGAGAGGAGTGGAAACAGTCACTGACAACATTGAAGAAATATCTAAATGACCATTTAAAAGACTGGGTCAGTGTCCACCTCTAGGATTAATATGATGTTTGGTGCTGACGAGACAGAGTCTGTGTTCATGCAGTATGGCTCTGTGGATCTGCCCAGCAGGAATTTTTCAAGCATGCAAATCAGTTCAGTTATGCGTTGTTGTTAATATTTTATTAAAATCAAATTGACCTGAGAAATTGGAGGCCACACAAATTAAGTGTCTTCCCATCTGGTGCTTCTGCAATGCTTTAGCACCAGACTTGTTTAAAGTCTGGTTGGAATGAAGCTTAGGTCACCCTGTGCTAACAGCAAAAGATAGTGAGAAAGGGAGGGAATCTACTGCGGAGGAACAGGGCCCATTGCTGAATGACAGTAAGTGTAGTTGTGTTGGGGATGTTTGTAACATATCCAACCAGATCTTGCTCCTGTTGTTGGAAATGCTGAAGGCCAGACGGCATTTCCAAAGAAAGGAGGGTATGGAATCTGGTCGGATCTCTGTAGCACTGCTGAATAGAACATCTGTGGGGGAAAAAGTCCTGAGAGTTGAATAGTAGCTTTGGTTCAACTTATGTAGTGGTGACAGGAGTGACTGACATAAGAAAAACTAGGAATAGGAGTGACATGCGGATTAATCTGGGACTGTCCACTCCAGACATTGCAATAAATTGATATTAATATTCCAGGTTAATTTATCTACACCAGAATGACTGGGATTTTGGAAAATTCTAATAAAAATTCAGGTGTAAGTTGATAATTTCAGCTTCAGAAAGCCAAGATGTTCTGATCTCTACATCTTTATTGCCTGGATTGAACAGACTGTTTCAGGTCTCTAAAATTCAGAATCCGATTCAGACTTTCATTACATGTACATATGCGTATGTGTGTGTGTTTGAGAGTGTGTATATATGTGCATGCGTGTGTGTGCTTGTCCTGTGGAATATAGGTGTGAGGTATAGGGAGTGGAGCATGCAGCATTGAGGATGGGATGGGAAGTGTGGAGATTGTGATTTTGGGGTGTGGAGTGTGTTGACTTTAGTGTGGGGACTATATGCAGTGGGTCGTGGAGTGCAGGAGAAGTGGTATGAATGTGGAATGTGTTGAGAATGGGTGTGGGGTGTAGGTAAAGGGTGTGGGTGTGGTAAGTGTGGGATTTTGGTGTGGTTTGGTCATGTGGAGTATGGGTGTGGATCGGTCGGTGTGGGTGTGGTTTGGACAGTGTGGGGTATGGGTGTGAGATGAACAATGTCTACAGTGTATTGGTCAGTGTGGGGAGTGGGCGTGGATTGGTCAGTGTGGGATGTGGGTTTGGAATGGTCAGTGTGGGTGTGGGTGTGGGTACAGATCAGTCAGTATGGGTGCGGGTGTGGATCGGTCAGTGTGGGGAGTGGGTGTGGAATGGTTAGTGTTTGGTGTGGGTGTGGATTGGTCAATGTGGGGTGTAGGTGTGGATCGGACAGTGTGGGTGCGGGTGTGGATCGGTCAGTGTGGGTGCGGGTGTGGATCGGTCAGTGTGGGGTGCGGGTGTGGATCGGTCAGTGTGGGGTGCGGGTGTGGATCGGTCAGTGTGGGGTGCGGGTGTGGATCGGTCAGTGTGGGGTGCGGGTGTGGATCGGTCAGTGTGGGGTGCGGGTGTGGATCGGTCAGTGTGGGGTGCGGGTGTGGATCGGTCAGTGTGGGGTGCGGGTGTGGATCGGTCAGTGTGGGGAGTGGGTGTGGATTGGTCAGTGTGGGGAGTGGGTGTGTATTGGTCAGTGTTGGTGCGGGTGTGAATTGGTCAGTGTGGGGGGTGGGTATGGATTGGTCAGTGTGGGGAGTGGGTTTGGATTGGTCAGTGTGGGGAGTGGGTGTGGATTGGTCAGTGTGGGGAGTGGGTGTGGATTGGTCAGTGTGGGGAGTGGGTGTGTATCGGTCAGTGTTGGTGCGGGTGTGAATTGGTCAGTGTGGGGTGTGGGTGTGGAATGGTCAGTGTGGGGAGTGGGTTTGGATCGGTCAGTGTGGGGAGTGGGTGTAGATTGGTCAGTGTGGGGAGTGGGTGTGTATCGGTCAGGGTTGTTGCGGGTGTGGAATGGTCAGTGTGGGGAGTGGGTGTAAAATGGTCAGTGTTGGTGCGGGTGTGAATCGGTCAGTGTGGGGTGTGGATTGGTCAGTGTGGAGTGTGGGGTGCGGTTGTGGAATGGTCAGTGTGGGTGTGAATCGGTCAGTGTGGGGAGTAGGTGTTGGGATGTTCAGTGTGGGGAGTGGGTGTGGAATGGTCAGTGTGGGGTGTGGAATGTTCAGTGTGGGGAGTGGGTGTGGAATGGTCAGTGTGGGGTGTGGATTGGTCAGTGTGGGGTGCGGGTGTGGAATGATCAGTGTGGGGTGCGGGTGTGGAATGGTCAGTGTGGGGTGTGGATCGGTCAGTGTGGGGTGCGGGTGTGGATCGGTCAATGTGGGGTGCGGGTGTGGAATGATCAGTGTGGGGTGCGGGTGTGGAATGGTCAGTGTGGGGTGTGGATCGGTCAGTGTGGGGTGCGGGTGTGGAATGATCAGTGTGGGGTGCGGGTGTGGAATGGTCAGTGTGGGGTGTGGATCGGTCAGTGTGGGGTGCGGGTGTGGAATGATCAGTGTGGGGTGCGGGTGTGGATCGGTCAGTGTGGGGTGCGGGTGTGGATCGGTCAGTGTGGGGTGCGGGTGTGGATCGGTCAGTGTGGGGTGCGGGTGTGGATCGGTCAGTGTGGGGTGCGGGTGTGGATCGGTCAGTGTGGGGTGCGGGTGTGGATCGGTCAGTGTGGGGAGTGGGTGTGGATCGGTCAGTGTGGGGAGTGGGTATGGATTGGTCAGTGTGGGGAGTGGGTGTGTATTGGTCAGTGTTGGTGCGGGTGTGAATTGGTCAGTGTGGGGGGTGGGTATGGATTGGTCAGTGTGGGGAGTGGGTGTGGATTGGTCAGTGTGGGGAGTGGGTGTGGATTGGTCAGTGTGGGGAGTGGGTGTGGATTGGTCAGTGTGGGGAGTGGGTGTGTATCGGTCAGTGTTGGTGCGGGTGTGAATTGGTCAGTGTGGGGTGTGGGTGTGGAATGGTCAGTGTGGGGAGTGGGTTTGGATCGGTCAGTGTGGGGAGTGGGTGTAGATTGGTCAGTGTGGGGAGTGGGTGTGTATCGGTCAGGGTTGTTGCGGGTGTGGAATGGTCAGTGTGGGGAGTGGGTGTAAAATGGTCAGTGTTGGTGCGGGTGTGAATCGGTCAGTGTGGGGTGTGGATTGGTCAGTGTGGAGTGTGGGGTGCGGTTGTGGAATGGTCAGTGTGGGTGTGAATCGGTCAGTGTGGGGAGTAGGTGTTGGGATGTTCAGTGTGGGGAGTGGGTGTGGAATGGTCAGTGTGGGGTGTGGAATGGTCAGTGTGGGGTGTGGAATGGTCAGTGTGGGGTGTGGAATGGTCAGTGTGGGGTGTGGATTGGTCAGTGTGGGGTGCGGGTGTGGAATGATCAGTGTGGGGTGCGGGTGTGGAATGGTCAGTGTGGGGTGTGGATCGGTCAGTGTGGGGTGCGGGTGTGGAATGATCAGTGTGGGGTGCGGGTGTGGAATGGTCAGTGTGGGGTGTGGATCGGTCAGTGTGGGGTGCGGGTGTGGAATGATCAGTGTGGGGTGCGGGTGTGGAATGGTCAGTGTGGGGTGTGGATCGGTCAGTGTGGGGTGCGGGTGTTGGGATGGTCAGTGTGGGGTGCGGGTGTTGGGATGGTCAGTGTGGGGAGTGGGTGTGGATTGGTCAGTGTGGGGTGTAGGTGTGGTTTGGACAGTGTGGGTGTGGGTACGGATTGGTTAGTGTGGGGTGTGGGTGTGGAATGGTCAGTGTAGGATGTGGGTGTGGATTGGTAAGTGTGGGGAGTGGGTGTGGATCGGTAAGTGTGGGGAGTGGGTGTGGATCGGTAAGTGTGGGGAGTGGGTGTGGATCGGTCAGTGTTTGGAGTGGGTGTGGATCGGTCAGTGTGGGGTGTAGGTGTGGTTTGGACAGTGTGGGTGTGGGTACGGATTGGTCAGTTTGGAGTGCGGGTGTGGATTGGTCAGTGCGGGTGTGGATTGGTCAGTGCGGGTGTGGATTGGTCAGTGCGGGTGTGGATTGGTCAGTGCGGGTGTGGATTGGTCAGTGCGGGTGTGGATTGGTCAGTGCGGGTGTGGATTGGTCAGTGCGGGTGTGGATTGGTCAGTGCGGGGTGTGGATTGGTCAGTGCGGGGTGTGGATTGGTCAGTGCGGGGTGTGGATTGGTCAGTGCGGGGTGTGGATTGGTCAGTGCGGGGTGTGGATCAGTTAGTGTGGGGTGTGGGTGTGGAATGGTCAGTGTAGGATGTGGGAGTGGATGGGACAGTGTGGTGTGTGTGTATTGTTCGGTCAGTGTGGGGTGTGGGTGTGGATTGGTCAGCGTGGGGTGTGGGTATTGATCGGTCAGTGTGGGTGTGGATCGGTCGGTGTGGGTGTGGATCGGTCAGTGTGGGGTGTGCGTGTGGTTTGAACAGTTTGGGTATGGAACATGGATTGGTGAGTGTGGGTGTGGATTGGTGAGTGTAGGGTATGGATGTGGGTGTGGATCGGTCAGTGTGGGGTGTGGGTGTGGATCGGTGAATGTAGGGTGTGGGTGTGGATCGGTCAGTGTGGGGTCTGGGTGTGGATTGGTGAATGTAGGGTGTGGGTGTGGATCGGTCAGTGTGGGGTCTGGGTGTGGTTTGAACAATGTGGGTATGGAGCATGGATTGGTGAAAGTAGGGTGTGGGTGTGGATCAGTCAGTGTGGGGTCTGGGTATGGATCGGTGGGTGTGGGTGTTGTTTGGACAGTTTGGGTTGTGGGTCTTGATGCGAATTGGTGAATGTGGAGTGTGGTTTGTTCAGTGTGGGGTGTGGGTGGGAATTGGTCAGTGTAATGTGTGTGTGGTTTGGTTAATGTACGGTGTGTTTGTGAAAATGTCAGTGTGGGTGTGGAAATTGAGGCTCTGTAATGTAAGATGTGAGGTGTTAGTTATGAGGTGTGAAGTGTGAGGTGTTGAGTTGTGTGGTGTCAGGTTTGAGGTATGAGCTGTGAGATTTAAGGTATGGGGTTTTAGATGTGAGTTATGAGGTGGGAGGGGCGAGGTGTGATGTGTAGATCTGAGGTGCTGAGTGAAGATGTTGATTGTATGTATTTTGAGTTGTGTGAGTTCTGGGATATTGGGTATGTGCTGTGTGGTGTTTGTGAAGTTTTCCTTTTTCCCCTCTTTATATCATTGAAGCATGTAAATACTGACATCAGAATGGTGCTGGTGGTCCTGGAGAGTGAGGTTAGTTTTAACGTACGTGAACAGAGACACAGATGTAAACCTGTGTTTGTAATTCTACAGCATATGATGTGAGCTCCATCTCTTTCCTGCTGTGTTTTTTAATGTGGATCCTTAGGGTTGTTATAGCTGGTGTGGGGCAGTGTGGTGGTTGGGTTAAACTCCCACTACCTGTTAAATACTCCCAATGGTGTGCATCTCAATTAGCCTCTGACAACCAAGTGCAGCTCCTGGCTCTCGTGCAGCCCAGCAGAATCATTTCTATTGAAGGGAGAAGCGGCAAAGATAGATTACTGGTGTCTTAAAACCAGTTGCTTAAAACCTCATCAAGAGGGCAGCTCTTCTAAGAGGAGGAGTACACCAATCTCAAACCTTCACTGCTTTGCTGCTTTACCCACTCATAGAGAAGGTTTCAGGAGTAAACCTTGAAGAAAATTCTGGAGTTAGAATCGCAACATTGAGTTCAACGTTGACCAACAGTTATTTTGACATCACTGACGCCAAACTGTAATGGTTTCTGCTGTTTGTTTTGGTTGATCTGCTGCATGGAGGTGGGGAGCCTGTTAAATGGACAACAGCTTGCTCTCCATGTCATAATACCCTCCTGGTGTATCATATTCTATAAGTTGGGACACAACATCAATGATCAACTCCGACCATTGGAAGGGACTCATGGGATGAATTCTCTGTAATGACATACCCAACCCAGAGAGGTTTTATTATTTCACATTTTACCTGGTTCTCCTTTTGCTCCTTTTGGACCATCTCTGCCATCTCTGCCAGGCGTTCCTGGTACTCCATGAGATCCAGGTATCCCAGGAATTCCTGAATTTGTTTCTGAACTAGATACCAATAATCCCAGCAGTACCAATAGCAGCATCGGCGTAATACATCTGGATTCCATGTTGTATTGTCTAAAGTTGGAGGAGACCAAGAAACCTCAAGAGGTGAAAGAACTTACTGCGCAATTATCTAAAATCATATCATGAAAATCAATTAAATTCAAGTTTAGTTGTCATTTAACTATACAAGATTACCCATGAATATAGCCAAACGAGACAGTGTTACTTCGGGGCCAAGGTAGGATACACAGTATCAACCATCATATACCACAAAAAGCACATAGAGCACATACAAGATAGCAAGCACATAAATGTGTTAATAAGATACAGCCATGCAATAAATAGTCCAGACTTGAGCCATAGAAATGAATTACAGTTGGCTCTCCTTATCCTAGTTCTAGACCTAGGAGTCCTAGTTCATCAGTCAATGAAGGTGAATGAGCAAGTGCAACAGGCAGTGAAGAGGGCAAATGGAATGTTGGCCTTTATTACAAGGGGAATTGAATACAAGAGCAAGGATGTCCTTTTGCATTTGTACAGGGCCCTGGTGAGACCACACCTGGAATATTGTGTACAGTTTTGGTCTCCAGGTTTAAGGAAGGACATTCTGGCAATTGAGGAAGTGCAGCGTAGATTCACTAGGTTGATTCCTGGGATGGCAGGGCTGTCTTACGCAGAGAGATTGGAGAGATTGGGCTTGTACACACTGGAATTGAGGAGATTGAGAGGGGATCTGATTGAAACGTTTAAGATAATTGAAGGATTTGATAGGATTGAGGCAGGAAATATGTTCCAGATGTTGGGAGAGTCCAGTACCAGAGGGCATGGATTGAGAATAAGAGGTCAGTTATTTAAAACAGAGTTGAGGAAGAACTTCTTCTCCCAGAGAGTTGTGGAGGTGTGGAATGCACTGCCTCGGAAGATGGTGGAGGCCAATTCTCTGGATGCTTTCAAGAAGGAGCTAGATAGATATCTGATGGATAGGGGAATCAAGGGATATGGGGACAAGGCAGGGACTGGGTATTGATAGTGAATGATCAGCCATGATCTCAGAATGGCGGTGCAGACTCGAGGGGCCGAATGGTCTATTTCTGCACCTATTGTCTATTGTCCACGAGTTCCGCATATGTGGATTCAACCAACCGCGGATCGGGAAAACCCGGAAATTGAGCATTGTTCGTCTCGCGTCTCATTCATTCGCTACTTGTGTTGGAAGCAAGACGAAGGAGTTTAAGGCTAGTAAGGGATGGCTGGCTAGCTATGTAAAGCTCTACAGCTTCAAGAACTTAAAGATCACAGGAGAATCGGGATCAGCTGATGCCGAGGCAGCATCAGCATTCCCAGAAGAGCTACAGTGGTTGCGTCTGTACTGAACATGTACAGACTTTTTTCTTGTCATTATTCTCTAAACAATACAGTATAACAACTACTTACATAGCATTTATATTGTATTAGATATTATAAGTAATCTAGAGATGATTTAAAGTATACAGGAGGATGTGCGTAGGTTATATGCAAATACTACACCATTTTATATAAGGAACCATCTCTCACTGTTGAGGAGGGCAGATTGTATGTCACAGTTTTCAAGATACAAAGCTTCTCCATGTCTTTGAAGAATAGATGGAGTCTTCAGCTTTCAGTAGCTATAACACATTATGTATTTTAGAAAGAGGATCAATAGACCTGAACTTGATTTGAAATTATAACCATATAACAATTACAGCATGGAAACAAGCCATCTTGGCCCTTCTAGTCCATGCGGAACGCTTACTCTCACCTAGCCCCACCGACCTGCACTCAGCCCATAACCCTCCAGTCCTTTCCTGTCCAAGTTAAATGGTCAAACTCTTGAAGAAATGTCAGTGGTAAAATTTCTTAGTATGTGGCTGGATAATAAGCTGATACAGAAGCACCATATCAGTAAAATAACTGATAAGTATAAAGAGCTTAAAATCTTATTAGACACCTCGGGTGTCTATGTGGGTATTCTTGGGGTGCTACAGGAAAATTTTTGTTGACCATTTATATTTGTGTAATAGCTTTGTACTTGGTTTGCTTTTGGATCAGCTTCATCTTCAAATTTAAAATGTTCAGATGTGATACAAGCACAGGCTTTAAGACTGTGTTGTGGTGTAGTACGGTAGTCTCCTGTTACAGTTGTGGAGGCTGAAGTTGAACATACTAGATTAATTTGAGGGGACGGAGAAATGATCACTTTGTTGAAAGAGTGTTGGTAGATTGTTGGGAACAACACAAGAAAAGTTTTTCGATTTGGGTGGCTGGGTTCTTATCACACTAGGAATGTGGGTTTGTTGGATTATACAATATGTCCCAGTGTAGCTTTCTTGGTGACCCTACCTTGATCTTTTCCAATAACTTTAGTTGATTTTAGGTTGCATGACTTAATGAAGTCCAAGGTCCTGAAATGCCTGAGAATCTGTTGGTTCATCAGTATGTTAAGGAACATTATTGTGATATGTTAATCATTTTTACTGATAGATCAAAAGATAATTTTACAGGGAATGTTGGTGTGCCTGTTTTTTTTTGTGCCCGAAAATCAGGTAACAATAAAGAAAAACCTTACTAGCTGTTTATCTGTGTACAGCAGAATTGATTGCCTTCAGTTTGGGCTTAAAGTGGGTGGAGGAAATTTGTCCTTGTAGTTGTATTTGTTCAGATTCTTTTTCAGCTTTAACTAGTCTTAAAACAGGGCTTTCTAGCAGTAGGTCAGATTTACTGCTGGAAGCTCTTCAAACTTTATTTCATATTCAAAGTATGGATTTACATGTCTTCTTATTGGTCTCTGCACATAGAGATGTTGAAGAGAATGACCAGGTTGATCGTTTGGCCAAAAAGGCTGTTAAGAGCTCATCTGTAGGTATAGACCTTCCACTTAGCAAATCAGAAGCTAAAGCATTGGTGGGGTTAAGAATTAGGGGATTATGGCAAGATTCGTGGGATAATGGGCATAAGGTGAGACACACTTAGAGAGACCATAAAACTGCTGGGTTGATGAGAGAAGAGGGTAAAACAAGAAGGGAAGGAATTATTTTGACTTGACTGAGAATTGGGCATACTATGCTTAATTATTCCATATATCTTGTAAAACATCACTGGGGAGTGTAGGTTTTGTCATCTTTGTTAAACAGTTGAACACATTTTATTACAGTGTAAAGCATATAAGGTTGAAAGAAATCAAATGCAGGCTTCACTATGATCTTCAGGGGTTGATGGTTTTTATTTAAAAACCTTAAGTTATGGAAGTGGCTTTAATTTAATTCACAATATTGTCTTTAATTATTTACAATATATAGGTCTTTTTGGAATAATGTAGTTTTCATTTGATAAAGAACTAGTAGGGGTTTTATTTCCCAGTTTTCTACATTCCACTCCAGTCCAGTTGGTGGCAGTAATGCACCTTTAAGTTCAACTACTAACCACCATTAAAGATCAAAAGAATAAGAGGAAGGAATGGAGAACAATTCACAAATCTGCCAGGCTGCAGAGTTTCTTGCTGGGTGTTTGGCTTCATCTGGTTTCCCTTTGACTGTCTAATTCAAGGCTTATATAACTAATGCCAATTTAGTACAGAGATTCTCCAAGACATCTGAACTCTTGCAGTTCCACAAAGTGTGGACAGAATTTGGGGCAAAGAAACAGACACCACAGTTCCTGAGCATCATGGTGTGTACCATAGATGTGTACACTGGATTCTTTAAGGTTGTTATAGCCAGGAGTGGTGGTGGTGACAAGCTCACACTACCTATTCAATGTTCACAATAGCATGCACCTCAAATAACCCCTGACAACCAAGTCCAGCTCCTGGCCTCTACGTATGGCTTAGCTACTAAGCTTGGCAGGATGGTTTCTACTGACAGGAGAAGGGGAAAAGATGGGTCACTGGTGCCTTAGAACCAGTCGCTTCAGGCAGATGGGGCTAGCCAGCTATGGTTGGCACCTCACCAAGGAGGAGGAAAACTCTGATCTCAAACCTCTGTTTCCTTGCAGCTACACTCACTCACAGGCAAGGCCTCAGGAGTAAACCCAGAGAGAAAAATCCAAAGCTGTAGTCCCTAAGGCAGACCGGCAACTTCTGTGAAGCTTCTGATGCCAAACTGTATCTGTCATTCTCTACCATTCCTTTGGGTTCCACGGGTGTGTGGAGGTGGGGGGATGGGAGCTTGCTCTCTATGTCATGCTGCCCTGCCTTGTGTATCTAGACTACTGTGATGCAACATCCATTGTCAGCCTTGACCAATGGAGGCCTCAACTCAACACTGGGAATGGAGTTAGGAGGACATTGCAAGAAATAGGAAATGGTAATGATGGACAGGCTGGTGAGCTTTCATTGGAAAAGAGGTTGAAGGGATTAATTACTGAGATGTGTAAAATTCTAAGCAGAGTAAATAGAGCACAAGAGATTCTACAGATGCTGCAAATCCAGAGTAACACACATCAGGTCAGGCAGCATCTGTGGAGAGGAAACACGAGGAAATCTGCAGATGCTGGAAATTCAAACAACACACACAAGATGCTGGTGGAACACAGCAGGCCAGGCAGGATCTATAGGAAAAAGCTCTGTCGGTGTTTTGGCCCGAGACCTTTCGCCAGGACCTGGATAACTTTGGATAAGGCTTTTTTAATATACTCAATACAGGAAAACCACATCCCTGACATACTTAGTTGTTTGCCTGTTCTCCATCTCCCTCTGGGGCTTCCCCCCCCCTCCCCCTTTCTTTCTCCTGAGGCCTCTCATCCCATGATCCTTTCCCTTCTCCAGCTCTGTATCACTTTCGCCAATCACCTTTCCAGCTCTTAGCTTCATCCCACCCCCTCCGGTCTACTCCTATCATTTTGCATTTCCCCCTCCCCCCTCTACTTTCAAATCTCTTACTATCTTTCCTTCCTGACGAAGGGTCTCGGCCCAAAACGTCGACATCGCTTCTCCCTATAGATGCTGCCTAGCCTGTTGTGTTCTACCAGCATTTTGTGTGTGTTATCTGTGGAGAGGAACATTTTGGGCTGAGACCCTTCATTAAGACTGGAAAGGAAGGGGGAAGATGCCAGAATAAGGAAGTAGTGGGAGGCTAGAATGTGGTAGGTGAAACTAACAGAGTGGGTAGGTATGAGGGTGCATGGGAGGAGGAAGGAATGAAGTGAGATGCTGGGAAGTGGTAGGTGAGAAAGGTAAAGATCTGCAGAAGGAGTCTGATAGGAGATGGAGAGCAGACCATGGAAGAAAAGGAAGAAGGTGATAAGCAGGTGAGGAGAACAGAAGGGGTAAGAGGATAGCCAAAATAGAGAATGGAAAAAGAGCAGAGGGGGGATAAACTAACAGAAGTTAGAGAAATCGATGTTTATCTGGTCACATTGGAAGCTGCACAGATGGAATGGAAATATGAGTAATGACCCTCCATCCTGAGACTGGCCTCATTGTGTTAGTGGAGAAGGCCATGCATTGATATGTCAGAATGGGAATGGGACTGGAATTATAATGGTTGGCCACCATGAAATTCTGCAAGTTGCAGATGGACTGAAGGTGGTCAACAAAACAGTCTGCCAATCTATGTCAGGTCTCACAAATGTAGAGGAGGCCACACTGGGAGCACTGAATGCAGACGATAACCCAGACAGGCTTGCAGATGAAGTGTTGCCTCACCTGGAAGGACTGTTTGGGGGCCCTGAATGGTAGTGAGGGAGAAGGTGAATGGGTAGTTGTAGAACTTATTCTGCTCGAAGGCAGGAGGAACTGCCAGGAGGGAGTTCAGTGGAAAGGGAAAAATGGAAAAGGGAATCACAGAGTGAGTGATCCCTACAGAGAATGGGGGGGGGGGGGGAAGTAAAGATGTTTAATGATAGGGTCGTGCCAAAGTAAACTTACTTCCCAAAGCAGTTTAAATCTAAGGAACACAGGTTTAAGGAAATCAGGAGAAAGAACAGCAGGAAAATGGTATCATTTTTTTCAAAAGGGTAGCAAGAACAAGCTAGGAAACTACAGGCCAGTGGATCTGACATCAGTGGTGGTTCAATTGCTGGAAGAGATTCTATGAGTTAGGATCAACCAAATTTAGAGAGATGGTCTGATTTAGGATAATCTGCACCACATTGTAAGGAAAGCCATGTCTGGAAAAAAAATCTCCTGGAGGTAACCAATAGAGTAGATGAGGGTAGAGTTGTTGGTGTTGTCTATATGGACTTCTGCAAGGCTGTTGACAAGGTCCTGCCCAGCAGGTTAATCCAGAAGCATAGATTGCATGGGATCCAGGGAAGAAATGGATTGGATTCATAACTGGTTCAGTGGGTGATGGTTGAAAGTTGTTTCTCAGACTGGAGGCCTGTGTCTAAGTCATGTGCCACAGGGGATCATAATTGATAGAAACAAGTTGGATGGGAATGTACAAGGCATGTTAGTATGCAGATGATACGAAAATACAGTTGATGGTATTGTAGATAGTGTAGAAGGCTATAATAAATTACAAGGGAATCTTAGCCAGCTGGGTATGTAGGTTGTGACTAGCAAAAAGCTTGTAGGAGATTTAGGGGTGATCTGATAGAGGTTCATGAAGAGCACTGGATGAAAGGATGCCATCTATTTTCCGGGGTGTGGGTGCCAAAAACTAGAGGGCATGGGTTTAAAATCAGAGGCATGAGATTTAAAAGGCACATTGGGCAGTTTCTTCAGTCAAGGATGATGCATATTTGAGAATGAACTGCCAGAAATATCATTGAGGTCAGCACATTCAAAAGCCCTCTAGGGAAATATAAGGGTAGGGAGAATTGGGCAGATGGAGCAGCTCAGTTGACATGGACAAGTTGGGCCAAATGGCATTTCCATGCTGATTCACTGGGGGAGGTTAACAAGATAACATCTGAAGAAACAACAAGTGAAACTGTGACTGGAAAGACTGTTGAGAGATGATGCTAGGGGAGAATGTGAGGGGCAGGCAGTGAAGAGAATGATGTAGAATGATGGAACTAGCCTGTGTTCAGTGCCCCTATGCATCTCTGTGTACCAGACAGCTATGACAGTACACTGGTGGCTCACGGTAAGGACTACAGCGTGAGTGTGATATGATGGTGAAGTCAGAAATAGTGCAATACATGTGGCTAAGGAGATGGTGCAGGAAGAGAGGCTTCATTGTGCTCTCTTCCAGGGATCTGTGCAAATGGAGTGGTTTGCACTGGAATTTGAAGGGGATTAATATCCTTGAGAATGCTGCTTCAAGTGGTTTAAACTACACTTACTGGGAAATGGGAACAAGAGTACCAAGGCAGCTAGTGGAGTGGTTGTGGAGAAGGTACTGTAAATGTTAAGCTTACAGGAACCAAAAGGTTGAGCATGGAGGGGCTAATATTTTGTGTGTCTGTTTCACTCTAAGGAGTATTGTAGGTAAGGCAGTTGAGCTTAGGGCATGGATCAGCACATCATTGTAAATATTGGAGAGAACTGGCTGCAGGAGGGGCAGGACTGGCAGCTCTGTCTCTTGGTGTTCTGTTTTAGGCATGATAGAGAGGAAGTACTAAAGGGGAAGGGTTGGCATTACTTGTCAAGAAAAACATCAGCAGTGCTCAGACAGGACAGACTGGAGGACTCATCAACTGAGTTTGGAACTAAGGAATAAGAAAGGGAGATGGCAGACTTTTGCAAGAGAAATAAGGTTATAGAACCATAGAACACTACAACACAGAAACAGGCCTTTTGGCCCTCCTTGGCTTTGCTGAACCATTTTTCTGCCTAGTCCCACTGACCTGTCGTATCCCTCCATACAACTCTCATCCATGTACCTGTCCTAGTTTTCTTAAATGTTAGAAGTGAGCCCGCATTTACCACTTCATCTGGCAGCTCATTCCACACTCCCACCACTCTCTGTATGAAAAAGCCCCCCCAATGTTCCCTTTAAACTTTTCCCCCTTCACCCTTAATCCATGTCTTCTGGCTTTTTTCTCTCCTAGCCTCAGTGGAAAAAGATTGCTTGTACTCACTCTATCTATATCCATCGTAATTTTATATACATCTATCAAATCTCCCCTCATTCTTCTACGCTCCAGGGAATAAAGACCTAACCTATTCAACCTTTCTCTGTAACTCAGTTTCTCAAGTCCCAGCAACATCCTTGTAAACCTTCTCTGCACTCTTTCAACCTTAGTAATATCCTTCCTGTAATTCAGTGATCAAAACTGCACACAATACTCCAAATTCAACCTCACCAATGCCTTATGACTTCATCATAACGTTCCAACTCTTATTGGAATGATAGATGATTTTAACTTTCTAAGTATAGACTGGGACTCTCATACTGTGAAAGGGCTGGATGGGATGTATATTGCCAAATATTGGAGCACCACATCCCAGTCAGACAGCACTGGTGCACCGCATCACACTCCTTCTGTGTTGGTGCACCACATCACACTGAGCACTGGTGAACCACATCCCAGTCAGACAGCACTGGTGCACCGCATCACACTCCTTCTGTGTTGGTGCACCACATCACACTGAGCACTGGTGAACCAGATCACACTCAGACTGCACTGGTGCATCACATCACAATCAGACTGCACTGGTGCATCACATCACAATCAGACTGCACTGGTGCATCACATCACAATCAGACTGCACTGGTGCATCACATCACAATCAGACTGCACTGGTGCATCACATCACAATCAGACTGCACTGGTGCATCACATCACAATCAGACTGTACTGGTGCATCACATCACAGTCAGAGAGCACTAGTGCACACCACTAGGTCAGCAATGGTGCACCAGATCACAATCAGACTGCACTGGTGCATTACATCACAATCAGACTGCACTGGTGCATCACATCACACTCAGGCAGCACTGGTGAACCACATCACACTCAGACAGCAATGGTGCACCAGATCACAGTCAGACTGCACTGGTGCACCACATCACAATCACACTGCACTGGTGCATCACATCACAGTCAGCACTGGTGCACCACATCCCAGTCAGAGAGCACTAGTTCACCACATCATACTCAGTCAGCACTGGTGCACACCACTAGGTCAGCAATGGTGCACCGCATCACACTCAGACAGCACTGGTGCACCACATCACACTCAGACAGTGCTGGTGCACCACAATGTAGGTGATCACAGTCAGTTAGCCCTAGTACACCTTTTTCATCTCTCTTATTCCTCTCTCACCAATGATTGTGTCTCCCCTTGTGAATTATGCTTTTTGGAGTCTTCCATGAGTCCCTCTGTACTTCTGATGTTTGAATTTTCTCCCCATTTAGATAATAATCAACACTATTGTTCTTTTTACCAAAATGAATTGTCATACATTTCTCAGCACTGTACTCCATCAGCCACTTTTTTGCACATTATTCCAATTTGTCTATGTCCTACTGCAATTACAGTGCTTTCTCAGCACCTCTTACCCCTCTTTGTATAATCCGCAAACTTTGCAACAAAGTCATCAATTCCACTATCTGAAGCACTGACCAGCAGTTTAAAAAATAGTGGTCTGAATTCTGACCCCTGAGGAATGTCACTAGTCACCAGCAGCCAACCAAATAAAGCTGGCCACTTGCTGGCTCCTGCCTGTCAGCCATTCCTATATCCTGTCGTCCCATAGAATTTTTTCTTATTCAGCAGCCTCATGTGAGGCACCTTATCAAATACCTTCTGAAAATCCAAGAAAATGACATCCACTGCCTCTCCTTTGTCCACCCTGCTTGCTGCTTCCTCAAAGAATTGTAATGATTTGTCAGGCAAGATTTTCCTTCACAGAAACTATGCTGACTTTGACTTATTTTATCATTAGACTCCATGTACCTGAAATTTCATCCTTAATAATGGACTCCAATACTTTCCCAGCCACTAAGTCTAGGTTAACTGGCCTATAATTTCCTCTTTTGTCTTCTTCCCTTAAAAAGAGGAGTGACATTTGCAATCTTCCAGTCCCCTGGAACCATGCCAAAATCAAGTGATTCTTGGATTCCAATGCACCCATTATCTCTTTAGCAACCTCTCTCCGGACTCTGGAATGTAGTCCATCTGGTCCAGGTGACTTGTCCACTTTAAGACCTTATAGTTTGTGACGCACTTCTTATATAACAGCATTGGCACTCACTTCTGCTCCCTGACACTTGGGCCTCTGGCACACTGCTAGTGACTTCCATATTAAAGACTGAAGCAAAGTATTTATTTTCATCTTCCATTTCTTTGCCCCCCATTATTACCTCACCAGAATCTTTTTCATGTGTCCAATATTAACTCTCATTTCCCTTTTATTCTTTATATAACTGAAAAACTTCTCATATCCTGCTTTATATCATCATCTAGTTTGCCCTCATATTTCAACTTTTCCCTTGTAGCTTTTTTAGTTGCCTTTTGTTGGAATTTAAAAGCTTCCCAATCATCCAACTACCCACTCACTTTTGCTATGTTATGTGCCCTTTACTTGGTTTTAATGCAGTCCTTAACATCCCTTGTCAGCCATGGTTGCCTACCCCTGCCGCTTGAGAACAACTTCTTCTGTGGGACATATCTATCCTGCGTCTTGTGAACTATTCCCAGAAACTTCAGCCAGCTCTGCTCTGCCATCATCCCTGCCGGTACCCTCCTCCAATCCACCTGGGCAAGCTCCTCTCTCATGCCTCTGTAATTCCCTTTATTCCATTGTTATGTTGATACATGTGAGTTATGCTTCTCCCTCTCAAACTGCAGTATGCATTCAATCATATTATGATCGCTGCCTCCTAAGGGTTCCTTAACATTAAGCTGACTAATAAAATCTGGGTTATACAATACCCAATCTAAGAAAGCCTTTTCCCAAGTAGGCTTATGCTATAAAAAGCCATCTCATAGGAATTCAACATATTCCCTCTCTTGCAGTCCGACAGCAACCTGATTTTCCCAATCCCCCTGTATGTATATTGAAATCCCCCATTAGACTTGTGACATTACCTTAATTACACGCCCTTTGCAATCTCAACCCCATATCTTGGCTGCTATTTATATGATTCTCAAAACTTTTTTTTAACCCTTGCAGTTTCTTAACTCCACCCACAAAGATTCAACATTCTGTGAACCTATGTTACTTCTTTCTAAACATTTTATTCTGTCTCTTATTACTAACAGAGCTACACCATCGCCTATGCCTTCCTGCCTGTCCTTTGCTGTTAAACTCTCAACTATGACCTTCTTTCAGTCATGACTCTGTGATGCCCACAACGTCATACCGACTAACCTCTAATTGCGCCACGAGTTCATCCACCTTATTCTGAATGCGACACACATTTAAATACAACAGCTTCAGTCCTGAATCCTTTGCCCTTATGAATTTTGCCTCTGTGGTACAACGGATCTCTTTGCTCCGTCTGCAGTTGAACCCAATCATTGGCTTGTCCTTCCTTACATTCATGTTACATTCTATATTATCTATTTGCAAATCAGTTGGCTTATCTTGAATAGCAG
The DNA here is from genome assembly GCF_030144855.1 of Hypanus sabinus. Taxonomy (NCBI): domain Eukaryota; kingdom Metazoa; phylum Chordata; class Chondrichthyes; order Myliobatiformes; family Dasyatidae; genus Hypanus; species Hypanus sabinus. Next base: position 561,841 of record NC_082732.1, on the reverse strand, counting down.
GTATAGGTAGTAAAAAAGAAACAAGGTGTTTGACGAGTATAAGAAATGCAAGAGAAAACTTGAGAGGGAGATCAGGAGAGAATAAAATAAAGACTTTACATTGTTCTGGCAGACAGGTGAAGGAGAATGCCAACAGATTCTACAGATATATTCAGAGCAGAAAGATAACGAGTGACAAAATTGATCCACTTGAAGATCACTGGTCATCTATGCATAAAGCTGAAAGAGATGGAGGAGATCTTAAATGGAATTTTTATATCTGTATTTACTTGGAAGAAGGACAAAGGGACGGATGCAAAAACTAGTGGGGTCATGGACTGTATCTGGATTACAGAGGAGGAGGTGTTTAATTTGCAGTTTAGCAGCAAATTAAGGTGGGTACTTCCCCAAAACAGACCCCTGTGGAACACCACTAGTTAGAAGCAGCCCACCAGAAAAGACTCCCTTTATTCCTATTTTGTGCCACCTGCCAATCAGCCACTGCTTTACACGTGCTAGGTTCTCTCCTGTAATACCATTTATTCATAGCTTATTAAACAGCATCGTGTGGCACCTTGTCAAAGGCCTTCTGAAAATCCAAGAAAGCAACATTAACTGATTCTCCTTTGTCTATCCTGCTTGTTATTTTTTCAAAGAAATTCAACCTTTGACAGGCAAGATTTTCCCTTGAGGAAACCATGCTGACTACAGCCTATTTTATCATGTTTCTCTTCATCCTTAATAATTGACTTCAATGTTTTCCCAAACACTGAGGTCAGACTAACTAGCTTAGAGTTTCACTTCTTCTGCCTCTGTCTCTTCTTAAAGACTGGAGTTACATTTGCAATTTTCAAGTCTTTCAAAACCATTCCAGAATCTTGTGATTCTTTAAAGATCATCGGGTAAAATTGCAGTTAGTGAGATGTTGAAGGGTAACATGGGGGCGAAATCCAAAAACATGATACATAAGGATTGAAGTTGTAATAGGTGAATGAATTCAACTATAATGCATGCAGTATACAGAATAAGGTAATGATTTTTTAGTGCAATTAGAGATTGCTAGATATGTTGTGGGCATCACTGAGTCATGGCTGAATGAAGATCAATTGGAGTGCAACATCAGAGGATACATACTGCATTGAAAGTGCAGTAGATTGACAAGTAAACTGCATCAGGAATTTTGTGATGACACCAAGATTGGGGGTATAGTGGTCAGCAAGGAAGACTATCAAAGCTTGCAGCAGGATCCAGACCAGATGGAAAAATGTTCTGAAAAATGACAGATGGAATTTAATGCAGAGAAGTGTGAGATGTTGCACTTTGGGAGGACCAACCAGGATAGGGCCCCTGAGTACTGCAGAACAAGGTACCTGGGATATCGTTCAATTGTTTTAAGATCATATGACATATGAACAAAATTAGGACATTCAGCCCATGGAGTTTGCTCCACCATACCATCATGGCTGATCCCAGATCCCACTCAACCCCATATTCCTGCCTTCTCACCATCCTTTGATGCTCTGACCGATCAGGAAATTATCAACTTCCACCTTAGATATACCCATAGGCGACCTCCACCACAGTCTGTAGCAGACTATTCCATAGATTCACTGCTCTCTGGCCAACAAAATTCCTCCTTGCCTCTGTTATAAAGGGTTACCCCTCAATTCTGAGGCTGTGCCCTCTAGTTCTGGACACCCTCACCATAGGAAACATCCTCTCCACATTTTCCCTATCTAGTCCTTTCAACATTCAGTATGTTTCAATGAGATTACCCTGCATTCTTCTAAATTCCAGTGAGTACACCACCAAAGCTGCCAAACACTCCGCATATGTTAACCCTTTCATTCCTGGAATCATCCTTGTGAACCTCCTCTGGACTCTCCCCAACTACAATACATCCTTTCTGAGATATAGGGCCCAACTCTGTGTGGCCTGACTAGTGTCTTATAAAGCCTCAGCATTATTTCCTTGTTTTTATATTCTATTCCCCTTGAAATAAATGCCAACATTGTATTTGCCTTCTTTACCACAGACTCAACCTGTAGATTAACCTTCTAAGAGTCTTACATGAGGACTCCCTCTGCACCTCTGATGTTTGAACCTTCTCCCTGTTTAGATAATAGTTCCCTTCATCAAAATGCATTATCATACATTTCCCAACACTGTATTCCATCTGCCACTTTTTTGCCCATTCTTACAATTTGTCTAAGTCTTCTTCAATTGCATTGCTTCCTCAGCATTACCTACCCCTCTTTTGCCATAAAGCCATCAATTCCATTATCCAAATTATTGACAATGTGAAAAGTATTGGTCCCAAAACTGACCCCGAGGAACATTTCTAGTCACTGACAGCCAACCATACAGAGCCCTTATTCCCACTCGCTGTCTCCTGCCTGTCAGCCATTCCTGTATCCATGCCAATATATTTCCTGTAACACCATAGGGCTTTATCTTGTTTAGCAGCCTCATGTGCGGCACCTTATCAAATGCTTTCTGAAAATCCAAGTAAATGACAACCATTGCTTCTCCTTTGTCCATCCTGCTTGTTACTCCCTCAAAGAACTCCAACAGATTTGTCAGGCAAGATTACCCTTTACAGAAACTATGCTGACTGACTTATTTTATTATTAGTTTCCAAGTCTCTCAGCACCTCATCCTTAATAATAGACTCCAACACTTTCCCAACCACTGAGGTTAGGCCTATAATTTCCTTTATTTTTCCTTCCTCTCTTCTTAAAGAGTGCAGTGACATTTGCAATCTTCCAGTCTTCCAGACTATGCCAGAATCAAGTGAGTCTTGAAAGATCATGACCAATGCATCCATTATCTCTTCAGCAACTTCTCTCAGGACTCTGGGATGTAGTCCATCTCGTTCAGATGATTTATCTACCATAAAACCTTTCAGTTTGCCTTGCACTTTTTCCTTTGCAATAGCACACACTCCTGCACCCTAACACTCATGGACCTCTGGCACACTGCTACCGTTTTCCATAATGAAGACTCATGCAAAGTACCCATTAAGTTCATCTGCCATTTCTTTGTCCCCCATTGCTACCTCACCAGCTTCATTTTTCAGTGGTCCAATATCAATTCTTACCTCCCTTTTACTCTATATAACTGAAAAAAAAATTAGTACCCTGCTTTATATTGTTGGCTAGTTTGCCCTCATATTTAATCTTTTCCCTTCTTATATATTTTTGTTAGATTTTAAAAGCTTCCCAATCACCCAACTTCCCACTCACCTTTGCTACCTTATATGCCCTTTCCTTAGGGACTGGTTTTATGCAGTACTTAAGTTCCCTTGTCAGTCATGGTTACCTACCCCTGCCACTTGAGAACAACTTCTTCTGTGGGTCATATATATCCTGCGTCTGATGAATAAACTATTTCCAGAGACTTAAGCCAGTTCTGTTCTGCCGTCATCCCCACCAGTATCCTCTTCCAATCCACCTGGGCAAGCTCCTCTTTCATGCCTCTGTAATGCCCTTTATTCCATTGCGATACTGATACATGTGACTTATACTTCTCCCTTTCAAGTTGCAGAATAAATTCAATCATATTATGATCACTGTCTCCTAAGTGTTTCTTTATAATAAGCTCCCTAACAAGATCTGGGTTATAATACCACAGCCGGTCTAAGATAGCCTTTCACCTAGTAGGCTCAAGCTCAAGCACAAGCTGCTCTAAAGAGCTATGTTGTAGGCATTCAACAAATCCCTTCTTTTGTGATGTGCTGTGTCATACGATGAAGGTGACATGATCTTTCTATGATCTTGACCGTTCTATGAAAATTTTTCTTGAAATTGGTTTGCCATTGCCATCTACTGAGAAATGTCATCACAAGGTGGATGACCCAATCCTTTAGCAATACTCTTCTGAGAATGCCTGCTTGGCGTCAGTGGTCACGTAACTAGGATTTGTGATATACTCCAGCAGCTCATATGACAATCTGCCACCTACTCCCATGGCTTCACTTGACCCTGATCAGGGAGCTAAGCAGGTTCTGTGTCTTGTCCAAGGATAGCCTGTAGTCTAAAGGAACAATTTATATCTCCTTTGGTAGAGACGTATCTCCAATCCTCCACCTTAATCTGGGAATATAGATCCCTGATTCTTCAGGTAGATAGAGTCACAAAGAAACCTTTTGGCACACAGGCCTTCATAAATCAACATATTGAGCACAGGAGTTGGATGTCATGTTGAAATTGTATCAGACCTTGCTGAGGCCTAATTTGGTGCTTTGTACGCAGATCTGGCCACCCACCTACAGGAAAGATAGCAGAGAAAATTTACAAAGATGTTGCCAGGACTTAGGGACCTAAGTTGTAAGAAAAGATTGAATAGGTTAGGGCTTTATTCCCTTAAACTAAGATGAGTGAAGCACGGAGGAACATCTGGTGAAACTTTTGAAATGCCTGTTTTGCTGCCACTGCTATAGTGCGATCGGAAAGTCTCCGGGAGGAAGGCCTCGAATCCTGGGCTTTGCCTGATGCTTGGCAGCCGGGGATGGGGTCAAATCGCTCGGCAGAGATGGTGCTCGGCGTCGGAAGGCTGGTCGGAGGCTCGAAGTTTTCGGACAGACTCAGAGTTGGCTGTGGTCGAGTGCTTCCAGGGGGCTATATCGGCAAGGTTGCGGTGCTGGAGGGTTCATGGCAGGAAGAGTTTTTCTTCCTTCTACCGTCTGCATGAGATGATGGACTGTCGGGACTTTGGGACTTTTTTTTTACCGTGCTATGGTCTGCTCTTTATCAGATTACGGTATTGCTTTGCACTGTTGGAACTATATGTTAAATTATGTGGTTTTTGTCAGTCTCTTATCAATTATGGTATTGTCTGCACTGTTGCAACTAAATGTTAACTATAACTATGTGGTCCTGATGAAGTGTCTCGGCCCGAAACGTTGACAGCGCTTCTCCCTATAGATGCTGCATGGCCTGCTGTGTTCCACCAGCATTTTGTGTGTGTTGTTGTTATGTGGTTTTGTGTAGGTTTTTGGTTTGTTGGGTGGTAGTGCTGGTCTCTTGACTTGGTGTGTCTGGGTAGTCTTGTCTGATGGGTTTGGAGTTCCTTTCCGGGGAACATGCTAAGATGGTAGCACGATATTGATATGCAGCAGCCTCTCCGGACTCTGGATTGGGGATTACCAAACATTATGTGGTTTTTCTTGTGTGGTCTGTTTTGTCATGTGCATTTTTTGTGATATCATTCCCAAGAACGTTGTCTCATTTTTTAATTGCATTGCATTTGTGGTTTCTAAATGACAAAAAACTGAATCTGAATCTGAATCTGAGTGAAGGAAGACTTGATAGAAGTATTCAAAGTTATGAGGGTATAGGTAGGGTAAATACTTTTTCCATTTTTTCTACTGATCTTGAGGGAGACTTCAATGAGAGGTTATGAGTTAAGGATGAAAGGTGGAATTTGAAATGTTTAAGTAAGTGGAACTTGAGGGGGATCCTCTTCACTCAGAGAGTGGTGAGAGCATAGATCAAGATGCCAGTGTAAATATGGATGCAAATTTACCTTCAAAATTTAAGAGAAATTTTCATATGTACATATGAAAATGTGAAAATATAGATCTATGAAAATATGAAAATGGAGGGGTATAGAGGGCTTTGGTCTAGTTGTAGGTTGATGGGACTAGGCAGATTAATGGTCTAGCATAGACTAGGTGGATTGAAGGGCCTCTTTCTATGCTATATTGGCTATGACTCTACAGGTAGATAGACAAAGAGGGCGGGCTGGCTTTGTATGAGAAAATAAATCAAATCATAAGAAAGAGGTGACGTAGGATTGGAAGATGTAGAACCCTTTTGGATAGAGAAACGACTGCAAAAAGATCCTGCTGAGAGTTATATACAGGACTCTGAACAGTAGCCAAGATGTGAGGTACCAATTACAACAGGAGTTGGAAAAGGCATGTAAAAAGAGCTGAGGGAAAGATGGAGGTTTGGTCAAGTAAATCTGTTGATGGTGATGAGGAGCATTAATATGCAGGTAGATTGGGAAAATCAGACTAGTGCTGAATTCCAAGAGAATGTACGAGGGGTGATTGATAAGTTCATGACCTAAGGTAGAAGGAGTCAATTTTAGAAAACCTAGCACATCTACTTTTCAACATAGTCCCCTCCTATATTTACTCTGTTAGTCCAGTGGTCGTGGAGCATACAGATCTTGGACCTCCAGAAAGTGTCTGCAAATGGGTGATTGATAAGTTCGTGGCCCACAGTAGAAGGAGATCAGTTATACAGCTCTCGTTACATGCAGATGCAGTTCAACACTTTTGAGTGATTATGCAGAAAGTTTGAAGTTAATAACATCGCCTACCTTAGGCCATGAACTTATCAATCACCCCAATGCATTATTAACTTCAACCTTTCTGCATATCAATGATATCAGGGGTTATCAATCACCCCTGCTGTGGACACTTTCTGGAGGTCCAAGACAATTAGGTAAAGGAATTCTTTGGAGGCAGTGATTATAATCATCATCATCAGTGATCACTCGTAGTCGAGTATGATTCTTCTGACTGAAGGCACCAATCCACAGTCCTATGGCAAGTGTAGATCATTCAATTGGTGGTGGATGTAACTGGTTGGGCCTTTCCCACTCTCTCCTTCCGTTGAAGCTGCTTTTTCGTAGAGGCACGGTGGCCATATTCTTTAAGCTTTGCCATCCCCTCAGAGACCATCTCCCTCCAGCATTTCTTATCCAGTGCTAGTTTCTCTCATCTATTCCTGTTGATGTGGCACTTCCTAGGTGGGTATTGATATTATCCTTGAACCGCTTTTTCTGCCCTCCAGGAGTGTACTTTGCATCACTGAGTTGGCCAAACAGGAGATGTTTAGGGAGACGGGGGTCAGGTATGCGGATGATGTGGCCAACCCATTGCAGTTGATGTTGAGCCATGATTGTGGCTATGGAGTTAATGTTAGTTTCCTCCAGGATGCTGGAGTTAGATTGCCTGTTCTTCCAGCTAACTCTCAGAAACTTATGGAGGCATTTCTGATGGTAAATTTCTAGGGATTTTATGTGCTTGCTGTAGTAGCTTGTCTATGACTCCCATTCCATATAGCAAGGAGGGGAGGACTATAGCTTTATAGACTAGACACTTAGTGTTTATCTTGATATTGATTTTGAGTTGAGAGTTAAGGGGCAAAAGTTTAGGGGTATCACAAGGGGGAACTTCTTTACTAAGAGAGTGGTAGCTGTGTGGAACGAGCTTCCAGTAGAAGTGGTAGAGGCAGGTTCGATTTTGTCATTTAAAGTAAAATTGGATAGGTATATCAACAGGAAAGGAATGGAGGGTTATGGGCTGAGTGCAGGTAGGTGGGACGAGGTGAGAGTAAGCTTTCAGCATGGACTAGAAGGGCCAAGATGGCCTGTTTCCATGCTGTAATTGTTATATGGTTATATGACATCCCAATCTTCAGAAACCCTCTTTCTCAGCCTGGCAAAAGTCCCACTCACACAGCCTATTCTGTGATTTACTTCAAGGTCAATGTCGGCTCTTGAAGAAAGATGGCTGCCAAGGTATGGGAAATGATCAGTGTTCTCCAGAGGGATGTTGTCAACTTGGATGGTTGGAGGTTTAGCAGCTTGATCTGGAGCAAGTTGGAGTGGGACTTGGGTTGTCTTGATGTCAGGAAAGTCCCAGGAGTTTGTATGCTCTGCCAAAAGCATCCATTATGCACTTCAGGTCCTCCTTAGAGTGAGCTATGATGGCATTGTTATCTGTATATTAGGGCTCCACAATGGAAGTAGTTAACACATTGCTCCCCCCATCTGTACTATAGAGAATCTGGACTCCTTGTGGGAGGTCTTGGACTATGAAGTGAAGAATGGTTGAAACAGATTTGGGACAGTGATGCGCCTCTGTTGGACCCTGGTCTCAACCCTAAAAGGTGCTGTTTCAGAGCTGCTATTGCTGATGACTATTTCACTCTTATCATTGTGTAAGAGTTGTTTGTGGCTGAAAGCTTCCAGACTTCTCTGTTCTGCTCCTGGCACCACTTCCTGATCGCCACAAGGCTTTGTTGGTCGATTGGATTACCAAACCAGGAGAAAAGCCTATGTGTCGGGTCTTTTAACATGGCGAGACTGACACACAAGCAGCCACTACATGATCCTTGACAGTGAAAGGGCCAGATTCCAATAGCATAGATACCAAGATGATTGGGGGCCCTCTTCTGTTGTAGCCTTCCTCCACCTTCGCAGCTGTTGTGGTGGTCCTCATAGTTCCGAGATTCCAGAGACCCTAATTTACCACCATCTTCTGCCTGCTCCGCCATTGAAGAAATGAGAAAGGATCTAAAAAGCGTAGATTGGGACAGGTTGTTCTCTGGCAAGGATGTGATTGGTAAGTGGGAGGCATTCAAAGGAGAAATTTTGAGAGTACAGAGTTTGTATGTTCCTGACAGGGTTAAAGGCAAAACGAATAAGAATAAGGAACCTTGGTTCTCAAGGGATATTGGAACTTTGATAAAGAAAAAGAGAGAGATGTATAACATGTACAGGCAACAGGGAGGAAATAAGATGCTTGAGGAGTACAAAAAGAGTAAGAAAATACTTAAGGAAGAAATCAGGAGGGCAAAAAGAAGACATGATGTTGCTTTGACAGTCAGGGTGAAGGATAATCCTAAGAGCTTCTACAGGTATGTTAAAAGCAAAAGGATAGTAAGGGGTAACATTGGTCCTCTTAAAGATCAGAGTGGTTGGCTATGTATGGAACCAAAAGAAATGGGAGAGGTATTAAATGGGTTTCTTTGCATCTGTATTTACTAAGGAAACTGGAATGGAGTCTATGGAAACAAGGCAAACAAGTAGGGAGGTCATGGAACTTATACAGATTAAAGAGGAGGAGGTGCTTGCTGTCTTGAGGCAAATCAGAGTAGATAAATCCCCAGGACCTGACAGGGTATTCCCTCAGACCTTGAGGGAGACTAATGTTGAAATTGCGGGGGCTCTGGCAGAAATATTTAAAATGTCGGTATCCACGGGTCAGGTGCCGGAGGACTGGAGGATAGCTCATGTAGTTCTGTTGTTTAAAAAAGGCTCAAAAAGTAAGCTGGGAAATTATAGTCCGGTAAGTTTGACATCGGTAGTAGGTAAATTATTGGAAGGAATACTAAGAGATAGGATCTACAAGTACTTGGATAGACAGTCAGCATGGCTTTGTTTAGAAATAGTCTGCATGGTTTTGTGCATGGTAGGTCATGTTTAACCAACCTATTAGAGTTTTTCAAGGAAGTTACCAGGAAAGTGGATGAAGGGAAAGCAGTGAATGTTGTATACATGGACTTCCGTAAGGCCTTTGACAAGGTCCCACATGAGAGGTTAGTTAGGAAGATTCATTTGCTAGGTATACATGGCGAGGTAGTAAATTGGATTAGACATTGGCTCAATGGGAGAAGCCAGAGAGTGATAATGGAGGATTGCTACTCTGAGTGGAGGCCTGTGACTAGTGGTGTGCCACAGGGATCATTTGAGAAACTGAGTTACAAAAGAAGGTTGGATAGGTTAGGACTTTATTCCCTGGAGCGAAGGAGAATGAGGGGTGATTTGATAGAGGTGTATAAAATTATGATGGGTATAGATAGAGTGAATGCAAGCAGGCTTTTTTCACTAAAGCCAAGGGAGAAAAAAACCAGAGGTCATGGGTTAAGGGTGAAGGGGGGAAAGTTTAAAGGGAACTTTGGGAGGGGGTCTTCTTCATGCAGAGTGGTGGGAGTGTGGAATGAGCTGCCAGATGAAGTGGTGAATGCGGGCTCACTTTTGACATTTAAGAAAAACTTGGACAGGTATATGGATGAGAGGGGTCTGAAGGGATATAGTCCAGGTGCAGGTCAGTGGGACTAGGCAAAAAAATGGTTCAGCACAACCAAGAAGGGCCAAAAGGCCTGTTTCTGTGCTGTAATGTTCTATGGTTCTAATCTTTCAAGAATCATTACATTCTGAAATGGTTCAGGAAACTGGAAAATTGCAAATGTCATTCCAATCTTTAAGAAGGGAGGGAAGCAAAATAAAGGAAATTATAGGCCAGTCAGTCTGACTTTAGTTGTAACGGTGTTGGAGTCCATTATTAAGGATGAGATTTCAGGATTCTTAGAGGACGTGATAAAGTTTCCTCAAGGGGAAATCATTACAATTCTTTGAAGAAATAAGAGGCAGGATAGACAAAGGAGTCTCAGTGGATGTTTACTTGGATTTTCAGCAGATCTTTAATAATGTTCCTCACATAAGGCTAATGATCATAAGAGCTCATTGTATTATAGTAAAGATACTAGCATGGTTAGAAGACCGGCAAGAGTGGGATTAAATGGGGAGTCCTGCCGAAGGGTCTTGGCCTGAAATGTCAACTGTACTCTTTTCTATAGATGCTGCCTGGCCTGCTGAGTTCCTCCAGCATTTTGTGTGTGTTGCTTGGATTTCCAGTATCTGCAGATTTTCTGTTGTTTATAAAGGGGGCCCTTTCTGGCTGACTCCTGGTGACTAATGGTGTCCCACAGCGGTCAGCTTTGGGACTGCTTCGTTTCACATTATATGCCAATGAATTTGATGCTGGAATTGATGGCATCATGGCCAAGTTTATGGATGATACAGTATCGGTGGTGCAGCAGATCGTGTTGAGGAATTAGAGAGTCTGCAGAAAGACCTAGAAAGATTGGAGACTGGGCAAAGAACTGGCTGACGGAATATAGTGTAGGGAAATGGATGGTCATGTACTTAGGTAGTAGGAATAAAGGCACAGACTCTGTTCTAAATGGGGAGAGAATTCAGAAATCACTTGTGCAAAGGAGTCCTCATGCAGGATATCCTAAGGATTAACTTGCAGGTGAGCAGGTGGCAAGGAAGGCAAGTGAAATGTTAGCAGTCATTTTGAGGGGGCTCGAATATAAAAGCAAGGATGTAATGTTGAAAATTTTAAGGCACTGATCAGACCCTGCTTGGAGAATTGTAAGCTGTTTTAGACCCCTTATATAAGAAAATATGTACTGGCTTTGGAGAATGTATGGAGTATGTTCACAAAAATTATTCTGGGAATGAAAGGGTTATCTTATGAGGAGCTGAGTGTATTTGCTGGAATTTAAAGGAATGGGGAGGATAACATTGAAACCTATTGAATATTGAGAGGCCTGGATAGAGTAGCTATGAAGAGGATGTTTCATATAACAAGGAAGTATAGGACCACAAGGCACAGCCACAAAATAGAGGGATTTCCTCTTTTAGAAAAGATTAAATTCTTTGGCTAGATGGAGGTGAATCTGTGGAATTCATTGCCACAGATGGTTACGGATACCAAGTCTTTGGGTATATTTAAAGCGGACAATGATAGATTCTTGATTAGATCTCATAACTCTTCTCAGACTATTTGTAGTATCCATCACCTAAAGGTAACATCACATTCTAGTGCTAAATTGAGTAATATCAATGGATGAATTTGGTTCAGTTACCTCTACATTTAAATAATCAGTAATCCCTGTGACATTTTTCTCATATTTAACATCAAGTTTCACACCAGCATCTCAAGCAAACCCTTCATAGAATTATTAGTTTTGAAGGGGTTGTTTTTACAAATCTCATATCATGAATCATTTCAATATATCTAGTTAATAAAGTATGAATATTTGAATCGATATATTCTTTGCAAAGTGTCAAAGTTTTGAATTCTTACCTTATTTTCACTTGAAAGATTAGAGGGAAATGCGAAGCAGCAGACTTTAATGTAGCCCAGTGGTTTTGCACAGTTCAGACCTTTTTGATGGCAGTGAAGGAGAGAGGGGGAGAGGGCGGATGGGAGGGAGAGTGGAAGCTGGAAGTTTAGTGTACAATGGCTCACAGTGAATCATCTGTCTGAACAAGAGGGCCAACTTTCACTTCTTGTTTTATTCCTGGCACTGAAGTTGTTTGTGAAATATTTATTGTCTAATGTTCAGATTAAAAAAAATTTAGAGTTCAAGCCAATGGTGCTAAGCCAACCTCTTCACTTTACTGTGCTTTCTGTGCATAACACTGAAATGAAACATGCAAGCAAAAGATTAATTAAGAAAAAACAGAGGCTTGTGATTTTAATTAACAGCATCAGATGTTACCAAAATATTTACTGAGTTTGTTGAAGTGCTCAGAAGTAATTTTTTTTTTGAACGTTTGGATCTCATGGATATTATGGGTCCATCAACATTCTGGCCTCAACTGAGTAATGAATGAAGCATTTCTGGTGATTTTCTGCTACCTAAGTTCTAGTACTGACCATTGTGGACCAGATGTGTGGCATTTGTAGACCAGAGTTAGAATTGCTGTAATCTGTCAGGAAACGTAGAGGAGGCTTGACCCAAAAGCAGAGCAGTGGAGGTGATTCAGTGATGAACGATAACTTTAAAAATAAACTGAAAGTACAAGCCACAAGGGGCCACAATATGAAAGACAAAAGATACTAAACCCTACAGGCACAAGGTAACTGAAGATTAGGAACAACTGATTGAGGCTGGCTGGTTCGATGGGTGAACTGTGGATGACAGCAGGGTTTAAATAGGCTGCAGGTGATGAGTTGGAACAAATGGCAGATGACCTGTTAGCAGGGAGGTGCCTGCCTGTGCAGGGCTGACAGGAATCCCCCTCTTATAAGACCATAAGGCTATAAGATTTAGATGCTGAAGTAGGTCATTTGGCCCATCGAGTCTGCTCTGCCATTCAATCATGGGCTGATCCACTTCATCCAGTCATCCTCACTCCCCTGTTTTCACCCCATACCCTTGGATGCACTGGCTAATCAAAAACCTATCTATCTCTGCCTTAACTTCACCCAGTAACTTGGCCTCCACAGCTGTTCTTGGCAACAAATTCCACAGATTTACCACACTCTGACTAAAGTAATGTCTCCACATCTCAGCTCTAAAAGGACCTCCTTCAAACCTGAAGTTGTGCCCTCTTGTCCTAGAATCCCCTATCATGGGAAATAGCCTTTGCCATATCTAATCTGTTCAGGCTTTTTAACATTTGGAATGTTTCTATGAGATATTCCCTCATTCTCCTGAACTCCAGGGAATACAGCCCAAGAACTGCCAGATGTTCCTCATGAGTCAACCCTGTCATTCCTGGAATCATTCTCGTGAATCTTCTCTGAACCCTCTCCAACGTCAGTATATCCTTTCTATAATAAGGAGATCAAAACTGCACACAATACTCCAAGTGTGGTATCACGAGTGCCTTATAGAGCCTCAACATCACATACCGGCTCTTATATTCTATACAGTGGCATGCAGAAGTTTGGGCACCCCTGGTCAAAATTTCTGTTACTGTGAATACTTAAGTGAGTAAAAGATGACCTGATTTTCAAAAGGCATAAAGTTAAAGATGACACATTTCTTTAATATTTTAAGCAAGATTACTCATTTATTTCCATCTTTTACAGTTTCAAATATAAAAAGGAAAAGGGCCCGAAGCAAAAGGTTGGGCACTCTGCATGGTCAGTACTTCGTAACACCCCCTTTGGCAGGTATCACAGCTTGTAAATACTTTCTGTAACCAGCTAAGAGTCTTTCAATTCTTGTTTGTGGGATTTTTACCCATTCTTCCTTTCAAAAGGCTTCTGGTTCTGCGAGATTCTTGGACCGTCTTGCAAGCACTGCTTTTTTGAGGTCTCTCCACAGATTTTCGATGATGTTTAGGTCAGGGGACTGTGAGAGCCATGCTAAACCTTCAGCTTGCGCCTCTTGAGGTAGTCCATTGTGGATTTTGAGGTGTGTTTATGATCATTATCCTGTTGTAGAAGCAATCCTCTTTTCATCTTCAGCTTTTTTTTAAACAGGCAGTGTGATGTTTGCTTCCAGAATTTTCTGGTACTTAATTGAATTTATTTTTCCCTCTACCAGTGAAATGTTCCCCGCGCCACTGGCTGCAACACAAGCACAAAGCATGATCAATCCAACCCCATGCTTAACAATTGGAGAAATTCTGCACCCTTTTTTCTCCATACATACCTTCGCTCATTGCAGCCAAAAAGTTCTATTTTAACTTCATCCGTCCACAGGACTTGTTTCCAAAATGCATCAGGTTTGTTTAGGTGTTCCTCTGCAGACTTCTGACTCTGAATTTTGTGGTGAGAATGCAAGTAAGGTTTTCTTCTGATGATTCTTCCATGAAGGTCATATTTGTGCAGGTGTTGCTGCACAGTAGAACAGTGCACCACCACTCCAGAGTCTACTAAATCTTCCTGAAGGTCTTTTGCAGTCAAACAGGGGTTTTGATTTGCCTTTCTTGCAATCCTACGAGCAGTTCTCTCAGAAAGTTTTCTTGATCTTCCAGACCTCAACTTGACCTCCACTGTTCCTGTTAACTGTCATTTCTTAATTACATTACGATCTGAGGAAACGGCTACCTGAAATGCTTCGCTATCTTCTTATAGCCTTCTGCTGCTTTGTGGGCATCATTTATTATAAGTTTTAGAGTGCTAGGCAACTGCTTAGAGGAGCCCATGGCTATCAATTGTTGGGACAAGATTTGAGGAGTCAGGGTATTTATAAAGGTTTGAAATTTGCATCACCTGACCTTTCCTAATGATGACTGTGAACAAGCCATAGCCCTAACAAGCTAATTAAGGTCTGAGATCTTGGTAAAAGTTATCTGAGAGCTCAAATCTCTTGGGGTGTCCAAACTTTTGCATGGTGCTCCTTTCCTTTTTTTCCACTCTAAAATTGTATAAAACAAGAATAATATACTACGCAACACACACAAAATGCTGGTGGAACACAGCATTTTGTGTGTGTTGCTTGAATTTCCAGCATCTGCAGATTTCCTCAAGTTTGTGTTTTATAATACACTAATCTTGCTTAAAGAGTTGAAAATAATGTTTCATCTTTAACTTTATGGCTTCTGGAGATCAGTTCATCTTTTACTCGCTTAGCTGTTCACAGTAACAGAAGTTTTGACCAGGGGTGCCCAAACCTTTGCAAGCGACTGTATCTCTAGAAATGAATGCCAACATTGCATTCACCTTCTTCACAAATGACTCAATCTGCAGGTTAACCTTTAGGGTATCTTGCACATGGCCTCCCAAGTCTCTTTGCATCTCTTCATTTTGAACTCTCTCCCCATCTAAATACTAGTCTGCCCATTTATTTCTTCCACCAATGTCTATGACGATACACTTTCCAACATTGTATTTCATTTGCCACTTCCTTGCCCACTCCCCCAAACTATTAAGTCTCTCTGCAGGCTTTCGGTTTCCTCAACACTACCCACTCCTCCACCTATCTTTGTATAATCGGCAAATTTAGCCGCAAATCCCTTCATACCGTAGTCCTAATAATTGACATACATTATAAAAAGTAACGGTCCCAACACCAACCCCTGTGTTATCGGCAGCCAGCCAGAATCAGATCCCTTTATTCCCACTGTCTGTTTTCTGCTGACCAGCAAATGCTCCACCCACAAACCACCCTGTAATTCCACGGGCTCTTATCTTGCTAAGCAATCTCATGTGTGGAACCTTGTCAAAGGCCTACTGAAAATCCAAGTACACCACGTTTATTGTATCTCCTTTGTCTACCCTGCTTGTAATTTCCTCAAGGAATTGCAGTAGGTTTGTCAGGCAGGATCTTCTTTTCAGGAAACCATGCTGGCTTTGGCCTATTTTGTCATGTGTCTCCAGGTACGCCGTAATCTCATCCCTAACAATAGCTTCCAACAACTTCCCAACCACTGATGTCAGGTTAACAGATCTTTCTTTCTGCTTCATCCCACCCTTCTTGAATATTGGAGTAACATTTGAAATTTTCCAGTCATCTGGCACAATGCCAGAATCTATCAATTCTTGAAAGATCATCGTTAGCACTTCCGCAATCTTTCCAGCTGCTTCTTTCAGAATTTGATGGTGTATTCCATTAGGTCCAGCAGATTTATCCACCCTCAGACCATTAAGCTTCCTGAGCACCTTCTCAGTTGTAATTTTCACTGCCAGAACTTCACTTCCCTGACACTCTTGAATGTCTGGTATACTGCAGACGTCTTCCACTGTGAAGACTGATGCAAAAATGGCATTCAGTTCCTCTGCTATCTCTGCATCTTTCATTATAATATCTCCAGTGTCATTTAGTATTGGTCCTATATCTACCCTCGACTCTTTATGTACCCTTTACATACTTAAAAAAGCTTTTAGTATCCTCTTTGATTTTAGTCGCCAGCTTCCTCTCATAATTCACCTTTTCCTTCCAAATAACGTAATTAGTTTCCTTCTGCAGTTTTTAAAAGCTCCTCAATCCTCTATCTTCCCACTATTTCTGGCTTCCTTGTATGCCCTCTCTTTTGCTTTTACTTTGGCTCTGACTTCACTTGTCAGCCACTGTAGTGTTCTCTTTTGCTTTGAAAATTTCCTCTTACTTGGAATATATTTGTCTTGTACTTCCCTTATTTTTCGCAGAAACTCCAGCCATTGCTGCTCTGCTGTCCTTCCTACAAATGTCCCGTTCCAGTCAACTTCAGCCAGTTCCCTCTCACGCCATTGTAATTTCCTTTATTCCACTGAAATACCGACACGTTAGATTTTATTTTTTCCTTCTCAAATTTTGAAGTGAACTCAATCATATTGTGATCACTGTTCCCTAAGGGTTCCTTCACTTTAAGCTCTCTTATCACCTCCGGATCATTGCGCAACACCCAATCCAGCACAGCCAATCCCTGAGTGGGCTCAACAATAAGCTGTTCTATAAAGCCATCCCTTAGACATTCTACAAATTATGGTTACTTCCCAATAGCCTAGGATGATCCAAACGGCTCCAGTGGAACCCCTTGATGAGTGATGAAATTGGATGGCACTCAAGAGACTTCCTCTGGCTGCAACCTTCCCATTCACACCCCATCCACAATGACATGAATCTGTTATCCAGCGAACCGTGTACACTGGACCATCTTTTGGCTCAAGTAGGTTGAGTGGTCCATGAATAATGTTCCTGAGGCAGGAACATTGGTAGGTAAATGTGATCCTGAGGAATGCTGGCAGTTGGCAACAGTAAGGGACTGAATTGATGTGATGGGTAATTTTGAAAGGACCAATGAAACAGGGTTATAGCTTGTGGGAGTCAGCAATATCTTGCATAGGCTGCCAGAATAAGTCTCCAGGCTAGAGTAATCTTACTGGACGCTGCCACCTGGGTTAGTCATCTGTGCCCTTTTCTAAGTATTTAGCAGTAGCATGCCAGAGCCCTGACACACTTTAAGGCAGAGGAGGTGTGTAAATTGTGGGATAGTTTGGCCTTGAGCAGATGTTTATTCTTGTGGAAGGGTTAGAGGTGGCAAAGCATTGAAGGAACTTCAGCAAAGGGAGAAAAAGGCTCACCTGAAGCAGGAGATGAATTGTGAACCCCAATCTGACACCATATCCTGAGGAATACTGTGAACACGAACTACATTTTGGAGAACCAGGTCCACCATTTCAGCAGCTGATAGAAGTTTGGTGAAGGTAATGAAGTGGGACACCTAGAAGAACCAGTCCACTACTCTCATGATCACCGTGGCCTCATTGTGTGTAAATTGTAAAACTGTAAAACTGTGATGTAACGTGAAACCACAGGCATTGGGGCCCAATTAGGGTTGCAGGGCCCAGAGGAAATAGACTGGGCACATTTGCAGTGAACTGACTTATATCTGTGATCATGGTGGACCACCAGAATGGGCATCACTGGAGTGCCTCAGCTCACAGTCACTGGCACATACATAAGGTTGTCAGGTGTGTTGTCCAGAGCAGGCTTATACTGTAGGACCTATAGGATGTAGTTCTCAAGATCCCAGACAATTGGAGCGAGGATTTGTGAGGATGGAATGATTGACTGAGGACTGGTTTCTATTTAAGCTGGGTTGAACTGTCATGGCAGTGTTGGTGCCCTTGGAGTTGGATTGGTTGAACTGCTCAGAGAAGAGGGCCCAGGTTGTGTTGGCAGGTCTGTTGTATAGATACCAGGTTCTGGTCATCAGTCCAGATCAGGAAAAGCTCCATTGCTCCAAGCCTACTTAATGGCAAGTAGCTTATTGTCTCCTACCTGCACAAGAAGAAGGCACAAGGGTGCGATTTCTCATCTAGTCCTTGATGGGGAGAATGGCCCCAATGTCCACGTCTGATGTGTCACCTAAATCAAAAGGTCCAGAAAGGTTCAGAAGATGGAGCATGGAGCCATGGTGAAGCATCTTTTCAGACTCAGATTCAGTTCATTGTCATTTAGAAACCACAAATGCAATGCAGTTAAAAAATGAGACAACGTTCCTCCAGAATGATATCACAAAAGCAAATGACAAAATAGACTACACCAGAAAATCCACATAACGTTTGGCAATCCCCAATCCAGAGCCCGGAGAGGCTGCTGCATATTAATATCGGGCTACTGTCTTAGCACGTTCCCTGGAAAGGAGCTCCAAATCCACAAGACAAACAAGACCAAAAACTAAAGCTGCAAGACCTGCACAAAACCACATAGTTACAACATGTAGTTACAACAGTGCAAACAATAGCATAATTGATAAAAAAAAAACAGACCATGGACACAGTAAAAAATAGTCCAAAGATGTTAAAAAAACTATAAGTTCAAAAGAAATCACCACACAGTTTCCACAAGTCCTTAGGGTCCCGACAGACTCGCCATCTCACTCCGGCAGTAGAAGGGAATACCCCCACTATGGACTTCCGCAGCAGACTCCCAGTCTGTTGAACCTCTGAGCCGACAACCATCCCCTCTGGCACAGCTTCTCCGAGCCCCATCCTCTGCCAAGCGTATTAAGACGCCATCGGCAACGCGACCCCAAGGACTGGGGGCCTGTTCTTCCCAGCAGAGTCCCGGACCTCACAGCAGCAGCAGCAATGAAGAAGATTCCTGGAGATTTCCCGATGTTCCTTCGTGCTCCCAAGTCTGTTTTCAATCGATTATGATTGTGCACGGCACCCCACTTCACAAATAACAGATAATCAGCTCCGGAGTGGCCGCTGCAAGCTGCATCGCGCCGTCATCTTTGAGCTCTTCAAAAGCATGATCTGTGGCAGAGACCAGGTAGGTGATTTGGTGAGCGAGGTGAAGGGAGTGGTGATTTGACTGTAGTTCCTGATGAAACAGTGATAGAAGTTGGAGAAGCTCAAGAACGACTGTAGTAATTTGAGAGAACGTGTTCGGAGCCATTCAATGATGACACATGCTTTCTCTGGAGCCGGGGTTAAAACTTGGGGTGCAAGGACATAAGCCAGGAAGGAAAAGATTGAAGCCTGGTACTGCAAGTTAGAGAAATGCCAGTTCATTTGAATTTTAAGGAGATGCTGAAGGACTGAATGTATATGATAAACATGGTCTTCGGAGTCATCGAGGTATTCAAACACATACCTGTGCAGCTTGTATTGGAGGGTCTCATTAATTGAGGCCTGGAAAATGGTTGTTATTTTGAAAAGTCCAATAAATATCACCGTGCATTCATAGTGCCCAATAGGTGTTATTAACGTCTTCTACTCATTGCACTAGTGGATGTGCATGCTCTCAGATCTAGTTTGTTGAAGATCTGGACCCCTTAGAGTGTTCTGAATGTGTTATTCATCAAGAAGAGAAGGTAATGGTTCTTAATGGTGATTTTGTTGAGTCCATGTAGTTAATTCAGGGTTGACCCCCATGTTTGTTTTTGACAAAGAATCCTGCACCAGCTGGGGTGGTGGAATGCAGTGATGTATTTCTTCATGGCTTGGCTCACAGGAGACAACAGGGAAAACAAACGACATTGGGGTGGGGTGGTGTGCAAGAGAAGATTGATAACACAGTCATGTTGTCCATGATGCAGCAGTGTGCAGGCTTCCCTTTTACTGAAGGCTATAGATAAGTTCAGTTATTCCTGTGGGAGTTTGGTAAGGTTGACGGTTTTCTCCATGGATTTATGGGGTGAAGTCAACTCAAGTTGCAGGTAGGTGGCAGGCAGGGTGATCCCCAACTCAGAAGTGAACCAGACAAGCAAAGTGAAGGTCTTGAGTGCAGACCCAGGAGTAGCCCAAGATGAGAGGAGAGTTGGACGGGTCAATAAAGATGAATTGGATAGAATCGCGGTGCTCTCCAATGTTCATGTGCGCTCTAACCATCCCAGACACCTAGGGGTGTCCATCAATGGTCATGAGAGTGTGGAGGAAGATGGAGCGATTGAATTTGCCAATGGTGCTGGAATGAGGGGCAGGGCTGCTTCTAGGTAGAAGACCCCTCCTCTCTTCTTAATGCTGCCATTTCCTGGACACAGTGACCATATGATGCTTCTCCGCAGTAAGTGTGTAAATTGTTTCTCTACCAACAATCATGCTGTTGGGTGGGAGGGAGGGGGTGTAGTGTTAACTGCATAGGTTCTGGAGGCATTGTTGATGAGAGTTCTGTTGTTGATCTGGGAACAGAACTGGGGTTTTGGCAGCTAATCTGGAAGGTCATTCCATAAGATGTTTGTCAATCCGAGAGCCAGAGTAATGAGGCTTTCGAGATCGTGAATTTCTCCTGGGTAGACAGCTTACCTTTCGTATGACCTGAGAGGCTGTGACGGTAGTGGGCCAGCAGCGCTTCTGAATTCTAGCCACACTCCGCTGCAAGGGTCCAGAATTCTATGATGTGGTCCATCTGCGAGCATGAGCCTTTACGCAGGCAGAGTATCTGATCTATTCTGCCTCTCATTCCCATCTAGATATGTCCATACATGGCCTCCTCCACTGCCATGATGAGTCCAAACTCAGGTTGGAGGAGCAACACCTCATCTACCGTCTGGGTAGCCTCCAGCCTGGTGGTATGAACATTGAATTCTCCAATTTCCAGTCATTCCCTCCCCCTCCCCCTTCCCCTATCCCAGGTCCCTCTCTGCCTCTCTCCCCTTTCAACTTTCTGCTTCTTTATCTCTACAGTTCTTTCATGCTTATCCCCTCCCCCTCCTCCCTTTATCTTTCCTCTGATTGGTTTTCCACCTGGTTCCTCTAGGCCCTACCCCCTCCCCTATCTCTATTACTTTGCTTCGGTCCTCTCATCTCCCTGCCCCCCCTCCCCCATTCCTGATGAAGGGTCTCGGCCCGAAACGTTGGCTACTCTTTTCTCACAGATGCTGCCTGAGCTGCTGAGTTCTTCCAGCGTTATGTTCCTATTCTTTGATCCACAGCATCTGCAGTTGTATTTTTGTGAGTATCGAATCAGCTGCCTCCTTTCACTTCCCAGATAGGTCAAAACCCAGTGCACCTGAGCGGTGAATTCATTATCTTTATTGTAAGTGGTATTGTCCCAGTTAGCGGTAGCGCAGGTTAGAGTTCACCCAGTCTTCGTTTGACTGTAGAATAGAGATGGCCAGAACTCAAAGTGTAAGTTGCACTATTGGGTTAGTGATCCATTGAATTGTTTGGGTACTGGAATCCAGGGCTCCGACGAAGGAGGCTGACTGACATGGGGTTGCTGCAATGAGATGGAGAGTTGGTTGAGAGTGGCAAGCAGGTGATCAATGGTTTCCTGCTGCTTTTGGATTGTGTACTTATGATGACGAACAACTTCATTTTTATGCAAGTAAACTCTGCTGGGTCAATTCCTGGTTTACTCATCCTGTCAGGGAAAGTAGTGAAGGCTTGACCCAAAAGCAGAACAGCAGAGACAATTCAGCGATGAAAAATAACTACAAGCCACAAGGGGCCACATATGAGAGAGAACAGATCCTAAAACCACAGGCAACAAGGTAACTGAAGGCTAGGAACAAGTAGTTGAAACTGGCTGGTCTGATGGGTGAACAAAGACTGGATGAGAGCTGCAGGTGAAGAGTTGGAAATGAATAGCAGGTGACTCCTGTTAGCTGGGCAGAGACTGGGCGGTTCTTGCCTGTCATGGACAAGGTGTAGACCAACAGTGAACCTGCAGTGGGCCAGTTGTGAAGTAGCTATGGCACAGTTGTGGTCCACCTATGTACTATCTGTGGGCAATTTAGTTGTGGGCCAGCTTCACACTACCGTGGGACACGCTATGATAAACATGGTCTCAGGAGTCATCGAGGTATTCAAACACATACCTGTGTAGCTTGTATTGGAGGGTCTCATTAATTGAGGCCTGGAAAATGGTTGTTATTTTAAAAAGTCCAATAAATATCATTGTGTATTCATAGTGCCCAATAGGTGTTACTAACATCTTCTACTCATTGCACTAGTGGATGTGCATGCTCTCAGATCTAGTTTGTTGAAGATCTGGACAGAGTGTTCTGAATGTGTTATCTATCAAGAAGAGAAGGTAATGGTTCTTAATGGTGATTTTGTTGAGTCCATGTAGTTGATGCAGGGATGGGACCCCCATGTTTGTTTTTGACAAAGAATCCTGCACCAGCTGGGGACTGGGGTGGTGGAATGCAGTGATGTATTTCTTCATGGCTTGGCTCACAGGAGACAACAGGGAAAACAAACGACATTGGGATGGGGTGGTGCCCAAGAGAGATTGATAACACAGTCATGCTGCCCATGATGCAGCAGTGTGTTGGCTATGGGCCAGCTGTGATTTAGTTGTGGGACAGTTGAAAGCACATTTGCCTTTGTCAGTGTTCCAGCCCAAGCACTGATCTGATCCAGTCTCTAGCTGACACCCCCAGGGTGTTGGAGATATCGGTCAGCAGTTCATTTACTGTGACAATGGAGTATTAAAATAGTGATATGTTAGTTTGTTGAGGGATTTAAGGATGTGAACTTTAGAGCCTATCTCAGACAATGGCGCAGGTGCTTTTTGTTCATTGATGTCTGCACTCGAAACATAAGTGCCTTGAATGTAAACTCCAGATCAATACCTTGATGTATTGAACAATTACATGTGTTGCTGCAAACTCAGACTGCAGAGAAATATTATCAACATACACAAAGTGCTGTTGACTGCTCATATGAGGGTGGTCAAGGATGTGTATACAGAGTTGTGGGCTTGGGGGCTGCATGATTCACAGAAAACCCCATGTTGGAACACCCCAGGCAGGCAGAGATGGGGTGAGCCAGGAAACCAGTGAGCTGTCAAAGCAACAGCCAAATGCAGCAGATAGGATGGAACAAAGAGCACAGGCCCACACTTCACTTAATATTGAGTGGTGATCTCAGGAGTCACTGGAGGTTCCTGCCTGTGACTGGCCCAGGAAAGTCATTCAGATACCCTGTTCTTTGCACATTCATACAGTGACACGTCCTCTCTCCCTCCCTTGTTTCTCAAACCATCTCCATTCTGATGTCCTGTTAAAGGGTCTCTGTTTACTCTTTTCCATAGATGCTGCCTGGCCCGCTGAGTTCTTCCAGCATCTTGTGTGTGTTGCTTTGGATTTCCAGCATCTGCAGATTTTCACTTGTTTATGCCACCTCCACCCTCCACTGTTTCTTGGAATGGATGACCGGTGGTAAGTTTAGTCAGTAAGTTTGCGAGTGACGTAAACTTAGCAGGTGTTGTTGATACTGAAGAAGGTTATCATAGATTGGGGGAGGGCATCTTAATCAATTAGGGAAGTGGCAGATTCATTTCATTACAGATTCATTACAGTGTGAAATGATCTATTTTGGAAAGTCAAATCAGCCAGAATTATATTATGAATGCTAAGGCATTAGGGAGTGAAATGGAACAGAGGGACCAGGGAGTGTATAATTAATTGAAAACAGCTTCACAGAGATTGTGAAAAACACGTTTATTATGCACTACATTGAGCATAGGAGCTGGACATTATGTAACAGATGGTGAGGCCTAATTGTCGACAGTGTGTCAGTCCTGATCAAGGGTCTCAGCCTGAAATGTTGACTGTTTACGTGTGTGTTGCTTGAATTTCCAGTATCTGGAGATTTTCTTGTGTTTATGTATCACATTTGTCACCCTTTGATGTTAAGCTCGCAACTATGACCTTCTTTCAGTCACAACTCAGTAATGCCCACAACGTCATACTGACCAATTGCCAATTGGGCCTCAAGTTCTTCCACCTTATTCTGAATGCTATGTACATTTGCACACAGCACCTTCACTCCTGCATTCTTTGCCCTTTTGAATGTTGTTTGCATACAAACTCAAGTTCAACGTTTAAGAGAAATTTGGATAGGTAGTGGTATGGAAGGCTTATAGTCCTGGTGCAGGTCAATGGGAGTAGGCAATTTAAATGGTATGGCATGGACTAGATGGGCAAAGAGCCTGTTTCTGTACTATACAGTTTATGACTCTATAACCTTATCCCTGGGAGGGCAGGAACAGCCTACACCTGAGGACAACTTCGGGGACTGGTCCAGGACAGAGACTTTGGTGAACTGCTGTTGCTGGTCTATGTCCCAGCAGGAGTGATGAGCTGAACGAAGTAAATAAGTCCCTTTGTATTTGCTCTTCCAAGGTAGACAATTCATATTTGACTAGATTAAACACTACCTGCCATTTCTGTGCTCAGATAATGCCAAGACTGGTGGAATTATGGGTGACAAAGAATTCGGCATGACATAAATCAGTTGCAAATATGGGCTGAGAAATGGCAGATAGAGTTTAACCCAGATAAATGTGTCGTGTTGCACATTGGTAGGTCAAATGCAAGGAGGCAGTACACTGTTAAAGGCAAGATCCTTAATAGTGTTGCTGAGCAGACAGTTCTTGAGATCCAAGTTCATAGCTTCTTGAAAGTGGACAAGAAAGTAGGTAAGAAGGCCGATGGAATGCTTGGTTTTATTAGTCGGGGCATTGAGTTCAAAAGCCAGGAGGTTATGTTACAACTTTATAAAACTCTGGTCAGCCACACCTGGAGTATTGCATACAGTTCTGGTTGCCCCCCCCCCCACCACGATACAAAAGATGGCGAGGCTTTGGAGAGAGTGCACAAGGCATTTACCAGAATGCTGTGGTATCATGAGAGGCTGAATAAACTTGAATTGTTTTCTCTGGAGTG
Organism: Hypanus sabinus; assembly: GCF_030144855.1. NCBI lineage: Eukaryota > Metazoa > Chordata > Chondrichthyes > Myliobatiformes > Dasyatidae > Hypanus > Hypanus sabinus. The sequence goes on along the minus strand of NC_082732.1, from coordinate 536,980 downwards.
CTGGAAGCTGAAGGGGGAACTGATAGAGGTTTACAAGATTATAAACAGCATTGATAGAGTGGACAGAGAGTGTCTGTTTCCCAGGGTAGAAATGTTTACTACCAGAGGGTATGCATTGAAGGTGAGAGGTGTTCAAGGGGTACATGTGGGGTAAGTTTTTTACTCGGAGTGGTGGATGCCTGGAATGCACTGCCTGGTATTGTGGTAGAGGCAAATACATTAGAAGTTTTTAAGAGATATAACCATATAACAATTACAGCACAGAAACAGGCCATCTCGGCCCGTCTAGTCCATGCCGAACACTTACTCTCACCTAATCCCACTGACACGCACTCAGCCCATAACCCTCCATTCCTTTCCTGTCCATATACCTATCCAATTTTGCTTTAAATGACGATACCGAACCTGCCTCTACCACTTCTACTGGAAGCTCATTCCACACAGCTACCACTCTGAGTAAAGAAATTCCTCCTCGCATTACCCTTAAACTTTTGCCCCCTAACTCTCAACTCATGTCCTCTTGTTTGAATCTCCCCTACTCTCAATGGAAAAAGCCTATCCATGTCAACTCCATCTATCCCCCTCATAATTTTAAATACCTCTTTCAAGTCCCCCCTCAACACTCTACGCTCCAAAGAAAAAAGACCTAACTTGTTCAATCTTTCCCTGTAACTTAGGTGCTGAAACCCTGGTAAATTCTAGTAAATCTTCTCTGTACTCTCTATTTTGTTGACATCTTTCCTATAATTCGGTGACCAGAACTGTACACAATACTCCAAATTTGGCCTTACCAATGCCTTGTATGATTTTAACATTACATCCCAACTCCTATACTCAATGCTCTGATTTATAAAGGCCAACATACTAAAAGCTTTCTTCACCACCCTATCCACATGAGTTTCCAGCTTCAGGGAACTATGCACCATTATTCCTACATCATGCTGTTCTACTGCATTCTTCAATGCCCTACCATTTACGATGTATGTCCTATTTGGATTATTCCTACCAAAATGTAGCACATCACACTTATCAGTATAAACTCCATTTCCCATCACTCAGCCCACTCTTCTATCTGGCCTAAACCTCTCTGCAAGCTTTGAAAACCTACTTCATTATCCACAACGCCACCTACCTTAGTATCATCTGAATACTTACTAATCCAATTTACCACCCCATCATCCAGATCATTAATGTATAGGACAAACAACATTGGACCAAGTACAGATCCCTGAGGCACACCACTAGTCACCGGCCTCCAACCTGACAAACAACCATACATGACTACTCTCTGGCATCTCCCATCCAGCCACTGTTGAATCCATTTTACTACTTCAATATTAATACCTAACGATTGAACCTTCCAAACTAATTTTCCGTGAGGAACCTTGTCAAACCTTGTCAACCTTACCGAAGTCCATATAGACAACATCCACTGCTTTACCCTCGTCAACTTTCCTCATAACCCCTTCAAAAAATTCAATAAGATTTGTCAAACGTGACCTTCCACGTACAAATCCATGTTAACTGTTCCTAATCAGACCCTGTCTATCCAGATAATTATGTATACCATCTCTAAGAATACTTTCCATTAATTTACCCACCACTGATGTCAAACTGACAGGCCTATAATTGCCAGGTTTACTCTTAGAACCCTTTTTAAACAATGGAACCACATGAGCAATACGCCAATCCTCCGGCACCATCCCCATTTCTAATGACATTTGAAATATTTCTGTCGGAGCCCCTGCTATTTCTACACTAACCTCCCACAAGGTCCTAGGGAATATCCTGTCAGGATCCAGAGATTTATCCACTTTTATATTCTTTAAAAGCACCAGTACTTTCTCCTCTTTAATCGTCATAGTTTCCATAACTTCCCTACTTGTTTCCCTTACCTTACACAATTCAATAGCCTTGTCCTTAATGAATACCGAAGAAAAGAAATTGTTCAAAATCACCCCCATCTCTTTCGGCTCCACACATAGCTGTCCACACTGATTCTCTAAGGGACCAATTTTATCCCTAATTATCCTTTTGCTATTAATACAACTATAGAAGCCCTTCGGATTTATTTTCACCTTACTTGCCAAAGCAACATCATATCTTCTTTTCGCTTTTCTAATTTCTTTCTTAAGATTCTTCTTACAGTCTTTATATTCCTCCAGCACCTCATTTACTCCATGCTGCCTGTATTTATTGTAGCTGTCTCTCTTTTTCCTAACCAAGTTTCCAATATCCCTTGAAAACCATGGCTCTCTCAAACTTTTAACCTTTCCTTTCAACCTGACAGCAACATAAAGATACTGTACCCTCAAAACTTCACCTTTTTAAAATGACCTCCTTTTCTCTATTATATCCTTCCCATAAAACATATTGTCCCAATCCACTCCTTCTAAATCCTTTTGCATCGCCTCAAAGTTAGCCTTTCTCCAATCAAAAATCTCAACCCTGGGTCCAGTCCTATCTTTCTCCATAGTTATATTGAAACTAATGGTTTTGTGATCACTGGACCCGAAGTGCTCCCCAACACATACCTCCGTCACCTGACCTATCTCATTCCCTAACAGAAGATCCAACACTATCACTTCCCTAGTTGGTACCTCTATGTATTGCTGCAAAAAATGACCCTACAGATGTTTAGATAGACAGATGATTGTAAGGAAGATGGTGGGGGTGGGGATATGGACGTGCTGTAGGTAGGAGGGATCACTGTTTGGGTGTTTTTGATTTGCTTTTTAGCTGGTTCAGCACAACATTATGGGCTGAATGGCCATAATATGCTGTAATCTTTTATGGTCTATGTTCTATGTCTTAGTGAAAGCTTTGTGGAATTGAAAAAAATGTTGTCCCTCTGTGAAATACATCTTGGAACTCAAAACTATAGCTACTATCCGTAGAACATAGTTTCAACCCACTTTTTCACAACCTAACCAGGAAATTCCACTCCCATGATTCAGTCTGCTATAAATGTGACTGTCCAGTGACAAGTGACTCCTGCTCCATTGAGGTGTCTATGAAGTATGGCATAGGACCCCATCTTTCTGCTTCTTCTGCCTTTGTGAAGTGCCACATGAAATTTCAGGCAGACAGAAACAAAATTCATTCCAACTTTTTCCTCTAATGTTGTTGCTCTTTGATTGATAACTACCCCATCCCCTTCTGGCTTATGTTTTTGTGCTTCTCTAGTCCTTGATGAAGGAGTGCACATTCACAGATTAGGACAAAGCCTACTTCTCCTGTGTCTGGTCACCTGAGATATTAGCGTGATACTTGAAGTATTGGCTGTACCCAATACACCACCATCAGATATACAGTATGTAGTATTTTGTTTGAACTTTCTGCACAATCAACACAGAATAAAATGATTACATTCATTTAATTTTTAAAATAAGCATACTGAAGTTCTTGATTACATTGCAGTTCCTGATTCTTGTAACAAATTTTCTAAATTGGTTAGTTACCTTGATAGATATTAAAAAGCTGATTGCCAAATCAATGCTTCTAACTTGTATAGTGGAAATAATTACTTTTGCTCAATTTTCAGACTTATTTATCACATTGAGTTTTTTTTAAATGGTGATACATAACTGCATTTTATTAGGCACTTATACACAAGCTTCGGGTTTGAATGACAGAAACATGCCAAAGACAATAACTTTTAAAATAATTTGGCATTAGCTTATGTGATCAAAGAAAGAAGAATTACTACAATGTCATTTTTGAGGTCTTCAAATAAAGCTGTATCTCTGAAAACTCTTCAATGAAGACAATAACTTTTTCTTTTTAAGTATGTTAAATGTCCTCATTAATATTAAGCAGGGAAATTTCAGATATCAGTGTTAGTTGTTCACTGCTGTCATCCCAAATTCTTGTTTCTGAAATACAATTTCAACCTTCCTTCCACAGCGGTTCTATATGAACCGTATATTAAGAGTATAAGGGTGGTTTGGGAAAGAAAGTGTCCTCTTGAAGATAAGCATGGTTATCTGTGCATGGAGACCCAGGAGACAAGTGAGATCTTTAAAGAATATTTTGTGTCAGTCTTTACTATGGAGAAAAAGAGGGAAATTGTGGGAAGAATTGAGGGAAATGAGTGGTGTTGGCTTGGAGCACATAAGAATTACCAATGATGAGGTAGTCACACCTTTAAAGCACATACGCATAGATACATGTTCGGATTTTGTGAGAAGCGAGAGAAGGAAGTGTAGAGGCCCTTGCAGAGATACTTACTTCATCTTTAGTTACAAGTGAAGTTCCAGAAGATTGGAGGGTGGTTTAATGTTGTTTTTTTTATTTAAGAAGGGCAGTAAAAGGCAATCCAAGGAACTACCGGCTAGTGAGTCTGACATCACTGAAGGGTAAGTTACTGGATGGGATTTGGAGAGATGGGATCTTTCAATATTTGGACAGACATGGCCTGATTAGGGGTAGTCAGCATGCCTTTATGCTTGGGAAGGCATGTCTGCTAAATCTGAAAGCCCTATCACAAGAGAATAGATGAAGGTGGGGCAGTGGATGTTATTTATATGAATTTCAGCAAGACCTTTGACATGGCATGCATGGCAGCCTCACCCAGAAGGTTAGATCACATGGGATCCAAAAGGTGGACTGGATTCATAACTGGCTGGTTGGTTGGAAGCAGAGGGTGATAATTGAAGGTTTTTTCTCTGCCTGTATCTAGTGGTGTGTCACAGGGATTGGTGCTGGGAACTTCTCTGTTTATAATTTATAGAAATGATTTGAATGTGACTGTACAAGGCTTGGTTTATAAATTTGCAGATGATACTAAATTAAGTGGTGTTGAGATGGTTATGAAAACTTGCCAAGTGTCTTGATTAGCTGGGTAATTGAGCTAAGAATTGGCAAATGGCTTTCAATTCAGATAAGTGAAATTTGTTACTTTTTTATTTATCTATTAATTAATTATTGAGATACCGCCTTCCAGCTCTACAAGCTGCGCCGCACAGCAATCCCAGATTTAACTTTAGCCTAATCATGGGATAACTTACAATGATCAATTAACCTACCAGCCAGTACATCTTTGGACTGTGAGAGGAAACCAGAGCACTCAGAAGAAACCCATGTGGTCACAGGGAGAACATACAAATCCTAGAGAACTCAAACCAGGGACAGGACATTCACAGTGAATGGTAGGGCACTGGAGAGTGTTGTGGACATAGAAACCTAGAAGGACAAGCATATAGTTCACTGAAAGTGGTATAAGGAGGCAAGGTAGTGAAAATGTTGTTTGGCACACAGGTCTTCAGCAGTAAGGGCACTGAACACAAATGTGTTGGGTTGTTATTTTGCATTTGCACAAGATGTTGGTGAGACCACACTCAAAGTATTATGCACAGTTTTGATCACCCTTTTATAGGAAATATATCATTAAACTGGAGAGAGTGCAGAGAGATTTACAAGGATACAGCCAGTGCTCGGAGACCTGAATTACAGGGAGCACTGGGGCAGTCTAGGATTTTATTTCTTGGAATGTAGGCTAACATTAATGAGGCATATCAAATCATGAAGTGCATGTAGTCTTCTTCACAGGGAAAGGGAAATAAAAACTATAGGGCACAGGTTTAAGTTAAGAGGTGAGAAATCTAAAGGGGACCTGAGAGGAAACTTCTTCATGCAGAGAGTGGTGTAACAGCTGAAGTAAATGGTTGAGGCATGGACGATGAAATATTTGGATAAGTACATGGATATGAGTGGTTTAGAGGGATATAGGCCAAACACGGGCAAATGGGATCAGTTTGGGGGTAAGTGTGCACCATGCTTAGTATGGATTAGTTGTGCAGAAGGGCCATTTTCCCTGATGTATGAGGCAACTCTGATTGATTAGCAGTTGGCCTTTTAGTCGGGAAATATGAGGAATCCACTGAAGACACTGTCAGCTCCCTGCTGTCCTCGTATCGAATTGGAGGTTGTTGCTTGAAGATAGACAATATCATTTGTATTCAGTTTAAGAACGACTCCCCCTGAGCTGACCTGGAACGAGTTGTAAACCTGATCACAAAAAGTGACCACCTTTACCCTGTTATACATTAAGTCAACACACAGATATCCTTTTGAAGTTGCATGGTATGTGAAGTAATACAGGCCTGGGATATGACACATGAATCTTCCTGACCTAGGAGAGTAATGGTTTTGTTCATTACTGATCCGCTTTTCAAATATTATCGTTGACCCTTTTCGTGGTGGCTTATCAGTGTTTCTTGCCATGGAAAAGGCCGACTTCTGAGCACTCATATCTCCTACATCTCCTTTCTGGCCCCTCTTTCCTGCTTCACCCTTTTCTCCCTTTTCTCCGCTCTCACCATCAGGTCCGACTTTGCCAGGCGGGCCTTCAATGCCTTGTTCACCTTTCTCTCCTTTACTGCTGGTTGTGCCAACCGATCCAGGAGGACCTGTCAAAAGTATAAGTGTAGTGACTAAATTAATTGCTTGCAATCTTTTTGCATGAAATGTTCAGAAAGTGGAGCCAGTAGCGTATTCTTGAACACCATAATCCAGAGGGAAAATCTCACTCTCTTGTGTATTCCCCGGTCCCATTGCCTGGGGATTTTCTCAAGAGAGGAGTAGGGTCAAAGTAACAACATGTAGCTTACATTTCACCAAGATTCCAGCAAATGGCTAATGGGGAATCGTGTCAATGACAGAAGAAGAATGAATGGTCAAAAACAGAAAATTCTCAGCAGGTCAATCAGCATTTGCAGAAGGGAAAAAAGCCAGCTTCGTCAAATTGTAGTGCAAAACAAAGTAAAGATTAATGGAATAAACAAACAAACAATGAGTCTTTCAGAAGGGTGTTGAGTCTGGCAGCTTATACTTGCTTTGTTCAGAGAAACTGAAATCATTCTCTGGTTTGCATGTTTAGACTGGAGATGCAATGCTCCTAGGCCTGCTCTGATGTGTCACTGCATCTACTGACTCTCCAACCTTGTCACCATTGAAGGTATCTTCAAAGGGTGGTACCTCATCAAAGCAGCTTGCATCATTTAGGACCCTCATCATCTGGGACATGCTCTCTTCTCATTACTACCATTGGGGAGGAGGTACAGTAACCTGAAGACGCATAGTCATGATTAGCAACAACTTCATCCCATCTGCCATAAGGTTACTCAATGGTGCATGAATCCATGGGCACTGCCTCGCTGTTCTTCTTTAGCAATATTTATTTACTTTTTGTACCTTACTATGTGTGTGTGTGTGTGTGTGTGTGTCTTGCACTGCATTGCTGCCACAAAGCAATAAATTTCACAAGCATTGTTGTAATAATAAACCTGATTCTAATTCTCATTCTGAGTTCTTAACAGGAGTGAGTTCAGCCAATTATTTGATACCACACATTCCCAATGGGACAGCCCAGTCAGTTTATTTTAGATTATCACCATGTTGACTAAAGGAGATCAAGAAAACTGGACATCATTAAAGTACCTGGATTCCCTTTCTGCCCGGGAAACCCATCCAAGCCATCTTTTCCAGGAAGTCCAGGAATTCCAGGCCGACCAGGAGTCCCATGAATTCTGTTAGAAGCTGGGCAAGTGTCTCGATCTGCTGTTACCATTAGGATATACAAGAGAACGAACCCCAAATAATGTATTTGATGAGACATTGTCATGTGGGACCACACTGGAAAAAGTAAAACAGGATTGAATATAATAGTCAGAAAGTCATGTTGTAGTTATAAGAAACTTTGCAAGTTATAAGACTGCGATTGAAACTTTGAAACTTTGGTTAGACTGCAATACTGCAATTGCAGCATTGGTGCAATTCTGGTCATGACTGTTACTTTGAAAATGGCATTTTGTAATTAGTGGCTGTTTTTCATTCTCATGTGTACCAAGGTACAGTGAAAAAATTCTATTTCATGCTGTCCATTATGTCACATCAGAACACTGAGGGGGTAAAAGGTAAAATGATAACACATTGCATAATAAGTCATTACAGTTACAGAGAAAATGCAGTGGAGGCAGCCAATAAAGTGCAAACCTATAATGAGGTAGATTGCAAACATGAGAAAATCTGCAGATGCTGGAAATCCAAACAACACACACAAAATGCTGGAGGAAATCAGCAGGTCAGGAAGCATCTATGGAAAAGAGTAAACAGTTGACACTGCAAGCTGGGATCCTTCATCAGGACTGGAAAGTAAGGGGAGAAGTCAGAGTAAGAAAGTATGGGGCAAGAACGAAGAAGGGCAAGGTGATAGGTAATAGGTGAAAGCAGGAGGGGGGAAGGGTTAAGTAAAGAAGTTGGAAATATTTTGGTAAAAGTGGTAAAGGATTGGAGAAGGGAGAATCTGATAGGAAAGGACAGAAGCAATGGAAGAAAGAGAAGGGGGTTGATGGGCAGGTAAGAAGATAAGGTGAGAAAGGGAAAAAGAAATGGTAAAAAGGAGCAATTATTGGAAACTCGAGAAATGTTTAGGCCATCAGGTTGAAGACTACTCAGACGGAATGTAAGGTGTTCCTCCTCCAACTTGAGTGTTGGCCACATCACAGCGGTAGAGGAGGCCATGGATTGACATGTCAAAGTGGGAATGGGAAGTAGAATTGAAATTGGTGGCCACCAGGAAATCCCGCTTTTTGTGGTGGACGGAGCAGAGCCAAGTTGTTTTCTCCAATAAACAAGAGGCAACACCAGGAGCACCAGATATAGTAGATTACTCCAACAGTCTTGCAGATGAAGTGTCACCTCAGTTGCAAGGACTGTTTGGGCCCTGAATGGTAGTGAGTGAGGAGATGTAAGGGCAGGTGTGGCACTTAGACTGCTTCACTGAGCACCTCCACTCTATCTGCTCAAAAAGCACGATCTCCTGGTGCCCACCCATTTGAATTCTACTTTCCATTCCCATTCCAACATGTCAATCAATTGCCTCCTGTACTGTCTCGATGAGGCCACACTCAGGTTGGAGGAGTAACACATATTCCATCTGGATAGCCTCCAACCTTATGGCATGAACATCAATTTCTTGAATTTCCAGTAATTGCCTGCTCCTTCACCATTCACCATTCCTATTTCCCTATCTTACCTTACCTTCTTACCTGTCCATCACCCCTGATGCTCCTTCCCCTTCTCTTTCTTCCATGGCCTCTATCCTCTCCTATCAGGTTCCCCCTTCTCCAGCCTTTATCTCTTTAACCAATCCACTTCCCAGCTCTTTACTTCATCTCCTCCCACTATCCTGGTTTCACCAATCAGCTCCCAGCTTGTACTTTTTCCTCCCCTCCCCCAACTTCTTACTCTGACTCTCCACTCCTGATGACAAGTCTTGGCTTGAAAAGTCGACTGTTCTCTCTTTTCTGTAGATGCTGCCTGGCCTGCTGAGTTCCTTCAGCATTTTGTGTGTGTTGATGAGGTAGATTGGGAGGTCAAGAGTCTATCCTACTGTACAAGAGGTCTTTTTAAGAGTCTTATAAAAGCTATCCATGAGCTTAGTGGTAAGGCTTTCAGGCTTTTATATCTTCTGTCTGATGGGAGAAAAGAGAAGAGAATGTTTGGGCTGGGTGGAGTCTTTGGTCAGTTGCTTCACTGAGGCAGTGAGAGATGTGGACAACGTCTATGGAGAGAAGGCTGGTTAATGGTGGACAAAGTGGGTAAAGTTCCTGTTATGAGAGAGAAGGGTCTTAAAAAGCTGAAACTCCTAAAGGTACATAAGGCACCCAGACCAGAGGAACTGCACCCTAGCGTTCCAAAAGAGGTAGCGTTAGAGATTGTGGTGGCATTAGAAATAATCTTTCAAAAATCATTGGGCTCTGTCATGGTGTCAGAGGACAGGAAAATTGCAACTGTTACTCCACTTTTTAAGAAAGGAGGAAAGCAGCAGAAAGGAAATTATAGATCAGTTAGCCTGACCTCAGTCATTGGGAAGGTGTTAGAGTCAATTGTTAAGGATAAAGTGATGGAGTACTTGGTGACACAGAACAAGATAGTACAAAGTCAGCATGGTTTCCTTCAGGGAAAATCCTTTGAGGAGATTACAAGTAGGATAGATAAAGGGGGTGTAGTGGATGTTGTATATTTGGACTTTCAGAAGGCCTTTGACAAGGTGCCACATATGAAGCTGCGTACCAAGTTAAGAGCCCATGGTATTATAGGAAAGTTACTAACATGGTTAGAGCATTGGCTGATTGGCAGGATGCAGTGAGTGGGGATAAAAAGATCCTTTTCTGGTTGGCTGCCAGTGACTAGCGTTGTTCCGCAGGGGTTAGTGTTGGGACCACTTTTTATTCTGTATATAAATGATTTAGATGATGGAATAGATGGCTTTGTTGTCAAGTTTACAGATGATATGAAGATTGGTGGAGGGGCTGGTAGTGTTGAGGAAACAGGTAGGATGCAGAAGGACTTGGAAAAATTAGGAGAATGGGCAAAAAAGTGGCAAATGAAATAAAATATTGGAAAATGCACAGTCATGCACTTTGGTAGTAAAAATAAAAATACAGACTACTTTCTAAACAGGGAGAAAATACAGGAATCTGAGATGCAGAGGGTCTTAGGCATCCTTGTGCAGAACACCCTGAAGGTTAGCTTGCAGGTTGAATCAGTGGCGAGGAAAGCAAATGCCATTTTAGCATTCATTTCAAGAGGTCTAGAATACAAGAGCAAGGATGCGATGCTGAGGCTTTATAAGGCACTGGTGAGGCCACACCTTGGGTATTGTGAATCATTTTGGGGCCCTCATCTTAGAAAGGATGTGCTGGCATTGGAGAGGGTCCAGAGGAGGTTCACAAGGATGATTCAAGGAACGATAGGGTTATCATACAAGGAACATTTGATGGCTCTGGGTCTATATTCACTGGAATTCAGAAGGATAAGGGGGGATCTCAATGAAACCTTTTGAATGTTGAATGGCCTGGATAGAGTAGATGTGGGAAGGATGTTTCCTATGGTGGGAGAGCCTAGGACAAGAGGGCACAGCCTCAGGATAGAGGGGCACCCTTTCAAAACAGAGACGCGGAGAAATTTCTTTAGCCAAAGGGTGGTGAATTTTTGGAATTTGTTGTCACATGCAGCTGCAGAGGCCAGGTCGTTGGGTATATTTAAGGCAGAGATTGATAGGTTCTTGATTGGACATGGCATCAAAGGTTATGGGGAGAAGGCCGGGAACTGGGGTCGAGGAGGAGATAAAAAAAGAAGGATCAGCCATGATTGAATGGCAGAGCAGATTCAATGGGCCAGATGGCCCAACTCTGCTCCTATGTCTTATGGTTTTTATGCCTTCAGTGATGTGTTGGGCTGCATTCAAAACTGCAGTTTCTTGGGCAGAGCAGTTGTCATACCTTGACAAGATGCTTTCTATGCTGCACCAATAAAAATTGGTGAGGGTTAAATATGACCTGCCCCATTTCTGTGGCTCATGAGGAAATACACAGACTTTCTTGGCCATGGCATCTACAAAGTTGGATCAGGACAGACTATTGATGATGTTTACACCTAAGGAGCATTTGCACCATCTCAATTCTCAATATCCATGACTATCTCTTTTGTTTTGGCTGCCCTCCTGGGACATCAAAGATGCCCTTGATGGTGGGAATGATACCCATGACAGAGCATGCTGAATCTATAACCCTTTTCAGTCTGGCAATGCTGTGCATTGGAGACTCCAACCAAGCAGTGATATAACTAATCAGAAAGTACTCCACTGTACATCTCCAGAAATCTTCCTTGGTGACATGAAATTTCAAAAATAAACTCTGAAGAAGTCGAGCTACTAATGTGCCTTGTTCATGATTACATCGAAGTGTAAGGCCCAGAATAGATCTTCCAAAATGTTGATGTGTAAGAACTTGAAGCTGTTCATCCTTCCCACCACTGACCTCTCAAAGAGGACTAGTGTGGGTTCCCCTGACTTTCCCTTCCTGGAATCCACAATTAGTTCCTTAGTCTTGCAGATGTTGAGTGCAAAGTTGTTCGTATCTGAGCCACACCAGCACCTGATGAGGTACAGCAGTGATGGGCTGCTCCTTCAGCCTAGACACCACCCTGCATCAGCAGAATGATCTCCCAGCCAGAGGCAACCCTGTTCCAGATTTTTAGTAGATCCTGATAAAAGCTGGCAGCCTCTGCAAGGCTGATATCCACCACATAGTCCTGACTAGACCAGGATGCATCTTTGAGGTGACTGCAGAAGATCAATCTGCTTGTTAAGACCTGGGTCTAGGAGTTTGGCTTTGAGTTTGCTTGCATTTCTGATATTGAAGGTGGAGTTGTAGCCAATAAGTAGTTCTTTGATGTAGGTGCCCCTATTATCAATATGCTCCAGAGATGAGTACAGGGTCAGGTAGGTATCTTTCACCAAGGACCTGTTCAACTGGAAGGTGAATTACAATGAGTCAAGGTTGTCTGGGAGGCTAGAATTGATATGTGCTATGATTAGCCTGTGTGCTATGATTAGGATGATTAGATTATATGTGCTATGATTAGGATGGTAGATGTCAAAGCCATGGAGTGATAGTCATTAAAGCAAATTACTTTGTTTTTCTTAGATACCAGGATGATAATGGTCTTCTTAAAGCAAGCAGGAATCTCTGATTGAAGCAGGAAGATGTTAAAAATGCCTAATGCTTGAAAATACCCCTGCCAGATGATTGACATAAGATCCAAGGACATGGTCAGGGACAGCCTCCAGGCCAGAAGCTTTCTGTGGGTTCACTCTCTGGAACAGCAATCTGATGTTTGCAATGGTGATTATGGGTTCAGGTCGGTGATGATATTCCATTCACCTTCTGTTCAAAATGTGCATCGAATACATTAAGCTCACTGACCAGCATCACTGTTGTTAACGATGGTGCCCAACATAATTTCAGAATCCATTATAGTATGTCACAATTGATGGCTGGTCTGGAACTTGATTTTGGACTGGTACAGTCTCATGGCATCTTTGATTGCTTTGTGGAGGTCGTATCTCAATTTCTTGTAAATGTTAAGATTACCCCTGATTTGAACGGCACACTCCTGGACTTTTGCAGGGCATGTATTTTCTGGTTTATCCTTTCTAGTTTGGAAATAACCAAATTGTCTTCTTTGGTGCACAGTTCTCAATGCACTTGCTGCTAGGGCCTTTGATGGTGATGACATATTTATTTAGATTAGCTGTTGAGTCTTTAAACATGGATCAGTCTACTGACACAAATAAATTGCATAGAAACTCATCTATTTCCTCAGACCTGCACTGTCCAACTCACTGTACTGAGCCCTCCCATTTAAGCTTCTGTTTGAATGCAGGGGAAGGAGCACAGCTTCTGATTTACCAAAGTGTGGGCTGGGGTTAGCTCAGTAGGCATCTTTGATTGTTGTGTAGCCATAGTCAATGATGTTTGGGGACCTGGTGGTATAGGAGAAATGATGATAGTGTTTTAGTAGCACACTCTTGAAGTTGGCCTAGTTGAAGACACCATCTATGTGTCAAGGCTGTTGATGGTAGAAGATCAAGTGCAGGATTCACATCCACATGGGATGGGATGCAGACTGCTGTCAAGATAATTGAAGTGAACTCTTCTGCTCAAGCTTCCTGTTAGGCTGATAGTTCAGTTTAAAGTTAGATCCCTTGTTTCCAGCAAACTAGGAGATCAGGAGATGGAGAGGACGTCTGAGTGGATCATATTGCTTCAGTCTTTTGTCTATATTCTGCCAGATGGGAAGTGTTGGAATGAAGGCTCAAAATAGCACCATTTGATGACTTCCTTTTTCCACTTCAAGGATATCATTAAATGAATGGGTATAAAACAAGATTGAAGAGAATGTTACCTGTATGGGAAGGTTTGAGTTATCAGGATAGGTTGAAAATCATAGAGTAAAACAGTGTGTAAACAGGCCTTTTGGCCCATCTAAACCATGTTACATGCAGCATTCACTTTGTTAGTTCCAGTTTCCCATATTCGGCCCATAACCCTCCAAACCCCTCCCCTCCATGTACTTACCTAAATGCCTATTAAATGTTGCATTTATAACCACCTCAATTAATCCCTTTGGCAGCTCATTCCAGATACTACTCCCTGTGTACAGAAGTTACCTATCAGGTTTCTTTTAAATCTCTCTCTCCCCTCTTGTTGCAGACTCCACTATGACCATCCAGTTTACCTATATCCCCTATGATTTCCTAAACTACTGTGATGTCATTAATTCTCCTATGTTCCAAGAATTCCCTTCATAACTTCCCTACAACTGAAGTCAGCATGGCCAATGTCTCCTCATAAGATAGAAAGCAAAGGGTAGCAGTGAATGGGTGTTTCTCAGACTGGCTGGAGGTGCCTAGTGGGGTACCACAGGGCTCTGTATTGGGACCACAGCTCTTTACGATTTATGTCAATGATTTAGATGAGGGCATTGAAAACTATATCAGCAAGTTTGCTGACGATACTAAACTGGGTGGCAGTGTGACATGCGAAGAGGACGTTAGGAGAATACAGGGAGACTTGGATAGGCTGAGTGAGTGGGCAGATACTCGGCAGATGTCATTCAATGTGAATAAATGTGAAGTTATCCACTTTGGAAGCTGGAACAAGAGGGCAGAGTATTGTCTGAACAGTGTTGAGTTAGGTAAGGGAGAAATGCAAAGAGACCTAGGAGTCCTAGTTCACCAGTCAATGAAGGTGAATGAGCAAGTGCAACAGGCAGTGAAGAGGGCAAATGGAATGTTGGCTTTTGTTACAAGGGGAATTGAATACAAGAGCAAGGATGTTCTTTTGCATTTGTACAGGGCCCTGGTGAGACCACACCTGGAATATTGTGTACAGTTTTGGTCTCCAGGTTTAAGGAAGGACATTCTGGCAATTGAGGAAGTGCAGCGTAGATTCACTAGGTTGATTCCTGGGATGGCAGGGCTGTCTTACGCAGAGAGGTTGGAGAGATTGGGCTTGTATACGCTGGAATTGAGGAGATTGAGAGGGGATCTGATTGAAACGTTTAAGATAATTAAAGGATTTGATAAGATTGAGGCAGGAAATATGTTCCAGATGTTGGGAGAGTCCAGTACCAGAGGGCATGGATTGAGAATAAGAGGTCAGTTATTTAAAACAGAGTTGAGGAAGAGCTTCTTCTCCCAGAGAGTTGTGGAGGTGTGGAATGCACTGCCTCGGAAGACGGTGGAGGCCAATTCTCTGGATGCTTTCAAGAAGGAGCTGGATAGATATCTGATGGATAGGGGAATCAAGGGATATGGGGACAAGGCAGGGACTGGGTATTGATAGTGAATGATCAGCCATGATCTCAGAATGGCGGTGCAGACTCGAGGCGCCGAATGGTCTACTTCTGCACCTATTGTCTATTGTCTATAACTCAGGCCCTCTTGTCCAGGCAGCATCCTTGTAAATCTCTTCTGCATCCTCTAGCTCGACATGTCTTTTGCATAACAGGGTGACCAAAACCGTACACAATATTTAAAGTTCAGCCTCATCAATGACTTGTATAATTGCAACATACATTAATGACCCTAACCCTAAGCTCTGTGCCCTGACTGATAAAGGCCAGTATGCTAAATGCTTTCTTCATCACCCTGTCTACTTACACAACCACTTACATGTACTGCCAAGTCCTTCTGTTCTACAACATGTCCATTCACTGTATATGTCCTACACAGGTTTGTATGTCCAATATGCATCACCACACTCTAATCTAAGATGAAATCATTTGCCAGTTTCCCTAACTGATCAAGATCTCTGCAATTCATTGCAATCTCCTTCACTATCAACAAGACCCTCTCACTTACTATCATCAACAAACTTGCTGATCATGCTATGTACATTCATTTCAAAAATCTATTATATCCATAATGAATATACAGTATAGAGGTCCCAATATTGACCCCTAGTCACAGGCCTCCTGTCAGAGAATCTACCTTCAACCATTACCCTATCATCAAGCCAATTCTGAATAAAACTTGCTAGCAACCCCTGAATCCTGTGCAACCTAGTCTTCCAGGTCAGGCTGCCATGCGGGACTTCATTAAAAGCCTTCATTAAAAGTCCATACAGACAACATCCACTGCCCTATTTTCATCTATCTCCTTACTTAGCTTTTTGAAAAATTGTAAGTGATTCGTCAGACATGATCCCCATACACATAACCATGCTAATTATTCCTGATCAGGCCAATTGATGATAGATCTTGTTCTCCAGTATCTTCCCTACAACTGAAGTCAGGATCACTGACCTATAGTTTCTTGGCCTGTACTTGCTACTCTTTTTGAACAATGGAACTTCACCAGTGTACAATGTATGCTTCCTTATTTTTCCTGACCAGAGCCTTGGTATCTCATGTTAGCCAGCATTCACTGAACTTGGTATGTTTACTCTTCAGCCTAACAAGAACTGGACTGTTGATATGACCCTTTTAAACGCTTCCACTTGCCAGCTGTACTTTCACCTTTAAATAGAGTCACCTAGTTGAATCCAGCTATATCCTGCCTAATACCCTCAAAAATCCATTTCAAGACTTTAACTCTATTGATTCTAATTCTCAACTACTTACAACTGGCAGTGCTAGAACGTGCAAATAATTCACGTGGGCACTCAAACCTTTCAGAGTCAAGCTGCTTCTTTGTACTCATGTCACGGACATAGCATTGTACCGGATACATCAGTGCACTGGAAGCAACCCAGGCACCGTATTCCCATCTTGTTGTTGCCCAGCATTGTAACTGCAATTGGATATACATTAATAAAAGATAAAACTACCTGAAAAGAAAAAAACATAATTCCAAATGTCAGAGAAGTTACTTCTGAAGAAGGGATAATTGCATTTGAAATGTTACTTAATCGAATGAGGTTATTTTTCACCTACTTCTGACTGAATTTAAGGGCGCATTCTTCTGATGAAATACCAAAGATTTCTTAAAGCAGGCTTCTAAACAAAACTCTGAATGAACACAACTCTCACAATAAAAATATCTGACTCAAAGCTCGAACCAAATAATCAGTTAACCACGGGTTCATTGGCTAGCATTTTGTACCAAATATCTTAAATATAAACATATATCTGATGCTAGAATGAACAATTGATATTTTTCTAAATCCTACCTTGACTGTTGTCTGAAGGCTGAAAGATTAAGATTTGCTAAATGAAATTTTCAAAAAAAAAGTCTCGCAGTACTGAAAGGGGAGGTTTGTGTTGCTTGCATGAAATAATCTGGCAGAGATGATGATCAACCAACTCCACTGCCAAGTTTCACTTCCTCATCTTAAACAAAAGGTTTGAGAATGGAACTTTCATTACACTTTCAGACATACAAAATGCTGGAGGTTACTGTTAAAGATATGAGAAAACAATATCAAATTTGAGATTAATTGAAATGTGGTCTGAACCAGTGAAAATTAGTGATTTCTCAGCCCCTGCTGCAGCTTCTCTGTGAACCTAGTAATATTTCAGGAAAATCAGGCACCTTGCTGAAATTTACACAAATTATCAGAGAACAGAGGGAAGGATTGATAACACATGTCCAATCTCCAGTTTCTGCCACTGGTAGGGATAGACTGCAGGACAGGTCTGTGGTGGAGATAGATTCCAGTATGTCCCCAGAACAGAAAAAGGGATAATCCAGTTAATAAGGAGGCAGAGAGCCTCATGTCAGTGGTAGAGAAGCTTTTGGAGAGGATACTTAGGGATAGGATTTCTGCACACTTGGGACCTGCTTTGGGACAGTCAACATGGCTTTGCGAGGCAGATTATGCCGTACAAACTCGTTGAGGAGGGGAAAATGTGCTTAATGATGGAAAGACAGTGGATTTAATCCTGGGGTGGCCAAACTTACTTAATGTAAGAGCCACATACAATTAACTTCAGATGTTTGAGAGCCGCAAGACATGAACAAAATTGACACGCATATTTTTATTGTTACATACACATTTTGTTGCAAAAATTTTATAAATGTTAAGAAATACATGTATACAATAATATTTATTCATGCATTATTTTTTAAACTGTTAATTTGTATTAGTTTTAGTAATCATAATGTACATATATACCAAATGTTTTCAAAATCTTGACTGATGATTGTTTTAACTACAAACGTTGTATATTGAGCATATTTAATATGGTAATGAACTACGGAAACACCTAAGAAAAATATGCAAATTTGTATTTCAGTAACATAAGATTAGACTGCCAAAAATAAAAATAAAAAGGAAAAAAAAGATGTGTTAATGATATTTATTTATCTAAGACTTAGATTCATCAAGAACTAAGCTGAATGCAAGGGAATTCTTTACATCATTTTGCATTTTGACTGTAACATTAGTACTGATCTGGGAGATACACCTCTCTTGCAGCGTGGCATGAAACTGGTGTTTGTGCTATTAGTCGCTGAAGTTTTGTGTTATTTGGATAACACTGCAACAACCTCAACTATATTCTTCTTAACAAATTCGCCATCAGATTGTGGGCGTTTAGCACAAGCAATATTCCATGATATAACAAAACTAGCTTCAGTCGTTGTATTGGCTTCCTTACTGAACATTGTTAACAGTGTCTGCTGGCTATTTAGAGGTGATTTTAACATAGTTAATTTATTTTTCTGTAATTTGGATTTACATGGATAATCAGCCAAAAAGTTTTTGTGATTTGTTTCATAGTGGCATTTTAAATTACTGGCTTTGTAATGACTGAGTGACACTTTGCAGATAAGACACAAAGGTTTACCTCCTTTACCTGTGAATGCAAAATCTTCCTCCCACTGTGGCTTAAAATGTCTGTTTTCATCTTCATATTTTCATTTCTTACAATTTGATGACAGTATCTTCCTTCACAAAATTTTCACAGGCACTTGTAAACAAAACTTGTATCTGCAGTGTACCAACTAGGCCTGCACAATTCAGCGTCCAGTGTTACACTACGTTAATGTACATGACGTGAGTGAGATCAGGCCTAGTCTCACTAACACTTTGAGTGCCAAACAACGTAGATCTACAAGACATACAAAAAAGCTGGATGAACTCAACAGGTCGGGCAGCATCCATTGAAGGGAGCAGTCAACGTTTCAGGTTGAAACCCTTCGTCAGGACTGATCTACGTTGTCTATTTTGAAACTAACGCCTCTGTCTTCAAGCTGTCTTCAGCACCATGTAGCAATTCGCACAAACTCTTGAGCAATGGAATTAAGTCTCAAGGGATTTCCCGCAGTTCTATTTATCACCAAAATGCTTTCCCATTCATTTCTACGCAATGGCAGCATGTGGTAAAAGGGAGGTCAACTAACGTATTTCCATGAGCCACATATTGAATGCCAAAGAGCTGCTGTTTGGCCACCCCTGATATAATCTCTAGTTAAAAGAGGCAGATGGAGTTTAATTGAGGCAAATGTGAAGGAGATTAAATGAAAAGAGAAAGTAGTCCCCTTAATATTGATATACACAAGTCATAGTTCAGAGGAAGTACTTACAGTAAGTGGTAATGAAATCATATGACATTCATTGGTAGAGGTATTCAATGTAATAGTAATGAAGTCCTGCTGCAGCTACAGTACATAGATTGCACTGGGAATATTGTGTGCAGTTCTGAATGCCCAATTATAAGAAGGATTTGAAGACTATGGAGAGGGTGCAGAAAAGGTTTACCAGGAATCTGCCTGGATTAGAGGGTATGAGCTGTAAGAAAAGGTTGAACAAACTTGGATTATTTGCTCAAGATAGCAGTGGCTAAGGGGAGACCTGATAGAGGTTTTTAAAATTATGAGACACATAGGTCAGAATCATTTCCCCAGGGTTGCAATGTCAAGCACCAGAGGATATGCTTTTACAGTTGTTGGGGGTAGGGGCAAATTCAAAAGTGGTAAAAGGATCAAGATTTGTACACATGGATAGTAGTGGAAGAGGCCGACTGATGGACTTTTAGATGGACACATAAGTACGAAGGGAATGGAGGTTTAAGGATGATGCACAGGAGGAAGACGTATAGTATAAACTGGCATCAAGCTTTCAGCAACATGGTGGGCTGAATAGCCTGTCCCGTGCTGTACTATTCTATGTTATGTACGTGTGTGTTGTTGGGACAGACAGTAGTGTGTGCCTGTGGCGCAGAGAAACAGCAATGTATGTGTCTGGTGAAGACAGTCTCCAGTGTGTAACTGTGGTGGGGAGTGTTTAAAATGTTTTTATTCAGTTGAGAGCTTGTTTTGCTCAGTTGCAGTTGCCAAAGCAACAGATGGAAAGAGCTAGCAGCATTTCAAAGTAAGGACATAACATTCCCACTACAGATGTCAGACAAGTGGGATCAGTATAGATAGGCATGATAGATGACACAGACCAGGAGAGCGGACGGATCTGCATCAATGTTGTACAATCTGTGGCACTTGAAGGATTTCTCGATGATATCAAGAAGACATCTTTAGTATAAAGATCAATTTGCATGACAAAATGTTAATCACTAACAGCTGAAAGTTATTAGAAGCAAAATATGGAGCAAAATGTTTGCTAAGTGTTTAGAGTTGGCAGTTTGATAAAATTGAGGAAGGTCAAATCTCTCGTGGCCAGTAAAGCAATAACAAATTATTCATATAATATAATAAGACCAAAGAGAAAGCAAAATAATCTCCTCTCACTGGGAAAATTTTTAGGAAGTTTGTTCCATTTCCTACATGTTGCATAAAATGTATTGTTAAGATTATCAAGAATTGGAAGCACAAATAGATGTCAAGTTAGAATTACAAGGGTGACCAAAAGTTAACCAAATTTTAAAGGGAAATAAAGTGCAAGGAGAGGGAAAAGATTGTGGAAGTTCCAGGTAATGGAACAATAGCCCCAGGGAGATGCAAAGAGAACAAATAGGTAGAGCAGTGGTCCCCAACCACCAGGCTGTGGACCGGTACCAGGCCGCAAAGCATGTGCTACCGGGCCGTGAGGAAACAATATGATTTGGCAATATGAAACAATATGAGTCAGCTGCATCTTTCCTCATTCCCTGTCATGTCTGGTCAAGTTTCCTGTCAAGTTCTGTTGAACTTGAACGCACACGAGGTCATCAGTCGGTCATTAACCTACAACTACTTGATGAGTAAAAAACAAACGTCACTTGAGAGTTTCTTTGGAAGAGGTGGTAGGGGACATAAAAGACCTAACGATGATGATAACACAGAGACAGCTGAGGCCGAGACTGCAAAAAAGAAGAAAGATACCTTCAACAGAAAATACGATGAATCGTACGTAAAATATGGCTTTACTGCGACTGGTGTCCTGCACGCTCCAAGCCCCCTGTGTGTGATATGTGGAGACAAGCTGTCTAATGAGGCAATGAAACCTTCAAAACTGCTTCAGCACCTTGAGTCCAAGCACCCTGCACTTAAAGACAAACCGGTTGAGTTTTTTGAGTGGAAAAAACGTGAGCAAGCGGGACAGAAGCAAGTGCTGAGAGCCACCACCTCCACAAATGCTGCTGCTCTGAGAGCGTCATACTTAGTGGCTAGTCGTATTGCTAAGGCTATGAAGCCTTTCACTGTTGGTGAAGAATTGATTCTGCCTGCTGCCAAGGAGATGTGCTGTGAACTGTTGGGAGAAGCTGCAGCCAACAAGATGAAACAGGTTTCTCTTTCAGCTACCGCAGTTTCAAGGAGAATCGATGACATCGAAGCACGGCTGTTGGGACGGCTTAGCGAGTCACCATGGCATGCTATCCAGGTCGACCAGTCACCGAAGTCAACTACAAGGCAATACTGTTGGTTTATGTGCGATATATATTTCAAGACAATGTGCACAAGGATATATTGTGTGTACTGCCACTGCCAACTAACACAACCAGGGCAGAACTATTCAAGTCTTTGAATGACTATGTGTCAGGCAAACAGGACTGGTCACTCTGTGTTGAAATATGCACAGACGGGGCTGCAGCTATGACTGGACGGCTGTCTGGTTTCACTGCCCGAGTCAAAGAGGTTGCTCCTGAATGCCAGTATAACACTGTGTCATACACAGGGAACTGCTAGCTAACCGAAAAATGTCACCTCACCTTAACAGCCTATTGAGTGACGTTGTTGAAGTTATCAATCACATCAAAACAAAAGCCTTTAGCCCTTTGTTAAGCCCTCTGTTTGAGCAACTTTGTGAAGAAATGGATGCAGAACACAAAAACCTTCTCTTACACACTGAAGTCAGGTGGCTATCAAGGGGGAGAGCCCTGGCCAAGGTTTTTGAGTTAAGAGAGCCGCTACAGAGATTTCTTTCAGGAAAAAAGTCACCACTGGCAGCATACTTCACTGATGAGGAGTGGATAGCAAGACTCGCTTATCTGTGTGACATCTTCAATGAACTCAATTTGTCACTTCAGGGGAGAATGACAACAGTCTTCAAGTTGGCAGATATTGGTGTGTTGCAATGATTTTATAAGTTCATATGAGGAAAATATACACTGTGTGTTTAATATCCAAATGTTACTAAAAATGTTATGATGCTTTTGACTTATAAGTGACTTATAATTGACATGCAACACACACAAAATGCTGGTGTAACACAGCAGGCCAGGCAGCATCTATAGGAAAAAGCACAGTCAACGTTTCGGGCTGAGACCCTTCGTCAGGACTAACTGAAAGGAAAGATAGTAAGAGGCCCATCGGCCAGTCCTCAAGAATATTGTCAATATTATACCAGTCCACTGTGCAAAAAAGGTTGGTGACCCCTGAGGTAGAGGAGTGAGTCACAAGAACAGAGAAGTTGGGGAGAGCTGGGATTGTGCAGTTCTTTGGGAGAGAGAATCACAATCCATAGGATGGAGCAACAAAATCATGAGAATTTTAATTCTGAGGCACAGGACGCTGCACATTGAAGGTAGTGAGAAATGGGGATCAGTGGATATTCACTTATGGGATCATTGCTTGGATGAGCTGAAACCTAGAACAGGAAATTTCTTGTCAGAGATTGTAATCCTGGGAGACTGTAGGGTCTGTACTGTGCTGTATGGTTGCATCATTCTACGCATACAGCTGTTCGAGAGAGCATTGCAAAATATGAATCTGAAGGGGAGGGGGCAAACAAGCTGCAGGAACACAACATAAACAAGGTGGAAATAGATTTTTTGAGGGAGGAGGTACTTAACTAAAGTATTTACGAAAACTGAAAAGATGTGAGGAGCTACTTAAACTTAAGTGTGAGTGGTGTGTGTCCAACTTTGATATTTGGAGGAATTCTTCAAGCACCACCCAGCCAGGTAACTTTCCACAATCTCTATGCTTTATTTGTGGTCATTTTATATTTTTGAGATGGATCACTTCATTACCCAAGCATTGGACTCAGGAATTCCCTTCCGAAACCTCATTATCTTTCTTTCCTTCTTTAAGATGCACCTAAAAATTTACCACCTTGAATCAAATTTTGTTCACCTGCTCCTGTATCTGTTAAGATACTGTAAGTCAATCCACAAAGACAAGACAGCACAGTCTTTTAAAGGCAGAGGAGGTGGAGTATGCTTTATAATTAATTTATTGTGGTGCACAAATATGGTGGTTCTGTCTCAGAACTGCTCACCTGACCTGGAACATTTAGCTATCAAGTGTTACCCTTTTTATCTGCCAAGAGAGATTTCCACCATCATCCTGGTATTGGTGTACATCCCACCTTGGGCCAATGTCAGGAAGTGTCAGGGTCCGGTCCGGAATCCGCGTGCCGTGTTTTGATCCAGTCCGAGGGCTCCGGACTCCAGGTCCTGCAGTTGTCCCTCCCGTCACCCGTGATCTAGTTAGGACCTGTGACTCATTGAGCTGCAGGTGTTTATAAAGGGCTTTGGGACTGGGACCAGGCGGGTGGTCGTTTTGTTCTGTTTCCTGTTTCTCCACTGGCTCTGAACTCTTCTCTGCATTCTGTTATCCTGCCCGGGCTCAGATTTACTCCTCATCATGCTTCTCTGCCCCGTACCAGTACTGCCAGGTTGGTCCGCTCCCCCACCTTTCTTCCCATGGGCTGGTCCCGCTTCTCTGCTCATTTGTTTTGTTCGCGCGGTCGCGCTATCTGCCAGCCGTTCCCGACTTTCCCGTTATCATGACTGTTGTGTTGGTCACCTGGACCTATGCCCGTTCCTACCCCTTGCCTCCGTTGGGCAGATCCAGCCGACCTGCTGCTGCCCGGCGGAGGTTCTGCCCGTTCCTATCCTTTGCCTCTGTCCGGCAGGTCCGGCTGGTCTGCCGCTGCCCGGCGGGGGTTCTGCCCCATCCTCCTTTTCCGCCTGAATCCTGGGATTGTGCCCCACACCTGCCTAGGGGTCTGCGTCGTGCCCAGGCCTCTGGTGCTTCTGCCTGGGAGGCGACCCTACCCAGGACATATGCGGCCCGCCCAGGGAAGGCTCTCTTCTGCCCCGTCCTCCTCTTCCGCCTGAACTCTGGGATCGTGCCCCGCACCCGCCTAGGGGTTCGTGTCGTGCCCAGGCTTCCGGTGTTTCCACCTGGGAGGCGGCCCTTCCCGGGATATATGCGGCCCACCTAGGGAGGGCTCTCCGCCAGCCTATCTAGCCAACTATACCGGTCTGCCTGCCTGAACCCCGGGAGCCAGTCTACCTGAACTCAAACTCAGGGATAAAAGTGGATAAATCTCCAGGTCCTGACAGGATGTTCCCTAGGACCTTGAGGGAAGTTAGTGTCAAAATAGCAGGGGCTCTGACAGAAATATTTCAAATGTCATTAGAAACGGGGATAGTGCCGGAGGATTGGTGTATTGCTCATGTGGTTCCATTGTTTAAAAAGGGTTCTAAGAGTAAACCTAGCAATTATAGGCCTGTCATTTTGACGTCAGTGGTGGGCAAATTAATGGAAAGTATTCTTAGAGATGGTATATATAATTATCTAGATAGACAGGGTCTGATTAGGAGCCGTCAACATGGATTTGCATGTGGAAGGTCATGCTTGACAAATCTTATTGAATTTTTTGAAGAGGTTATGAGGAAAGTTGACGAGGGTAGAGCAGTGGATGTTGTCTATATGGACTTCAGTAAGGCCTTTGACAAGGTTCCACACAGAAAGTTAGTTAGGAAGGTTCAATTGTTAGGTATTAATATTGAAGTAGTAAAATGGATTCAACAGTGGCTGGATGGAAGATACCAGAGAGTAGTGGTGGATAACTGTTTGTCCGGTTGGAGACCAGTGTCCAGTGGTGTGCCTCAGGGATCTCTACTGGGTCCAACGTTGTTTGTCATATACATTAATGATCTGGATGATGGGGTGCTAAATTGGATTAGTAAGTATGTAGATGATACTAAGGTGGGTGGCGTTGTGGATAATGAAGTAGGTTTTCAAAGCTTGAAGAGAGATTTAGGCCAGTTAGAAGAGTGGGCTGAACGATGGCAGGTGGAGTTTAATGCTGATAAGTGTGAGGTGCTACATTTTGGTAGGAATAATCCAAATAGGACATACATGGTAAATGGTAGGGTATTGAAGAATGCAGTAGAACAGAGTAATCTAGGAATAATAGTGCATGGTTCCCTGAAGGTGGAATCTCATGTGGATAGGGTGGTGAAGAAAGCTTTTGGTAAGCTGGCCTTTATAAATCAGAGCATTGAGTATAGGAGTTGGGATGTAATGTAAAATTGTACAAAGCATTGATAAGGCTGAATTTGGAGTCTTGTGTACTGTTCTGGTCACCGAATTATAGGAAAGATGTCAACAAAATAGAGAGAGTACAGAGAAGGTAACATTCACTAGAATGTTACCTGGGTTTCAGCACCTAAATTCCAGGGAAAGATTGAACAAGTTAGGTCTTTATTCTCTGGTGTAGAAGGTTGAGGGGGGACTTGATAGAGGTATTTAAAATTATGAGGGGGATAGATAGAGTTGACGTGGATAGGTTTTTTCCATTGAGAGTAGGGGAGATTCAAATAAGAGGACATGAGTTGATGGTTAGGGGGCAAAAGTTTATGGGTAACAGGAGGGGGAATTTCTTTACTCAGAGAGGGGTAGCTGTGTGGAATGAGCTTCCAGTAGAAGTGGTAGAGGCAGGTTCAGTATTGTCATTTAAAGCAAAATTGGATAGGGATATGGACAGGAAAGGAATGGAGGATTATGGGCTGAGTGTGGGCCAGTGGGATTAGGTGAGAGTAAGTG
This sequence comes from Hypanus sabinus, assembly GCF_030144855.1. NCBI lineage: Eukaryota > Metazoa > Chordata > Chondrichthyes > Myliobatiformes > Dasyatidae > Hypanus > Hypanus sabinus. The sequence goes on along the minus strand of NC_082732.1, from coordinate 510,969 downwards.
TTCAGCATGGACTAGAAGGGCCGAGATGGCCTGTTTCTGTGCTGTAATTGTCATATGGTTATATGGTCATATTTTTCATCAGTCTTTACTGTGCAAAACAGTAGCAGTATGCCTGATGTTGTTGTGTATGAAGGAAAACAAGCGGGTGCAGTTACTGTTACAAAGGGGAAGATGCTCAAAAAGCTGAAATACCTATAAGTCACCTGGACCAGAGGAACTGCACCCTAGGATTCTGAAAGAGGTGCGTTAAGAGATTATGGTGAAATAAAACTCACTGGACTCTGGCATCATGTCACAGGACTGGAAAATTGCAAATGTTACTCCACTCTTTAAGACAGGAAGAAGGCAGCAGGAAGGAAATCATAGACGAGTAAACCTGACCTCAGCGGATGGTAAGATGTTAGAATCAATTGTTAAGGATGAAGTGATGGAGTACTTGGTGACACAGGACAAGATATTACAAAGTCAGCATGGTCTTCTTTAAGGAAAATTATGCCTGATGAACCTGTTGGAATTCTTTGAGGAGATTACAAGTAGGATAGATAAAGGGAATATAGTGGATGTTGTATATTTGGACTTTCAAAAGGTCTTTGACTAGGTGCCACACATGAGGCTGCTTACCAAGTTATGAGCCCATGATATGACAGGAAAGTTACTAACATGGTTAGAACATTGGCTGATTGGTAGGAGGCAGCGAGTGGGAATAAAAGGATCCTTTAGTAGTTGGCTGACATTGACTAGTGGTGTTCCAAAGGGGTTGGTGCAATAGGTGGCTTTGTTGCCAAGTTTGCAGATGATATGAAGGTTGGAGGAGCAGGTAGTGTTGAGGAGTTGGGCAAGATGCTGAAGGACTTGGACAGATTAGGAGAATGAGCAAGAAAGTGGTAAGACCAAGATGGTGGTACTACGTAGTTTGCAGCGGCCACTCCGGAGCTGATATCTGTTATTTGTTAAGTGGGGTGCTGTGCACAATTCTAATCTGATGAAAAACAGACGTGGGTGCATGAAGGAACATCTGGAAATCTCCAGGAAGGCCACCTTCATTGCTACTGCTGAGAAGAACAGGCCCCCAGTCCTCGGGGTAGCGTTGCCGGAGGCTATTGTAGTACACTTGGCAGAGGATGGTGCTCAAAGAGGCTGTGCCAGAGGGGATGGTCGGAGGCTCGGAGGTTCGAGGGACTCGGAGTCCGCTGTGGTTGGGGTGCTTTCACTGTGTGCTGCATTTGCAAGGCTGGGTCTGACGGAGCTTTCACTGTGTGCTCTGTCTGCGAGGCTGGGTCTGACGGAGCTTTCATTGTGTGCTGCGTCTGCGAGGCTGAAGTCCGGCGCTGTGGAAGTCCATAGCGGGGGTATTCTTTTCTGCCGCCTGCGTGGGATGACGAGTCTATCGGGACCCTAAGGGCTTGTGGAAACTGTGTGGTGGTTTCTCTCAAATTTATAGTCTTTTAACATCTTTGGACTATTTTTACTGTGCCCATGGTCCGTTTTTTTTATCAATTATGGTATTGTCTGCACTGTTGTAACTATATGTTAACTATAGCTATATGTAACTATGTGGTTTTGTGTAGGTCTTGTAGCTTTAGTTTTTGGTTTGTTGGATGGTAGAGTTGGACTCCTGACTTGGTGTGTCTGGGCAGTCTTGTTTTGTCTGGTGGATTTGGAGCTCCTTTCCAGGGAACGCGCTAAGATGATAGCATGATATTAATATGCAGCAGCCCCTCTGGATTTGGGGATTACCAAATGTTATGTGGATTTTCTGGTGTAGTCTGTTTTGTTGTGTGCTTTTGTGATATCATTCTGGAGAACGTTGTCTCATTTTTTAACTGCATTTCATTTGTGGTTTCTAAATGCAATTAACTGAAACTGAACTGAACTGAAATGAAATACAATGTTGGAAAATGCATGGTTATGCACTTTGGCATTAGAAATAAATGTACAGACTATTTACTTAATGGGGAGAAAATCCAGGACTCTGAGATGCAGAGGGACTTGAAGAGTCATTGAGCAGAACACCTATAGGTCGAGTTGGTGGTGAGGAAGGAAATGTGATGTTAGCATTCATTTCAAGAGGTCTAGAATACAAGAGCAGGGATGTGATGCTGAGGCTTTATAAGGCACTGATGAGGCCTCACCTTGAGTATTGTGAACTGTTTTGGGGCCCTCATCTTAGAAACGATGTGCTGGCATTGGAGAGGGTCCAGAGGAGGTTCACAAGGATGATTCCAGAAATGAAAGGGTTATCATATGAGTAATGTTTGATGGCTCTGGGTCTGTACTAGCTAGAATTCTGAATGATGAGGGGGGATCTCATTGAACCCTTTTAAATATTGCAAGGCCTAGACAAGAGTAGATATGGAAAGGATGTTTCCCATGGTGGGAGAGTCTAGGACAAGAGGACACAGCCTCAGGATAGAGGGGCACCCTTTCAAAACAGAGACATGGAGAAATTTCTTTAGCCAAAGGGTAGTGAATTTGTGGAATTTGTTACCACATGCAACTGTGGGGGCCAGATCTTTGGGTGTATTTAAGGCAGAGATCAATAGGTTCTTAATTGGAAGAAGGCTATGGGGAGAAGTCAGGAACTGAGGTTGAGGAGGAGGGAAAAAAATCAGCCATGTTTGAATGGTGGAGCAGGCTCAATGGGCCAGATGGTCTTACTCTGCTCCTATGTCTTATGGCCTAAGATATTACTTCAGACTGAGATGAGAAAACGCTCTTTAGATTCTACCTCCAAGAACTTTTGAATAATCATTCACTGAGTGTTTTCAAAGCTTAGATTGATTGGTTTAAGGACACAGAGAGGAGTTTAGGGACACAGAGGGAATCAGGTGAATGGAGTATCAGGTAGGAATGTCAAGGAGAGACAAAACAGTTTTAATATTATTAGAAAATGGTGGTTAGGCCCAATGTAATGTTCATTCAACTGAACATAAAGACCAAGCTGTTGCATCACAACAACAGGCACAAGAAAGATTAGAAGTAAAACTGCAACAACATTTCATGCAATCTTATATTTGAGGTTAAATAGTTTCTCCAGCTTTATGTAATTATAGGCAGGACACTTGTTTTGGTTGAAAGATTGCAAAAGCTGGATTGCATTGGAAGAGGCCTCCAAGGGATATCTGAATTTCCTGACTAAGTAACCATGCAAAGACCTTCTGCCTTTGATAACATGTGACCATACCAGCAGTTCCTGCTGTAATGGCCCCATTTAACTGACTCTGGTCAGTGCCCAATTAACTTATTAGATAAACTTCTGTTGAACTGTTGTGATAATGCTGTCCAAAATTCCCCAAGTTATGGGTTGCTTCATCTTTAGTACAGAGAGCACTTAATCTGACCCCATCCAAGTATGTTCCAGGAATGACAGGGGCCTCATCCAATCCCTTCTGGTAAACCTGCGTTCCTGGTAAACAGACCCAAGTTGCAAAATCTGGCACTCACATTGTTCTGAGTTATGCAACATGAAATGAAAGCAAAGAAAACAGACTGTTCATGCACAGTGCAAGAAGGGAATGTGGCCTCTGTGCATATATTTAAGGTAGAAGTTGATCATATCTTGATTGGTCAGGGCATCAAAGGATATCGCAATAACGCAGGTGTATGAAATCTGGGATCAGCCATGATGGAATAGCAGAGATGACTCGATGGGCTGAATAGGCTAATTCTGCTCCTATGTCATATGCTCTTATGTAAGGGTTAGTTAAATCACTAACAATTGCTCACTGTGGAAATGACTGGTGCAGTATATTTTCAGTCCATAAATTCAAGCACCTCTCACAGACATACAATGGTGACAGTTATGGCCTATGGAAAGCCATTGTGAGAGACAAAATGTGAAGTTAGAGACACAGCCAGATGCTAGAGCTGTTGCAGGGTTTGTATGTCATTACTTTCTATAAGGTAATACTGAACAGCATAAATGACAGTGATTCTTCACTCTCCGATGTCCACAACTTTGAAATGGAGCATTACACTATATCTGTGTGATTCCGCACAGCATCTGGTGACTCTAACACCTCTGTCTCCAGAACATACTTCAAAACAATGAACCTTCACAAGAAATCAGGATAAAGATGTGCCTGGCCACATATTGAAAACTTGTGCCAACAAGTGAAATCTGGGATCAGCCATGATGGAATAGCAGAGATGACTCGATGACTCGATGGGCTGAATAGGCTAGTTCTGCTCCTATGTCATATGCTCTTATGTAAGGGTTAGTTAAATCACTTCTTGCTGAAGTGTTTAAGGACATCTTCAGCTTCTCATTACTGCAGTCAGAGGTTCCCATCTGCCTCAAAAGGCATAAAACATACCAGTGACCAAGAAGAGTAGAGTGAGCTGACTTGATTACTATTGCTCAGACATTCAGATAAAGACCATAAGACACAGGAGCAAAATTAGGCTGTTTGGCGCATTGAGTCTTCTCCACCATTTCATCATGGCAGATCCATTTCCCTCTCAACCACATTCTCCTGCCTTCTCCCTGTAACCTCTCACACCCTGACTAATCAAGAATCTATCAACCTTTTTTTTAGATACACCCAATAACCTGTCTTCCACAGCCACTAGTGGCAAATAATTCCATCGATTCACCAACCTCAGGCTAAAGAAATTCCTTCTCACCTGCATTCCCTCTATTCTAAGGCTGTTGCCTCTGGTCTTAGACCGCCCCACCGCCCCGCCGTAGGAAACATCCTCTCCATATTCACTCTTTTGGGGCTTTTCAACATTTGGTAGATTTGAATGGGATTCTACCTCATTCTTTAAAATTCCTATGAGTACAGGCCCAGAGCTGTCATTTACTCATCATAACATTCCGGCAGTTATACTTGTGAATCTCCTCTGAACCCTCTCCAATGTCAGCACATCCTTTCTTACGTAGGGGCCCAAAGCTGATCACAATACTCCACTTGATGCCTCACCAGTGCCTCCTTTACTCCCTGTACACCCATGACTGTGTCGCCATCCACAGCTCTAATCTGTTAATTAAATTTGCTGATGACACTATATTGATTGGCCTAATCTCAAATAGTGATGAAGCAGTCTACAGAGAAGAAGTCATCACCCTGACACAACCTCTCCCTGAATGTCACAAAAAGGAGCTGGTTATGGATTACAGGAGGAATGGAGACAGGCTAACCCCTGTTGACATCAATGGATCTGGGGTCGAGAGGGTGAACAGGTTTAAGTTCCTCGGCATCCACATCACCGAGGACCTCACATGGTCTGTACACACCAACTGTGTAGTAAAAAAGGCACAACAGAGCCTCTTCTGCCTCAGATGATTGAAGAAGTTTGGTATAGGCCCCCAAATTCTACAAGGGCACAATTGAAAGCATCCTAATTGGCTGCATCACTGTCTGGTATGGGAACTGTACCTCCCTTAATCACAGGTCTCTGCAGAGAGTGCTGCGGACAGCCCAGTGCATCTGTAGTTGTGAACTTCCCGCAATTCAGGACTTTTCCAAAGACAGATGTGAGAAAAGGGCCCAAAGGATCATTGGGGACCTGAGTCACCCCAACCACAATCTATTCCAGCTGCCACTGCCACTGCCACCATCTGCCACCGCAGAGGAAAAGGCAGGACCAACAGGCTCCAGGACAATTTCTTCTACCAGGCCATCAGACTGATAAACTCATGCTGATTTGAGTGTATTTCTATGTTACCTTGACTGTTGAATTTATTATAAATTATTATAAACTAGTGTGATTGCACATTGCACATTTAGACAGAGATGTAATGCAAAGATTTTTACTCCTAATGTATGTGAAGGATGTAAGAAATAAAGTCAATTCAATTATAAGGCCTCAGCATTGCATCCTTTCTTCTATATTCTGGTCCTCTCAAGATGAATGCTAACATTGCATTTGCCTTCCTCACCACTGACGCAACCTGCAAATTATCCTCTATGGAATAACCATATAACAATTACAGCACGGAAACAGGCCATCAACATCCTGCACAAGAACTCCAGAGTCCATATGCAGCTCAGATTTTTAAATTTTCTTACCATTTAGAAAATAGTCAACTTCATTCCTTCTAACAGAGTAGTTGACCGTACACTTCTGAACATTGTATTCCATCTGCCACTCTTTGCCACTCCTAATCTGTCTAATCCTTCTTCTGCCTCCCTGCCCACCCTCCTATTTTTATATAATCTGCAAACTTGGTCACAAAGTTATCAATTCCATCATCCAGATCATTGCGGAACACCACTAGTCACCAGCAGCCATTCAGAGAAGGCTCCCTTTATTCCCACTCTTAGCCTCCTGCCAATCAGCCAATGTTCTATTCCTACTAGTGTAATACCCTGGTTTAAGACCATACTTTATTTTATTAATACACCGTGGGTGTTTTATTTTCTGCAGGTTTTCTCAAAATGCAATATGTGTTCCTTTAATTACATTATACAACCAAGTACTGTATTCCATTTTTGATGTTTAAAATAAAAAGTATCAGTTGATTGTTAAGTTAGTCTTGTTGAATTAGCCAGAAGGATTTGTCTTTAGAACATTCTAGAGAGAGCATGGGAAGAGAACGGGGGCGATTTTCTAGCAAGAGCATGGAAATGAAGGAGAATAGAAATGGTCAATGAACATTGGAAAAGAGCATAGTGAAACATTCACAGAACCCATTTGGAAGGACAGATACTCTTGCTGGAAAGTCCTCATGGTGACATTGGACTCATGGAGAATATGCAGATAATTTTTACTTAACTGGTTAGCAGACAATATTGGAGAACGTTTGACATTTTTACTTGGATGTTGTGTGAATGTTTGTTTCCTGGGACAGGTTCTTCAGTGTGTAACTGTTTCATGTTGTAAGTAAACAAAGTGAAGTAAACTGGATTGACTATGCAACAATGAGCTCCATCAACCACATGCATAATATAGACTTTTATTGATATATATGATGGGCCTTTTCTCTGTTTTGTATTATGTGTATGTTATAGTTCAAATTTTTTGTCAATACATTTTCAATCTAAATTAATACTGGTGTGACTTGAATTATTGTTTCTAGGCAAATGGTAAATTTGCATTGGTGTGTCAGTGTTCAGACAGTAACTCCTTCATTTTCCCTTGGAAGGAACACTCAAGCTTTTACAACTGTGTATAGCCAAAAGCATATTTACCCTAGATGTGTTTGTTTAATGAAAATTATCTCTTTCATTGTTATTGCCATGCATTGTCAAGTTACATTGCTGTTAGGTTGATTTCACAGTAATACCTAACACATTACAAGCCTAAGCTGAGAGGGTTACTCTAGTATCTTTCCTGTAATATCATGGGCTCTTACCTTGCTAAGCAGCCTCATGGGTGACACCCTGTCAAAGGCCTTCTGAAAATCCAAGTACACAACATCCAGCAATTCACCTTTGTCTATCTGCTTGTTATCTCTTTGAAGAATGCCAACTGACTAGTGAGGCAAGATTTTCCTTTAAGGAAAGCCATTCTGACTATGACCTATTTTAACATCTGCTTCCAAGTACCCTGAAACCACATCCTTAACAATCAATATCTTCCCAAACACTGAGCTCAGGTTAACTAGCATATAATTTCCTTTCTTCTGCCTCACTGCTTTCTTGAAGAATGGAATGACAATCTTGCAATCAATCTGCATTAGCTATAGTTATGACCATTATCCAGAACTACTATGATGATGGTCATTGCTATAATTAAGAACATAAGAAATAGAAGCAGGAGTAGGCCATCTGGCCCATCGAGCCTGCCCCGCCATTCAATAAGATCATGGCAGATCTGTCAGCTTCATCTACCTGCCTTTTCCTCACAACGCTTAATTCCCTTACTATGTAAAAATTGTATCTTAAATATATTTTGTGAAGAAGCTTCAACTACTTCCCTGGGCAGAGAAATCCACAGATTCACCACTCTCTGCAAAAAACAGTTTCTCCTCATCCCCGTCCTAAATCTTCTCCCCTGAATCTTGAGGCAATGTCCCCTAGTTCTAGTCTCACTTACTAATGGAAACAATTTTCCTACTTCTATCTTATCTATCCCTTTCAAAATTTTGTATGCTATAAGATCTCCTCTCATTCTTCTGAATTCCAGAGAGTATAGTCCCAGGCAACTCGATCTCTCCTCACAGATTAACCCCTTCATCCCTGGAAACAACCTGGTGAACTTCCTCTGCACTGCCTCCAAGGCCAGTATATCCATCCTCAAGTATGGAGACCAGAACTGCACACAGTACTCCAGGTGCGGTCTCACCAGTACCCTGTATAGTTGCAGCATGACCTCTCTGCTCTTGAATTCAGTCCCTTTAACAATGAAGGCCAACATTCTGTTTGCCTTCTTAATAACCTGTTGTACCTGCAAGCCAACATTTTGTATTTCCTGAACAAGCACTCCCAAGTCCCTCTGCCCAACAGCAGGCTACAATTCCTCAGACTCTTCTTCCTCAGAAAGCTGTAACAGGCCAAACTCCCACAAAAGCTGTTGCTTAACTTCTACAGAAGCACAATTGAAACCACCCTGACCAACAGCGCCACCGTGTGGTATGCCAGCTGCACAGCCACTGAGCAACAAGACCTGCATCACGTGGTGAAGGCGGCCCAGGGAATTGTCAGGATGGAGCTCCCAGGACTGGACACCATCTATCCCAGCAGACTCAGGAGGAAAGCAATCAGCATAACCAGAGACACCACACACCCCAGCCACTCCCTGTTTGACCTGCTTCCATCCAGCAAAAGGTTCAGGACACTAAAACCAGAACAAATAGACTGAGGAACAGCTTCTACCCCAGAGCTGTGGCCTCCATCACACCACTCCCACAGAACAATGACTGAAACTGTGAGAACACACAAGGACTCAAATACTTGCACTAATGGCACTTTGTGCATCACTGTGACATTCTGGTGCTGCTGTAACTTATTTTATGCTACTTACCTATTTAATACCGTTTTTCTATTACTGTCTTGTTTTTATTTACCGCTTTGTTTGATTGCCTGAGAGGAAGCCAAACAGAGTTTCATTGTACCTATGTATTATGACAATAAAAATCATTCAATTCAATTCAATCTTTCACCATATAAATAATAATCTTCTCTTCTATTATTCCTTCCAAAGTGGATGATCTCGCATTTCCCAACATTGTATTCCATCTGCCAGACCTTGGCCCATTCATTTAACCTATCTATATCCTTCTGCAGATTCTCCCCATCCTCTGTACAATTTGCTTTTCTACTCAGTTTAGTGTCATCAGCAAACTTTGCTACGCTACACTCAATCCCCTCTTCCAAATTATCAATGTAAATGGCAAACAGCTGCAGCACCCCACTCACCACTAACTGCCAACCAGAGAAACACACATTTACACCACCTCTCTGCCTTCTTTTGGTTAACTAATCCACTATCCATGCCAATACCCTTCCTCTGACTCTATGCATCCATATCTTATTTATAAGTCTGTTGTGCAGCACCTTATTGAACACCTTCCGGAAATCCAAGTATACACCATCCACCTGTTCCCCTCTATCCTGTGTTCACTCATTATGTCCTCAAAGAACTCCAGTAAGTTTGTCAAACAAGACCTGCCTTTCTGAATCTATGCTGCATCTGTCTAATGTTTTGTTATTTCTTCCTTAATGACTGTTTCAAGCAATTTCCCAACTACAGACATTAAACTAACTGGCCTATAGTTGCCTGTCTTTTGCCTACATCCTTTTTAAAAAGTGGCGTGACATTTGTTGTCTTCCAATCCACCGGGACCTGCCCACAGTCTAGAGAGTTTTGATAAATGATTACCAATGTGTCTACTATAACATCTGCCAATTCCTTCAGCATCCTGGGACGCATCCCATCAGGACCAAAGGACTTATCTACCTTCAGGCCCTCTAGTTTTCTCATCACTATCTCTTTAGTGACAGTGATTTTATCGAGGTCCTCACCTCCCATTTCATCCATAGCATCCATCTTTGGCATATTAGACGTGTCCTCCACCGTGAAGACCGACACAAGTTGTTCAATGCCTCAGCCATTTCCTTATCACCCAATATCAATTTCCCCTTCAAGAAACCTATGTTGACTTTAGCCACCCCCCTCTGCTTCATATATTTATAAAAACTTTTGCTATCTGTTTTTATATTTTGTGCTGATTTACTTCCATACTCCCTTTCTTATTTCTTGTTTAGTTGTTCTCTGTTGCTTTTCAAAGTTTTCCCAATCCTCCAGTCTCCCAGTAGTCTTTGCAACTTTGTACACGAGCTTTTAATTTGATACTATATTTAGTTATTCAAGGCTGGCTCTCCCCACACTTACTGTCCTTACTTTTGACTGGAATATACTTTTATTGAGCACTGTGAAAAATCTCTTTGAAAGTATTCCACTGTTCCTCAACTGTCCTACCAAATAGCCTGTGCTCTCAATCCACATTAGCCAACTCCTCCCTCATCCCATTATAGTCTCCCCTAGGTCTAACTGTTTCATCCTCCAACTGAATGCAAAATTCAATCATACTATGATCACTCTTTCCAAGAGGATCCCTAACTAAAAGATCATTAATCTTACCTGACTCATTGCACAGGACTAGATCTAAGATAATATTTTCCCTTGTGGGTTCACTAACATGCTGTTCAAGAAAGCCATCTCAGATGCATTCTATGAAGTTCTCCTCAAGACTTCTTGACCAACCTGATTCACCCAATCTGTGTGGGAGTTAAAATCCTTCATGACAACTGCCGTTCCGTTCTTACAAGCCTCAGTTATTTCTTGGTTAATCACCTCTGCAACTGCAATATTTTTACTAGGTGGCCTATAGACAACACCCACCAGTGATTTTTACCCTTTACTATTCTTAATCTCTACCCAGATGAACTCAACATTCTGCTCCGTAGATATTATATCGTCTCTCACAATCACCCTGATGTCATCCTTAATTAAGAGCGCCACCCCATCTCCTCTGCCTTCCTGCCTATCTTTCCATATTACGTGATACCCTTGGATATTTAATTCCCAGTCATCTCCACTTTGCAACCAGGTTTCCGTAATGGCCACTGAATGTCTTGGTACTGATCCTGTGCCACAAGTTCACTAACCTTGATTCTAATACTACGGGCACTTAGATAAAGTGCCCTTATACTCATTGTCCTTTTAGAATCTAGTGACCTATGTGATTTTTGCTTTTTACTTTTATGCACTCTACTCTTACTTTTTTCTTCACTAACTCTAGCTTTGGTCTCTGCATCACTTCCCTCTTCTTTTCTGTGTGGGTTCCCATCCCCCTGCCATATTAGTTTAATGCCTTCCCAACGGCACTAGCAGACAATCTCTCTAGGACATTGATCCCAGCCCTGCCCAGATGTAGACCGTCCGGATGGTACTGGTCCCACCTCCCTCAGAAGCTGTTCCAGTGCCCCAAGAATCTGAAACCCTCCCTCCTGTACCACTGCTCAAGCCACATATTCATTCTAGCTATCCTGCTATTCCAACTCTGGCTAACACGTGGCATCGGTAATAATCCTGAGATGATTACCTTTGAGGTCCTACTCTTTAACTTATCTCATAGTTCCCTAAATTCAGCTTGTAGGACCTCACCCCGCTTTTTTTCTATATCGTTAGTACATACATGCACCACAACAGCTGGCTGCTCGCTCTCCCCTTTCAGAATGCCCTGCAGCCTCTCCGAGACATCTCTGACCCTTGCACCCGGGAGGCAACACAGCATACAGGAGTCCTGTTTTTGGCCACAGAAGCTCCTCTCTATTCCCCTTACCATGGAATCTGACCACAACAGCTCCGCAACTCTTTTTCTTGCCCTCATGCATAGCAGAAACACCCACGGTGTCATGATTCTGGCTACTGCTGCCTTCACCCGATGAGCCATCTCCCCCAACAGACTCCAAAGCAATGTAAATGTTTTGGAGGGAGATGACCGCAGGAGACTCCTGTACTACCTTCCTGTTGCTACTCTTCCTGTTTACTACTCCTGCCTAAGCAAACACCTGGAACCGCTGCAATTTGCCTACCACCACAATAGGACAAAAGCAGGTGCAATCTCATTGGCTTTCCACTCACCCTTGCATCACCTGGACAACAGAAATATATACACTTTGCTGGGCTGCAGTTTATTGATTACAGCTCCACATTCAACACTACCATCCCCTCAGTACTTAAAAGCAAGCTTCAAAAATTGAGCACCTGTACCTCTCTCTGCTAGTGTATCCTTGACATCCTCTTTGGCAAACCACAGTCAGTGCAAATTGGTAATAACATCACTTTCTGACAATCAACACAGGAGCCCCAAGAATCTGAAACCCTCCCTCCTGTACCACTGCTCAAGCCACATATTCATTCTAGCTATCCTGCTATTCCAACTCTGGCTAACACGTGGCATTGGTAATAATCCTGAGATGATCCTAGGATCATCTACATGTTTACAATAATCCTAGGATGCATGCACAGCCCATTTTACTACTCTTTCTACCCTCAGTATTGTGTGGCTGCACACAGCTTAAATATCATCTATAAATTTGCCAGTAACACCACTGTTGTTGGCAAAATCTTAGATGGTGACGAGGAGGTGTACAGATTGGCTGGTTGAGTGGTGTTGTAACAACAATCCTGCATTCAACATCAACAAGATCAAGGAATTGTTTGTGGACTTCAAAAAGGGGAAGTCAGGTGAACACACTCTGTGGGATCAGTGGTGAAATGGGCAAAAGGCTTCAAGTTCCTGGGTGCCTGGGTGTCTGTCTAAGCATTTCTTAATGTATCTGCTTCTACTACTACCCCTGGCAGGGTGTTCCATGTACCTACGGCTCTCTGTGTAAAGTACTTACCTCCGATATCCTTATAAGCATTCCACCTTGAAATAAGTATTAGCCATTTCTGCCCTGGGATAAAAAGTGTCTGACTATTTACCCTAGCTATGCCTGTTAGCATCTTCTACACCTCTATCAAATCACCTCTCATCCTCCTTTGTTCCAAAGAGAAAAGTCTGAACTCACTCAACCTATTCATGCCCTCTATTCCATGAAATATCCTGGTAAATCCCTTCCATATCCCCTCTAATGCTTCTACATCCTTCCTATGATGAGATGACCATAACTGAACACAATATCCCAAATGGCTACCAACTAGAGCTTTAGAGAACCGTAACATTACCTCCCAGCTCTTGAACTCAATCCCCTGACTAATGAAGGTCAGCAGACAATATGTCTTAGCAACCCTATTTGATTGGTAAATTTGAGGGATCTACAGATATAGTCCTCAAGATTCTTCTGTTCTTCCACACTACTAAGAATCCTGCTATTAATCCTGTATTTTGACTTCAACATTTCAAAATGCATCACTTCACAATTTTCTCTGTTGAATTCCACCTGCCACTTCTCAGTTCAGCTCTGCGCCCAGTGAATGCCCTGTTGCAAGCTGCAGCAACGCTCCGGGAAGAGATGGAATTACATCTTTAGAAAGAGGTGGCATGGTTCTAGTGATGTCATCATCCAGAATGGCAGTCTAACATAATAGTTCCTCAGGAAAAAATGCTTATTTTTCCCCTGTAATCTACCAAATACAAGATCTCTCAAAAATATCTGAACTGGTAAGGGGGGGACAAGAATGGGGAAAAAGAATGGAGATAAAAAAAACATCACTGTGGACAAGTGAGGTGCAATGAGCGACTCCCCTACATGAGCGCATGGTAGTGAGGCTGATGCTGGGCCTCGTTCAGGCGAAGCAGCAAATTCAGTAAAAATTCTGGAAGAGATATGGAAATTACAAAAAGACATAAGACAGCAACTAAATGATATCAAGTCAGAGCTCACCAACGTTAATCAAAAATTAATGGTGGCAGAGACACGAATTTAAAAGGTGGAAGATCACATTCAGAACGTGGACCAAATGCTAAGTAAGATGATAAAAGTGTTAAATCAGCAAGAAAATAAACTATTCGACCAAAAAGGAAGGTCACAATGGAAAAATATCAGGATATATTATGTTCCTGAAGGAGCGAAGGGGTTATTTATGGTGGAGTTTGTAGATAAGTTACGACGGGACACGCTGGAGTTTCCCCCGACTACAGAACTTGACACTGAGAAAGCACACCGTGCACTCATCCCGAGGCCTTCTAGAGACAGAGGAGATAAGCCATGGTCAATAGTAATCAGATTCTTTCGGTACAAAACCAAAGCAAAGATTCTGCGCAGGGCCTGGGGAAAGAGAAGGTATTTTTGAATGGGAAATTAATATATTTTGATCAAGATTATTTTTATTCATTCATTTACTCCTTTTTCACCACCTAAATGAGAATATATATATATATGGGATGAGTACACAGAAAATCGTTTCTGTGTAATGGATATAGATTTGTTCAATTACTATTATGGGTACTGCAGTGGGTGTCCTCAACTTACAAGTAAGAGAGGCTATCTTCCACGGCTAGACATTTCCTCTAGCTCAACCCAGGGTCATCTACTAGAGACCTCAGCCTTGGAATTACACTTTCATTACCTTTTTTATAATTCGTGTTTCTTGGTTCTTACTCATTCAGGGAGTAGATTGATTAAGCTCTGTTCTGCTAATTTCAATGATATACTGATAGATAAATACACATGGCTAAGGACAAGGTTAAATTGATTTCTTTTAATGTCAATGGGCTGTTAAATCTGATCAAGCACAGTAAAATTCTATCAAAAATGAAGAAAGAACAATCCCATGTAGTATATTTACAGGAAACCCATTTAAGTGATAATGAGCATGGAAACTAAAGAGAATGGGCTTCACTAATTTGTTTTTCTCCTCATATAAATCAGGACATTGGAGAGGAGTTGCTATTCTCATCTTAAGCAAGCTAAATTTTGAAAAGATAGTCAAAATGGGAGTAAAGAGGACAGATATATTCTGGTAAGGAGGAATATAGATGGAAATTCAGTTACTCTATTGAATATATACGAACCCCCAGGAAGTGATACTAGTTTCTTCCAGAAAACTACTAATATTATGGTAACAGAAACAAAAGGTCTACTGGTATGTGGGGGAGATTTAAATTTACAATTACAACCAAACAGACTCTTCCAAGAGAAAAACCTATGAAACAAAATCCTTACATAAGAAAGTTAATACATAAGAAAGTTTTTGAGGATGTTGGTTTAATTGATATATGGAGGGACCTTTTCCCCGACAGAAGGGCTTACACTCATTATTCTGCACCCCACCCCCATTCTTTATATACAAGAATAGACTATTTCATGACATTTGGAAAAGATAAAGACAAAATAAACGCCTGTGGAATTGGAACAATAGTTGTAAGTGACCATGCACCTATATACTTATCTGATGATTTTGACCTACAGCCAAGAATACTATTTGGAAACTAAATTCAAATCTACTTAATGAGCCCTATTTTAAGGAACAAATCAAAAAAGAAATTGGTCTTTACTTAGAATTTGATGATAATGGAGGGGTTTCACCTCCCATTCTATGGGATACTCTGAAGGCTGTCTTATGAGGGAAAATTATAGTGATATCTTCATATAAGAAAAAAAAGGAATAAAACATTAGAGGAATTACAAATAAGCTGAAGGAACTAGAAATAAAACATAAATCGAGTTTGGCACAGGATACATTAGAGGAAATTTTAAAAATTAGGAATGAAATTAATAGTTTGGCTACACAAGAAATCAGGAAAATTTTTATGTTTCTGAAACAGAGACACTATGAAAGTGGATCTAACTCTATGAAAATGCTGGCATAGAAACTGAAAGAAAAGATAGCAGAAAATACAATTCATAGAATTAAGGATCCAAGAACAAAAGTGATAAAAAAATAAGCTACGTGAAGTTCAAGAAGCTTTTGAAGTGTTTTTCGAAACACTATATTCCAAAGTTCAAGGGAAGCATAACCCAAATTGACACCTTCCTGAATTCTCTAGAGTTACCCACTTTAAATGATGAACAAAATAGAACGATGACTGCTGACATAACTGAAGCTGAACTAAAAACTGCAATTAGTGGACTCCAAGGACAACAAGTGAGTGAAGCAGGAGTCAAGATACAGATAGGGAGCAAATGGAAGGTGGCAGAGACAGTAGAAAAAGCAGAGCGCCGACTTCGCCACAGAGACATTGTCAGAAGGGTGTTTAAGGGCAGACAAGGCCTGGATGTGAATCAGCAACCAGGTGAAGGGAGGCCAACCCTAAGGACAGATGGCACTTAGTCCAGCAGGAGATAAGAAAGAAAGAGGAGGAGGCTAGATATGCATGAGCAGTGGAGATGGGGAATCAAGGGGCCTGGACAAAGTGGGAAATAGAACAGAGAGCGTTGACATGGGATGACATATGGAAATATACATCTTTCCAACCCCAGTTGTTACTGAGGGCTGTGTACAATGTTCTACCAACTCCAACAAACCTTTGGAACTGGGGAATAACAGAAGACCCAACATGCCATCTGTGCCAGAAACCAGCCAACCTAGAGCATATTCTTTCTTCATGCCAGGTTGCCCTCTCCCAGGGATGGTATAGATGGAGACATGACCAGGTTTTGAGAGCACTCACCCACACTTTGGAGACAGAGGGAAAAGGACCACAGAAAAGGGCCAACCAAACTTCATTAACTTCATCAGGACCGGGGAACATGCAGCAGCAAACAAGCATAGAGACGGGTTTAAGGTAAAAATTAAGCAAGTCTCCAGGATCAGATGGGTATATGGCAGAGTGGTATAAAAGAATTTAAAAATTAGTTAATTCCTGTTTTACTCCCCACACTTAACTGGGCTCTAAAAAAGGTGCAAATGCCACCCAGCTCGAAGGAGGCGGTAATCTTAGCTAAATCGAAAGATGGCAAGGGTAAAATGGAATGTGGGTCATTTAGACCAATATTCATTCTTAATGTAGATTATAGATTATTTACCTCCATCATGGCCAAACGATTCGAAGAGGTTCTACCCATACTGATACATAACGATCAGACAGGTTTTATACAACAACGCCAAACTCAAGACAGTATACGAAGGACACTTCACGTTATGGATCATATACAAAAAAACAAAATTGAAGAAATAGCAATTAGCGGAGACACTGAAAAGGCTTTCAATTCAGTTAATTGGAATTTTCTTTACAGAGTTTTACACAGATTTGGTTTACATGACACAATTATTAAAACTATACAGGCACTATATGACAATCCTACTGCTAGGATTAAAATCAATGGATATTTATCAAATAGTTTTACCCTAGAAAGGGGCATGAGATAGTGTTGTGCATGGTCACCACTATTCTTCGCATTATTTCTGAAACCATTAGCTGAATACATCAGACAAAATGAAGCTATCGGGGAATTACTATTAAAGGGACAGAGCATAAATTGGCCTGTTACACGGATGACAATTTGATATATCTAGGGCAACCAACGTACTCTTTACCTACAATGATGCAATCCTTTGAACAATATGGTCAATTATCAGGATACAAGATCAATATAGATAAAACCCAGTTACTCTCATATAACTATAGCCCACCAAGAGAAACTGAAAGTAGCTATCCCTGGGCATGGCAAACAGTCTTTCAAATATTTGGGCATCATTATGCCAAAAGATTTAGCAAAATCATCAGAATGTAATTATCAGCCTTTATATAAAAAAAATTAAGGAAGATATGGCAAGGTGGAACCTGATACCTTTTTTCAGTCTCAGTTCAAGGATTGAGTCTATTAAAATGAATATACTGCCCAGACTGTTAAATCTCTTTCAGACCCTATCAATAGAGATTAAGCAAAATCAATTCAATGAATGGAACAAGATGTTATCAAGGTTTATTTGGCAGGGTAAAAGGCCTAGAGTTCATCTCAAAACTTTGCAATTAGCAAAGCAAAGGCCTAACTTCTCTTAGAGATTATTATTTTGCAGCACAGTTGAGAGCTGTGATATGCTGGTATAACCCATCATATGATGCTGAATGGAAAAATATTGAAGAGAGGATACTTTCCATCCCCTTACAGGTAATTTTAGCTGATAACAACCTATAAAGGTACATAAATACTATTGATAACCCATGAGTGAAATAGACTCTTAAAATATGGAAAACTATGATAAAAGAATATAAACTAGAGGGAGATATTGCAATTCTTAAATGGTGTGTATATGACTCGGATTTCACGCCGAATAAACTGGATGCTAGATTTATGGACTGAACAGCTAAAGAAATAACAGTTCTTTGCAATATAATGAAAGAAGAAACACTGTTCAGTTTTGAAATGCTTAAAGAGAAACACTTATTAGAAAAACAAAACTTTTATCAGTATTTGCAGATGCAAATGTTAATAGGAGGGTTAAAAATGTAACCAAGGCTATGTTTGATAGAGCTATTTAGAAAAGCATATAATTCCAATAATGGTAGTAGAATCATTTCAAGCATGTATAAGGGTTTGTCAAACCTTAAAATGCATTTGACTTCATACATTAAAACAGAATGGAAGAAGGAAGGAGAGATCATTGTATCTAAGGAAGAATGGACAATAATATGGAGCTATCAATGGAAGTGTATCAGTTCACAGAAATGGAGGAAGTTTGAATGGAAAAACTTGATAAGATATTTTATTACACCCTCTCAGGAATCCCATTATGATAGTAACCTCCCTGTTTGCTGGAGAAATTGTGGAAATCAAAATGCAAACCATTATCAAATTTTCTGGGAATGCCCCGTTATCAAAGACTATTGGAGTGGGATACACAATGCCCTACAAGACATCTTTAAATGTGAAATACCCTTAGAAAGTAAGACCATATATTTTGGATACATACCTCAAGAATAGTTGAAAAGAGATAAATATTTAATGAATATACTGCTGGTGGCTGGTAAAAAGACTCTTAACAGGAAATAGTTATCACAGGAGAGCCCAACTTTAAACACATTGATGGAAATTACAATGGACATTTACAAAATGGAGAAGATAACAGCATCTGTTAATCATAAGTTGGAACAATTTGATTCAAACTGGGAAAAACGGTTTAACTACATAACACCTCATAGACCTGATTTTATCCTCATAAATCAATGAATATGTTGTAAAAAAAGATTACTCCCTACTTGTACATAGTTTTCTCCTTTTGCTTGTTTTTTCTTTCTTCTTTTCTCTATTTACCGCAGATAAATATTACATGGAGATTTGTGACGAAAATAAATATATGATATACATGTACAGTATCTGAAATACATCTGATGGAAATGTTTGTTGAATGACGAACTTCAATAAAAAATAAATTACAAAAAAGGAAAGAGATGGCATATAGTCAGGTTGTGTTGAATCTTTGTGGATGGATTTAAGAAATTGCAATGGTGAAAAAAAACATTATGGGAATCATATAGGCCTCCAAATAGTAGCTGAGAGGTAGGGTTGAAATTGCAAAGGGAGCTGGAAAAGGCATGTAATAAGGGTAATTGCACAATTATAATGGACACTTCAATATGCAAAGAGATTGGGAAAATCAGGTTGGTGTCAGATCACAAGAGAGGGAATTTGTTGAATGCCCAAGAAATGGCTTCTTTAGCTTGTACTTGAGCCAACTTGGGGAAAGGCCATCTTAGATTGGGTGTTGTGTAATGCTATGATGCAAAGGTTGAGGGTGTTTTGGATAGTGTGGATGGCTGTCAGAGGTTACAGCGGGACACCGATAAGGATGCAAAACTGAGCTGAGAAGTGGCAGATGGAGTTCAACTCAGATAAGTATAAGGTGGTTCATTTTGGTACGTCAAGTATGATGGCAGAATATAGTATTAATGGTAAGACTTATGGCAGTGTGGAGGCTCAGAGGGATCTTGGGGTCTGAGTCCATAGGACACTCAAAGTTGCTGCGCAGATTGACTCTGTGGTTAAGAAGGCATATGGTCATGGGCCTTCATCAACCGTGTGATTGAGCTTAAAAGTTGAGAGGTAATGTTGCAGCTATATAGGACCCTGGTCAGATCCCACTTGGAGTATGAGAATAGGTTGAGTGAACTTGGCCTTTTCTCCTTGGAGTGATGAAGGATGAGAGATGTATAAGATGATGAGAGGCATTGATTGTATGGATAGTCAGAGACCTTTTCCCAGGAGTGAAATGGCTAGCATGAGAGGGCACAATTTTAAGGTGCTTGGAAGAAGCTACAGAGCAGATGTCAGGAGAAAGTTTTTTACTCAGAGAGTGGTGAGTGTGTGGAATGGACTGCCAGCGACTGTTGTGGAGGCAGATGCGTTAGGGTCTTTTAAGATACTCCTGGATAGGTACAAGGAGCTTAGAAAAAGAGAGGGCTATGGTTAACGCTAGGTCATTTCTAAAGTAAGTAAATGTTTGGCACAGCATTGTGGGCCCAACGACCTGTATTGTGCTGTAGTTTTTCTATGTTTCTATGTAATAACTCAGATCTTATTGGGAAGCTTAATATAAAGGAAACCTAATGAGACAGTGATCATAATATGATTAAATTCATACTGCAGTTTGAGAGGGAGAAGCACAAGTCACATGTATCAGTATCGCAATGGAATAAAGAGAATTACAGAGAAATGAGAGCGGAGCTTGCCCAGGTGGATTGCTGGAGGGTACTGGTGGGGATGACGGCAGAGCAGAGATGTCTGAAATTTCTGGGAATAGTTCACAAGGTGTAGAGTAGATAGGTCTCACAAAGGAAGAAATTCTCCAATGGTAGGGGTAGGTCACCATAGTGACAAAAGAAGTTAAGGATTGCATAAAAGCCAAGGAAAGGGCATTTAAAGTAGCAAAAGTGAGTGGGAAGTTGGATGATTGGGAAGCTTTGAAAAAGCAACAAAAGACAACTAAAAAGCTATTAAGAAGGGAAAAGGCAAAATATGAGGCCAGACTAGCCAATAATATAAAGCAGGATACCAAAAGTTTTTTTCAGTATATAAAGAGTAAAAGGGAGGTGAACATTTATTTTTCAAAGTAAATATTGATTCAAAGTTGGTGTTGGACCACTGGAAAATGATGCTATTTATTCAACATTTATTCAACATTTTATTCAGCATTTATTCAACATTTTCATATGATGTAATATGACCCTGTGCCAAGTACATTTGATTTCCCAGCTTTTAGCTTATGTATTTTGAGAGGACCGGAAGTGACGGCATTGATGAATACTTATTTTTGTGAGATATTATAAACAGCCCACTTTTTTTTTCTCCTTCTCTTTTGTTTGTTTTTCTTTCTTTTATATTACTTATTAGTTATAGTTATTAGATTAGATTAGTTAGTTTTGCATTATATAAATTTTTTTTTGTTTTTTTCTTTCTTTTTTCTGTTTTTTTTATATTATACATTATGAAATATTTAGATTTACTATGTCCATACATATATCTTATGGCTTATGTCTTGGTAAACTCATTTATATTGTAACTATTATGTATGTTTTTTTTCATATGTAATGGAATGTGTATGTTGGTAATTTCTTTATCAATATATCATCTGTATTCTGTCCATATTACTAATATTAATAAAAAGATTTAGAAAGAAAGGAAAATGATGCTGGTGAGGTAGTAATGGGGGATAAAGAAATGGCAAATGAATTTAATGGGTACTTTGCATCTGTCTTCTGCATGGAACACATTGACTGTCTGCCAGAGGTCCGTGAATGTCAGGGAGCAGGAGAGAGTGCCATTGCTATTACAAAGGAAAAAGTGCTGGGCAGACTGAAAGGTCTTAATGTAGATAAGTCCTGCTTATAGTTCCATGCACTGACCCATGCTCTACTTTCATCAACCTTATCCATGATACTCCAGATAAAATAGACAAACTTCAGCCCACCTCACTGACTGTAATTTTACCATATCCTTCCTCACAGACTCTTCACATGCTGCATCTACCTGTACTTCAACTACCCCAACCTCTGTCCTTTTACACTGGTTCCCATGGAACAACATTTTCCAGACCATAGTGCACCCACAACATATATATCACATACAGCACTCATTAAAAACTATATTAAAATATAGTTCAAAATGCATGTGAAGTGCACAGCACAGGTATACAGTAAATAGATAGCTCTTCTTGTGACAAGACCTTGGTGATGGCATCAGATCATAAGATATGGAAGCAGAAGCAGGCCATTCAGGCCATCGAGTCTGCCCCACCATTCAATCGTGGCTGATCCAATTCTTCCAGTCGTCCCCATTCCCCTGCCTTTTCTCCATTCCCTTTGATGCCCTGGATAATCAGAAACCTATCTATCTCTGCCTTAAGTACACCCAATGAATTGGCCTCCAGAGCCACTCATGGCAACAAATTCCACAGATTTACCATCCTCTGACTAAAGCAATTTCTCCACATCTCTGTTCTAAATGGACGTCTATCAATCCTGAAGTTGTGCCCTCTTGTCCTACTCTCCCCTACTATGTGAAGTAACTTTTAACATTTGGAATGTTTCTATGAATACCCCCCTCATTCTCCTGAACTCGAGAGAATACAGCCCAAGGTGTTCTTCATACAGTGACCCTTTTGTTCCTAAAACAATCCTCATGAATCTTCTCTGAACCCTCTCCAATGTCTGAATATCCTTTCTAAAATAAAGACTCCAAGTGTGGTCCCACGAGTACCTTATAGAGCCTCAACATCACATCCCTGCTCTTATATTCTATACCTCTAGAAATGAATGCCAACATTGCATTTGCCCTCTTCACCACCAACTCAACCTGGAAGTTTAGGGTATTCTGCACAAGGGCTGCCAAGTCTCTTTACATTTCTGCATTTTGAATTCTCTCCCCATCTAAATAATAGTCTGCCCATATACTTCTTCCACCAAAGTGCATGACCATACACTTTCCAACATTGTACTTCTTTGCCACTTCTTTGCCCATTCCCCTAAACTATCTAAGTCTCTCTGCAGGCTCTCTGATTTCTCAACACTACCTGTTCCTCCATCTATCTTTGTATCATTGGCAAATTTAGCCACAAATCCATTCATCCCATAGTCCAAATCATTGACATACATCATAAAAAGCAGCAGTCCCAACACTGACCCCTGTGGAACTCCACTGGTAACTGGCAGGCAGCCAGAATAGGATCCCTTTATTCCCACTCTCTGTTTTCTGCTGATCAGCCAATGTACCACCCATGTTAGTAACTTCCCTGTAATTCCATGTGTTACATACTCGTGACACATGACAGTGGTACCCTTGTCACGTGACTGGGCTTGAAGCTATATTGGACTTGAGGTGATGGTCATGTGATGGTGGAGTGATGTCATTTTCCCGCCAGTAGAGATCATGTGACAGGTTTTTTTTACAGGTTATAAAAGGAAGACCCCACCCTGTGAGGAGGGGCAGTTCGTGGCTGGATTTGCCAAGTTGACTTCATGCCAGTGCGTGATTTAATGTGACGATGCAGTTTAGTTGAAAGATGAAGTTTTATCTAATGCCTAAAGTTTTAAAAGGTCATTGCCAGCAGTTTCTTTATAATACTTCTGGTTGAGAATCAGTGAAGAGTGAAGATTGGAGTTCGGGAGTTAAAGATCGAGGAGAATCTATGGTGGAACAGGTTCGACCTTTGTTTGATCCTTATTTGGAAGGATTTCGTTGACTATTCTCGTGTTAATCCCTGGGAATACCAGAAAGGATTGAGGATAGTGTGGAAGGAAAGGTCAGTGCCTTTAAGCAGTTCCGTTTCGTAAAATTCTTCGTGGGAAAAGTTCGACATCAGGGACTGAAGAAAAAGGACGTGAAAGAGAATTTAAATCGTCTTATAAAGTCTCTCCTTTTAAATGAACCGTGAGCATTTCGAACTTTTGGCAATACTACTTTAAAAAACTGTATTTGCAACATCGCTTTAAGAACTGTTTAAACTGCTGCACAGCAGCTGATTTCCGGTTACGTTAGTGTTTGTTTACTTTTGGGAGGTTTGTTTTCAGTGTTTAATAAATGTGTTGTTTGTTATATAAACCCTTGCCGAACTCATATATTTATTGTTGCCTGAATATGTAACATAAATATGGGGGCTGCGTCCCCATATTTGAGTTTAAATTTGAGTTTAAATGCTTGCTGACTTTTGAATCGGTGTATTGGAAACAGGAAATACTCGATTTGTTTGTTTGATTGGCTTGTGAGTGGTATTCGGCAACAATGAATATTGATGAGTTTCTGGTTTCGCCAGATGTGGAGTTGTTGGCGAAGGCGGAAAAAACTGAGGTATTTGAGATAGCTCGTAGATTGCTAATTAAAGGTATTTTGACGACTACTTCAAAGGCTGTGATACAGAGAAAAATCGCGTCACACTATGTGGATTCGGGTGTTTTGATTATTCGGTTTTCGAGTCGTTTCCAATAAGTAATCTGGAGATGCAGTTGCAAATTGAACAAATGAAAATGGAGTATTATAAATTGGAGGCTGAACAAATGAAGAGGGAACTTGAATATTCAATGTTGGAATTAAGGTCTGGGAAACAGTCTTCTGGTTCTGAAAAACCGTTTGTTACTAGTTAAGAAATTAAATTGGTCCCTCCATTTAGTGAAACAGAAGTGGAAAGATATTTTCAACATTTTGAAACCATTGCTCGGATGTTAGAGTGGCTGAAAGATAAATGGTCAGTTTTGTTACAGAGTGTAATTAAAGGCAAAGCACAAGAAGTTTACACAGCTTTAAATGCTGCGCAAGCACTTGATTATGATATTGTGAAAATGCATATTCTAAACGCATACGAATTAGTCCCAGAAGCTTATAGGGGAAAGATTCAGAAGTTCGAAAAAGTCTGTGGATAAAACTTATGCGGAATTTGCCTATGATAAAGCTATGTGTTTTGAGAGATGGGTTTCTTCTAAAATTGTAAATGGGGACTATGGTACATCGAGAGAGCTAATTTTAATGGAGGAATTTAAAAGAAGCATTCCTGTTGAAGCAAGGACCTACTTAAATGAGAGGGGTACTGATAAATTGCAGGATTGTGCTAGATTAGCTGATGAGTATGCTTTAATCCATAAGAATAAATTTCCTCAGGGCAGAAATTTTAAGAGGAAAAATAACATGGAGACTCAAGGTAAATCAGATGTAAATGAGAAAGGTAAGGAGGAAAGAAAGCCTGTGAAGGAAAGACAGTTTGGTATTATTTGTAACTATTGTAAGAAGCCTGGCTATGTAATAGCAAACTGTTTCAGATTGAAAAAGAAAGAGAAGGAAGCAGTTCCAGATGCTTGTGTGCAATATACTGAAGCACCTGTAAAATTACAGGGTTTGATAAACACAAATGAGGCTTTGTTAGAGTCTGACCAAGTTAAAAAGGCATATGATCATTTTATAGCTGAGGGGTTTGTATCCTTGAAAGAAGGATCTACTCTGGTGCCAATAAAAATCCTTGGGGATACTGGAGCTTCTCAATCACTGATGTTAGACAGTGTGTTAAAGTTTAATGAAGAGTCTGATACTGGTGAGGTAAATTACATAACAGGTGTTGGGAGTGATTTTATGCCTGTACACTTACATAAAGTAAAGTAAACTCAGGATTCGAGTTTTGAGGATGTGTCAGAGACTTTCTTATCTTTGTTGTTTGAACAAGATTCTTGGAGTAAGTCTGACCATGAAGATTTGTCTCTGTCTCGGAAGGAGATGATAGCAGAGCAGAATAGAGACCCTGAGATTATAAAATTAAGAGAACAAGCTTTACTAGATAGTGAAATTGAGAAGGTGCCTGTAGGATATTACTTGGAAAAAGGAGTGTTGATGAGGAAGTGGAGATCACCTACAATTCCTGCAAGTGAGGATTGGAATGTTGTTTACCAGGTAATTGTCCCGAAAGTTTATCGGAATGAGATTTTGACTTTAGCTCATAGTGTGCCTTTAGGTGGACATCAACGGGTAAGGAAAACTGTGGACAAGATTTTAAAACATTTTTACTGACCTGGTCTAAGAAAAGATGTAGCGATGTTTTGTAAAACGTGCCATACTTGTCAAATTGTGGGTAAACCAAATCAGGTTACACCAGTAGCTCCATTACAACCTATTCCAGCATTTGGTGAACCGTTTTCTAAAGTTATTGTAGATTGTGTTGGTCCATTACCAAAGACAAAAACTGGTTATCAGTACTTGTTGACTATCATGTGTACTTCATCTGGATTTCCAGAGGCAGTACCACTTAGGAATATAAAAGCTAAAACTGTGACAAAGGCTCTTATAAAATTCTTTACTTATTTTGGATTACCTAAGGAGATACAAACTGATCAAGGCAGTAATTTTATGTCTGGATTGTTTCAACAGATTGTTTATAAATTGGGAGCTAAGCAAATCACTTCATCTGCATACCATCCAGAATCGCAAGGTGCCTTGGAGAGGTTTCATTCTACCCTCAAGAATATGATTAGGACATATTGTGTGGAAAATGAAAGTGACTGGGATGAGTGTATAAACTTACTTTTATTTGCAGTAAGGGAATCGGTACAGGAATCTTTAGGCTTTAGTCCATTTGAACTTGTGTTTGGGCATAGGGTTAGAGGACCTTCAGCTTTATTGAAAGAACAGTGGATTAGTAAGGAAGTACACACTAATTTGTTGGACTATGTGTTGAAATTTAAGGACAGGTTACATAAAGCTTGTAGCTTAGCCAAGGAAAATTTAAAGTTGGCTCAGGAGAAAATGAAGACTTGGTATGATAAAGAAGCTAGAATGAGGATGTTTAAGCCTGGAGATAAGGTGTTGGTTCTTTTCCCAGTGCAGACAAATCCTTTACAAGCTAGATTTCATGGTCCTTATGAAATTGTGTCTAAAATCAATGATGTGGATTACGTGATAAAAACTCCAGATCGTAGAAGGTCAACACAACTTTGCCATATAAATATGATAAAACCATATTTTGAGAAACAATCTGATACTGTGACTGTTGTGGTTAGTGAGAATGAGTTTGATTTAACTGGGAACATGATAGATGATTCATCTGACTTTCATTCTAAATCCAACATTGTTTCTGTTAGGTTACCAAATTCAACCATTCTGGAAAATATTGATGAGAAATTAGCACATTTACAGCTGGAGCAGAAACAACAGATGAAGGGGTTAATTTTTAAATATAGGGGGTTGTTTCCAGATGTTCCGAGAAGGACTACTATAGCTTCACATGGTGTAGATGTTGGAGATGCCAAACCTATTAAACAACAT
Source organism: Hypanus sabinus (assembly GCF_030144855.1). Classification (NCBI taxonomy): domain Eukaryota; kingdom Metazoa; phylum Chordata; class Chondrichthyes; order Myliobatiformes; family Dasyatidae; genus Hypanus; species Hypanus sabinus. The sequence goes on along the minus strand of NC_082732.1, from coordinate 483,892 downwards.
CCATATAGGATGAACATAGAAAAATGTGAACTTGCTGAGAAAGAAATTGAATATATGTTAGAGAATAATATTATTAAACATTCTAACTCGAATTGGAGTTCGCCATGTGTTATGGTGCCAAAACCAGATGGTAGTATTAGGTTTTGTACGGACTATAGGAAGGTGAATGCTGTAACGAAAACAGATGCATATCCAATTCCTAGAGTAGATGATTGTGTAGATAAAGTTGGAAAAGCAAAGTTCCTTACAAAGATTGATTTATTGAAAGGGTATTGGTGTGTTCCATTAACAGACAGAGGTAGAGAGATTTCTGCATTTGTAACTCCATCTGGGTTATATGAATATAATGTTCTTCCATTTGGGATGAAGAATGCCCCAGGTACTTTCCAGAGGATGATTAACTCTGTGATTCAGGGATTGAAAGATACTGATGCTTATATTGATGATTTAGTGACAGGAAATGATACTTGGGAAGCACACATTATTGCGGTGGAGAAATTGTTTGAAAGGCTTTCAAAAGCTAACTTAACTATTAATTTAGCTAAGAGTGAATTTAGACATGTCACTGTGACTTACCTTGGTTATGTTGTGGGTCAAGGTAAGGTAGCTCCTGTTCAGGCAAAAGTTCAGGCAATTTTAGAGATTTCCACTCCAACGGGGAAGAAAACTCTCAGAAGATTTTTGGGAATGGTAGGATATTATCGAAAATTTTGTAAGAATTTTGCTAATGTTGCCCTTCCATTAACTAACCTTCTGCAGAAGAATGTGAAGTTTGTGTGGACAGTGCCTTGTCAAGAAGCATTTGCAAAATTGAAAACAATGATATGTCAACAACCTGTGCTTAAGGCACCTGACTTTGAAAAACCTTTTTCATTGGCTGTGGATGCTAGTGATGAGGCTGCAGGAGCAGTATTAATGCAATGGAATGAGGGTGATGAGGTTGATCATCCAGTAGCTTACTTTTCTAAGAAATTTAATAAGCATCAAAGAAACTATTCAACAATAGAGAAAGAATTATTATCTCTTGTTTTAGCTTTGGAATATTTTGAGGTATATGTTGGTACAACTCAAAAACCACTTACTGTTTACACTGATCATAATCCGTTAGTTTTTCTGAGTAAGGTGAAAAACAAAAACAGAAGATTATTAAATTGGAGTTTGATGTTACAAGAGTACAATATTGTGATAACTCATATTAAAGGTAAAGATAATGTGGTTGCTGATTGTCTATCTCGATGTTGAATGTACAATACAATTTTTTTTGTGGAGTGTTTTTTTTTCAATTGTAACACTGCTACTGTATTGTGAGTTATAAGCTGTTATATGATGGTATTGTATATTGTGTATGTTATAAAATTTATACATTTGTTTTTTTCTGTAAGCAATTGTTAAAAATTTTTGTTCTTGTAAGACCAAAAATTTTTTTTTTGGAGGGAGGTGTTACGTACTCGTGACACATGACAGTGGTACCCTTGTCACGTGACTGGGGTTGAAGCTATACTGGACTTGAGGTAATGGTCTTCTGATGGTGGAGTGATGTCATTTTCCCACCAGTAGAGATAATATGACAGGTGTTTTTTTTTACAGGTTATAAAAGGAAGATCCCACCCTGTGAGGAGGGGCAGTTCGTGGCTGGATTTGCCAAGTTGACTTCATGCCAGTGCGTGATTTAATGTGACGATGCAGTTTAGTTGAAAGATGAAGTTTTATCTAATGCCTAAAGTTTAAAAGGTCATTGCCAGCAGTTTCTTTACAATACTGCTAGTTTGAGAATCAGTGGAGAGTGAAGATCGGAGTTCGGGAGTTAAAGATCGAGGAGAATCTATGGTGGAACAGGTTCGACCTTTGTTTGATCCTTAATTGGAAGGATTTTGTTGACTATTCTTTTGTTAATCCCTGGGAATACCAGAAAGGATTGAGGATAGTGTGGAAGGAAAGGTCAGTGCCTTTAAGCCATTCCGTTTCATAAAATTCTTCGTGGGAAAAGTTCGACATCAGGGACTGAAGAAAAACGATGTGAAAGAGAATTTAAATCATCTTATAAAGTCTCTCCTTTTAAATGAACTGTGAGCATTTCGAACTTTTGGCAATACTACTTTAAAGAAGTGTATTTGCAACATCGCTTTAAGAACTGTTTAAACTGCCGCACAGCAGCTGATTTCCGGTTACGTTAGTGTTTGTTTACTTTGGGGGGGTTTGTTTTCAGTGTTTAATAAATGTGTTGTTTGTTATATAAACCCTTGCCGAACTCATATATTTATTTTTGCCTGAATATGTAACACATGGGCTCTTAACTTGCTAAGCAGCCTCATGTGCGGCACATTTGTCAAAGGCCTTCTGAAAATCTAAGTACAGCACAGCCACTACATTTCCTTTGTCTACCCTGCTTGTAATTTCCTCAAAAAATTGCAGTAGGTTAGTCAGGCAGGATTTTCCTTTCAGGAAACCATGCTGGCTTTGGCCTATCTCATCATGTGCCTCCAGGTACTCCATAATCTCATCCCTAACAATCGATCCCAACAACTTTCCAACCACTGATGTCAGGCTAACGGGTCTATAGTTTCCTTTCTGCTGCCTCCCTCCCTTCTTAAATAGTGAAGTAACATTTGCAATTTTCCATTCATCCAGTACAATGCCAGAATCTATCAATTTTTGAAAGATCATTGTCAATGCCTCTGCAATCTCTCCAGCTACGTCCTTCAGAAACTGAGGGTTCATTCCATCAGTTCCAGGAAATTTATCTACCCTCGGACTATTAAGCTTCCTGAGCACCTTCTTAGTTGTAATTTTCACTGCACATACTTCACTTCCCTGACACCCTGAATGTCCAGTACACTGTAGATGTCTTCCACTATGAAGACTGATGCAAAATACACATTCAGTTCATCTGCCATCTCTGCGTTTATTTCTTATGTTGCGTGCATTCAAATATAACACTTCCAGTCCAGTACTTATTGCTTTCTGTTTCAACTGCACTAAGTCTCCATTGCCCTATAACTCATCCCACTGGCTATGATTATGCCTCATCTCCTGCCTGTCTTTTCTATCATCTCTGTTGCACGCTATCTTTGATTTATTTCTGTTTTCCCTTTCATCAGCCCTGTCACTCTGGCTCCCATCCCCCTGCCAAATTAATTTACACCCTCCCTAACAGCTCTACTAAACCTGCCTGCTAGGATATTGGACCCCTTTGGGTTCAGGTGTCATCCTTTTTGTATAGGTTGTATCTCCCCCAGAAGATGTCCCAGTGATCCAGGAACCCGAAACCCTGCACCTTACACCAGTCTCTCAGCCACACATTATTATGCCTGATAGTGCTGTTCTTGCACTTGTTAGCACAAGGCACAGGCAGCAATCCTGAGATTACTACCCCGACTAGTCTCACAGCCTTAGGGAAGAAGCTGTTATCCAGTCAGGCAGTCCTGGTTCTGATGCTCCTGTATCTCCTTCCTGATGGTAGTGGGTCAAAGAGATTGTGAGGTGGGAGCTAGAGATCTTCAACAATGTTTCAGGCTCTTCATATACAAATCTTATTGGTATTCTTGAGAGAGGAGGAGGAGATGGAGAGTTAAGGGAAGGTTTTATTGATATTCCAGATAATGTCTGAATCAGGAAAGAGGCAGTGTTAGAAATCTTGATGAACAGTAGAATTAATAAATCCTAAGAGCCTGAAGGACATGAAACAAAGAAAGAGTCAGGAGACTAGTGGGGTGCTGACAGAGACATTCAGATCTCAGTTAGCCATGGGTGAGCACTAGAAGACTGAAAGATAGCTAATTAGTAATGTTAGAGTGTTCATGTTTAAAAGGCCAGCAGAGACAAACGGAGAAACTCTGGATGCTGATCCTTGCATCAGTGGCAGGGAAGAAGGTGGGGAAGATTCTGAACAACAGCATTTACGTTCACTTTGGAAAAACAGCAGGAGGCAGGATCATTTTCTGCAGGAAGCACCTAAAATAAATTGATGAAGGTAGAGCAGTAGATATGGCGCACCTTAACATTTGTGAGGCTATTGGCAATGGCCCACATAGTATGTTCTTCCAGAGGGTGAAGGCACAAGTCATTCATGACCTGTTGAATCCAAAATGGACTTGGTAATGGGAGGCAAACAGTGGTGATAGATGGGTGTGTAACTGATGATAAGTCTGTAATAAGTGGTTAACAGCAGCAATTGGTACAGATGGTCTAACTAGAACATTTGTAGACAAAATAAAAATTAGTGGATTCACAGATAGCAAGAAGTTTGTCTAAGGATACAGATCAGCTGGAAGTTTGGGTGGAGTGGTGGCCGATGGACCTTGATCTAGACAAGGAAGACAAATTTGGTCAGGATGTATATTGTAAATGAAAAGGACCTTAGGAACATTGATGTACAGATGGACTTTAGGATACAAGTCCACAACTTCCCAAAAAGGCAACACAAGGTGGTAAGATTGGAGAAGGAAGCATTTGGTATACTTGAATTCATTGGATGAAACACTGAATGTGAGAACTGTGACATCATGTTGTAGTTAGACTGCACTTGACTATTCTGTACAATTCTGAACACTGCAGGATGGATTTGGTAGCAATAGACCGAGTGCAGAAGCAATTAATCAGGATATTGCCCAGAAAAGAAGGCTGTGGTTAGAAGGAGAGATTGAATATGTTGGGTTTCTTCTCAATGGAATGTAGGAGGCTGAGGGTTGACTGGGTCTAGGTGGCTAAGGGTGACCTTTCATACACTTATGATAGGCAGTCGGTCTTCCTTTTCTGCAGGGAAGTAGAGTCAAAACTAGAGTGTTTGTGTTTAAAGTGAGAGGGAATATTGAAAGGAGGTCTGAGGGTGAAGTGTTTTAAATGGAGGGCTTGATTGTCTGGAACATCCTGCTGAGTAGGTGCACTTAGATGCCATTTGGACAGGTACTTGCATTGGAAAAGTGCAGATGAAGACGAGCCTAGTGCAGGCAGTGAGATTAGTGTAGATAGTCGTACTGATTGGCATCAATCACATTCACTGAAGGGGCCTGTTTCTGTTGAATATAGAAACACAGAAAATCTACCGCACAATAGATGCCCTTTGGCCCACGAAGCTGTGCCGAACATGTCCTTACTCTCATGCCAGTCATTTCAATCCTCAGAAAAAATCAGTGACTATCCAAGTCAAGTCAAGTCAAGTCACTTCTATTGTCATTTCGACCATAACTGCTGGTACAGTGCATAGTAAAAACGAGACAATGTTTTTCAGAACCATGGTGTTACATGACACAGTACAAAAAACTAGACTGAACTACATAATAAAAAAAAACAACACAGAGAAAGCTGCACTAGACTACAGACCTACACAGGACTGCATAAAGTGCACAAAACAGTGCAGGCATTACAATAAATAATGAACAGGACAGTAGGGCAAGGTGTCAATCCAGGCTTCGGGTATTGAGGAGTCTGATAGCTTGGGGGAAGAAACTGTTACATAGTCTGGTTGTGTGAACCCAAATGCTTTGGAGCCTTTTCCCAGATGGCAGGAGGGAGAAGAGATTGCATGAGGGGTGCATGGGCTCCTTCATAATGGTCTATCCTTTGCGGATGCAGTGTGTAGTGTAAATGAACGTGATGACGGGAAGAGAGACCCCGATGATCTTCTCAGCTGACCTCACTATCTGTTGCAGGGTCTTGCAATCTGAGATGGTGCAATTTCCAAACCAGGCAGTGATGCAGCTGCTCAGGATGCTCTCAGTACAACCCCTGTATAATGTGATGAGGATGGGGTGTGGGAGATGGACTTTGCAAGAACTTTGGTGCTCTTTACAATCTCTACCCACATGATCAATGCCTCTCATCATCTTATACACCTCTAGCAGATCATGTCTTATCCTCCACTCCAAGGAGAAAAGACCAAGTTCACTCAACCTATTTTCATAAGGCATCTCCCCAATTGAGGCAACATCCTTGCAAGTCTCTTCTCCACCCTTTCTATGGTTTCCACATCCTTCTACAGGAACCAGAATTGAGCACAGTACTCCAGGTGGGATCTGACCAGGGTCTTATATAGCTGCAACATTACCTTTCAGCTCCTAAACTCAATACCACTATTGATGAAGGCTAATGCACCATATGCCTTCTTAACCACAAAGTCAACCTGCTCAGCAGTTTTGAGTGTCCTATGGACTTGGACCCCAAGATCCCTCTGATCCTCCACACTGCACTACTATATTCTGCCATCATATTTGATCTACCAAAATGGACCACTTCATTTTTATCTGGGTTGAACTCCATCTGCCACTTCTCAGCCTGGTGTTGCATCTTATCATTGTCCCTCTGTAATCTCTGACAGCCCTCCACACTATCCACAATACCATCAACTTTTATGTCATCAGCAAATTTACTAACCCACCCCTCCACTTCCTCATCCAGGTCATTTATAAATGTTACATCTGTTACAGCTGTTACATCTCCCTCTCCCTCTCCCCCTTCCTCTCCCCCTCCCTCTCCCCTCCCTCTCCCCCTCCCTCTCTCCCTCTCTCCCACTCTCCCTCATGATTGCAACACAACCATAACTACCTCAGCACACATGAACTGAACTGAACTTTATATTTCTCTTATGACAATTAATTTACCCCTAGACATTGATGGAGCTTGTTTATTATTGTTGATTATTATTCCTACACTTCCAAGTTTATTGTTGCTAACCTGTTTTATATGTATATTTTCATTTTTGATACTGTATTGTGTAATAAACACCTTTAGTTTTGGTACCACCAGACTCCAACAAATTCTTCTATTTCTGCTGGTCTGTAAACCCAGTTACGGGGTACGTAACAAATTGAGGGCTCATCCAGGATTTGATTACCAAATTGGCGGGCTGGTGAATCGGGATAAAAGTCCCTTATCTGATCTGGTTGTGTGGAGAACCAGATGGGAAACCAGCAGAAATGGAGATTGACAAAGTTTTAAAAGAACCAACTACGGGGACATTAGAGGATGCCAGAAAGGTGAAATTGTTGGGTATTGCGAGACAATTGAATTTCTCAGTGGTGAAACCAGCGATGAGAAAGTTGGAGATACAGAGATCAATAGTTGTGTATTATGCATCCCGAGATGTGTTCCCATCGGATGTATTGGTACTGTTCCCTGAGAGGAAACTAACCGAGAGTGAGTTTCAGTTACAGTTAGAAAGATTAAGGTTGGCTAAGGAGAAAGAGAAAAGGGAGCATGAACTCCGCTTAAGGCAGCTGGAGGCTGAGAAGGAGTGAGAAGAGAGGCAGTTTGAGCTGGAAAAAGAGAAGTTAAAGGCATCGCAGGGAAGGGACCAGGCAGCAGACCCAAACAAGGGGTTCAAGATTGGTTAGGAGATTAAGTTGGTACCCCTATTCGAGGAGATGGATATCGATAGGTACTTCCTCCATTTTGAGAAAGCGGCTTTGAATCAGAACTGCCCTAAGGAGAAGTGGGCTGTTCTGTTACAGAGTGTACTTGGGGGGAAAGCTCAGCAAGCGTATTCGGCATTGCCTATGGATGAGTCTAGAGATTATGATGAAGTAAAAAGGGCTATACTGAGGAGTTATAAGTTGGTTCCAAAGGCATACCGGCAGAAGTTCCAGAATTTGAGGAAGCCCTGGGACCACACGTATTTAGAATTTGCTCATGAGATGCAAATGTATTGTGAGAATTGGTGCATCTCAAAAGGGGTCATTCAAGATTATGACAAACTGCTACAATTAATGCTGATTGAGCAGTTCAAAGGTTGTATCCCTGAAGGTATGAAGACGTATTTGGATGAGAAGTAGACAGAGACTCTGTCTGCAACTGCCAAGTTAGCAGACGAGTATGCCTTAACCCACAAGACAAAATTTCCCCCACATAAGAGCTACCACAGGAATAGTAGGGATGGTAGAGAAAGCCCACCGGCTAAAGCAGAGAATAAGCCGGGGACTACCGGAAAAGGCAAGGAGGAGGTAAAGCAGGTTGGCAAGAAAGTTCCCAGCTTTACGCAGTATAATCATGGGAAAGATGGTCACATAGCATCTAAGTGCTTTGCTCCGAAGAAGGAGACAGGAAAGGGAAAGATGACAACTCCGACTGGTTGCATTGAGCCGGTCAGCAGACCGATGAGGAATGCGAGGTTAGATAGAGCCCAAGAGGGGCGTGAGAGGTTTATTTTGGAAGGGATGGTATCTGTGAAGGAAGAAGAAACCCCAGTTCCAGTGCGGATCTGGAGAGATATTGGGGCTGGTCAGGCATTGATTCTAAGGAAGGTTGAGAATATGCGGGTAGTGGGCGAATCAGCCCTCTTGTGCTTTTTGAGCTCGTCACTTGAGATTCAGTTTCATGCGACCCTGCCACTTTGAACTGGCCCACGCCTTCATTAACCAGGTCCAACATTTGCCTTTGTTGAATTTTGCCCCTCCTGACATTTTACTGGGCATTCAGCAGAACTGCATCTAAGTTTAGCACTGACTTGTCTGTCATTCCATCTTGGGTTTAATTTACTGGTTCTCTCTCACCTTGTGTGTATCTGGGCTTTCTTATTGGCACTTTGTGGACCGGGAGAATGAAGAGCGTGTCACTGTAAGGTTAGGTTGAGATTATGTGGGCAGTGGGCGAATCAGCCCTCTTGTGCTTTTTGATCTCGTCACTTGAGATTCAATTTCATGTGACCCTGCCACTTTGAACTGGCCCACGCCTTCATTAACCAGGTCCAACACTTGCCTTTATTGAATTTTGTCCCTCCTGACATAGGACTCCACGTTTGTGGGGGTTCAGCAAGGGTTAATCGGGGTGTGCTTTGGGTTTGTGGGGCTGAAGCCAGGGTTAATCGGGGAGTTCCTAGGGTTTGTGGGAGTGTGTGCCCCTTCAGGACTTCAGGATTAGGTTTGAGTGTTGGGCTGGTGGATGTAAATGTTTGGCTGGGAGACGTTAGGCTGCAGAGCCTTGACTGGTGATATCTGAGGGGCTATGGCGGATGGGCTAGTATGGTGAAGCCAGGTTAATCTGGCCCATGCCTTTCATTATCATGGTCTGACACCACTTGGTTCAACGAACCGGGTGTGCACTGGGACACATCATTAGTAATGCATCCTCGGATTGTCAGGTGTTACGGACCTTCAAACTCTATAAACCCTCCCCGAAGTGGCCCAACCAAAGCTGATCAGACTTGGCTTGTATATTTCCCATGGACCAGATAATGAAAGGCATATAATTCTGAGGGTTATGCATCATTTAAACATCATTACCTGGCACCTGTGTGCCTGGGATTGGTGTTGGGATGTACCGTCTGGTTTAGTTGTGGTATGTGGTCCTGTGGGTTTAACCCCCTGGCGAGAAGAGCATCCGTGTTTATGGGCTGTGAAGATGTTAGTTTCAGGGCAGCCTAGCTCTTTAGGCCTCGTTTAGGCCGTACGGAGAATAAGTCTGCAGTGTTTCAATCCATCTCCTCTCTGCTCTTTTTCTTTGGGCATTTGACCAGTTTATGTTAGTTTCCAGGCCTAATATTTTTAAGGAGTACGTCCCATGCTCCTGGAAGTGCCTGCTAACTGGTCTGTTTTGGTTTCCGCTTTGATGTTACTGAGGTATCTCGTGAGTCTGGTTCTCAAGCTTTTGCCCGTCTCCCCTACGTATATAATATGGCATTCTGTGCACAGGATTGCATATACTACATTCTTTTGTTCACAAGTTATCCTCTGCTCTATCTCGGCCCACTTTCCTGTGGCTCTGTTGTGAATGCTTTTTGAAATTCTCAGGTATATGCATGCCCTGCAGTTTCCCACCTCACAGTTTGGCACTGCTTATTCTTTGGTATTGACTAGTATGTCTTTCAGATTCCTACCCCTCTTGTAGGCTGAGACAATGGTGTATTGTCCCAGTGTCCCCGCTTCCGTTTTCAGTTCCTCAAAGCGTGTTTTGACTGTCCTGTGAATATTCACTGCCATCTCAAGGGTAGTTTCCATGTTGTGATGTTCTGTGGTCGGGGATTTGTGATACTTTTCAGAAAGTCAGATTTAATATGCCTAAGTCTCCTTCTGCTGTAGCCCCTGTGTCTAAGTGCAGAGAAGAGGATGGTTGTGGCCTGCTGGAAGTCCTCCTCCCTCGTGCAAATGCAGTGAAACCGGGTCAGCTGTCCCTTGAAGGTGTGTTTGGGGTGGTGGCTCCCTGTGTGTAGGAGGGTGTATGTGTCTGTGGTTTTAAAGAATACCTTGGTAGCTAGTTTTTGGTTGCCATTTTCTGGTGCTAGTTTAAACACTGTAGTGTCCAGGAAGTCAATCTTCTCTCTATTGGTTATGGCTTTAACCTTAATGGATGGATGATGAGTGTTCAGGATTTGAATAAATTCCTCTAATTCCCCCTCTGAGTGTGTCCACACTCCCCAGATGTCACCCAGGTATCTATAGAGACACATGGGTTTTTTAGGGCACTTTGGATAGACTGTTTCCTCCCACCTTGCCATGTATATATTGTCATAGGCTGGAGCAAACTTCTTTTCCATTGCTGTGCCCTTGATTTGTAGGTAGAATTTACCATAAAATTCAAAGTCATTTTTAGACAGGCTGAGGTGAAGGAGGTCTAGCAAGGCCTCCCTAGCTGAGGGTTCTTCCGTAGGATGTCCCTCACTGCCTCCATGCCCCTGTCCGTTTCAATATTGGTGTACAGGCTTTCAACGTCCATGGTGAAGAGTATGGCCTCAGGGGGCACTGACAGGGAATTGACTATCCGGACAAAGTGATACGTGTCCTTGATGTAGTTGGGGTGTTTCTGTGAGAGTGGATTAAGGCAGGCATCAATGAACTCCGCTATCCTGTATGACTCACTGCTGCAGTCTGACACGATGGGTCTGCCAGGTGGAATTTCCCCCGGAACAGTCCATGAGTCTGGATTCTTGTGTATTTTGGGAAGGATATAAAACTTTCTTGCTCGTGGCTGTATCCCTGTCAGGCACTCTACTTGCTTCCCTTTGAGATACCCAGTCCTTTCCAGTTCTTGCAAGATGTTCCTAATTTCTGTGTGTGTTTCCCAGTATAAGGGTTCCTTTAGTTTCGTGTAGTGCTCCGTGCTGTTTAATTGTCTGTGTGCCTCAAATAGGTATTGCTGTTTGTTCATGATAACTATGCTGCTCCCTTTACCTGCCGGTTTGATAACAATGTCCATGTTTTCCCTCAGTTCTGTCAGGGCTGCTCTCTCCTTCCTAGTTAGATTGGGCTTATCCTGTACTTCCCTCTCCCTCTCTATTATCTCACCCAGTGTGCTCTTAAATTCTAGAATAGCTTCGGACCTGTACCTTCTCTTGGGCATCCAGTCTGAGGGAGGGGTGAAAGGGGTCTTTCTACGTTCTGACTCACCGAAATAGTCGACGAGTACCAGTCCCCTATAGAACTTATTCATGTCCCTCTCAATCTGCTCCTTATAGAGTTTTGCAGTCAGTACAAAAGTCAGGCCCCTGTTCAGAACCTTTTGCTGGGTTTCTGTAGGGGTGAACGTACGGGAGAGGTTCACAATGGTCTCTCCCAGTCGTGGACCCTGCCTCTCTTGGCTTTGTCTCCACTCTAGTTTAAAGACTGCATCGACCTCTTGACTATTGTCTGGGCTGTGCTCTCTGTCCCATGGATATGGTCTGCATCTACCTTAAACTGCCTCGCCGGGATTGCAGGGATATGATTCTTAGTTCTAATAACCTCGTTCAGTTGGCCCAGGGTTGCTTGTTCTGCCTCAGTCAAACTGTGGCTAAAGTTTAATTCTGGCACCCAGATACTGGCGTGGGGAAATTTAATGCTGGCCATTCTCAGTAGTTGCTGAAGCTGTTTAGTAGCTGTTGTTGGTTTGTGGGACACTGGAGAGATACTGGGGCTGGTCAGTCATTGATTCTAAGGAAGGTGTTAGACTTTGGTGCTGAGACCAAGACTGGGGAGATAAATGTGTTAAAAGGTATCGGAAAAGGAACCTTTGCACAGAATATTTCTGAACTGTGACTGGTATCTGGACCAGTCGAAATAGGGGTGCAGTCTGAATTACGGATGGACGGTGTGGACGACTTACTCGGTAATGATCTTGCAGGTGGTGATGTGTGTTCAGCAGTGAAGCTGACAAGCAAGCCTGTAAGTGCTGAGGACCCGCCCATAGATTCCAAGATTTATCCCGCCTGCGCAATAACTCGCAGCATATCTAGAAAGGCGGCTGAGACAGGCACCAGTTTAAATGAGTCCATTATTGATTTAGCTGAGGCATTTTTACCAGCCCTGTAGAAGGAGAGGTTAGAGGATGGTAAAACAGAGAGTAGTGGAGCTAAGGAAAGTAAGGGAGATGAAGCAGATATAGTGTCGTCAAGGAATGGAATTTTGAACCTTGCCCATAAGATACCCCTAGGTGGACACTTGGGAGTGAGGAAGGAGGTTATGGAGGAACAGAGCCAAGATGAGAAACGGATGTGGCAGTTAGAAGGTCCAGGGTTGGACACTGGTGATTGATATAGCTTGAAAGAGCTGGTTGCAGTTGAAGAATTTAAGTGTGTTCCCGATGATATAAGGGCAGTCCTAGATGAAAAGGATGCTGCTACCTTGAGGGAGTCTGCTGGGTTAGCAGACGAGGTTGTTTTAACCCACAAGGTTGAGTTTACCCCGGATGGGAGTTGCCCAGAGAGTAACTGGGAGGATCAAGGGAACTTGGAATTTGAAAGGGGGACTGGTATTGAAAGCCTAGAAGAGACAGATGTCCCGTTGGCCTGTCTTCAGGTTGTGAAAGTACCCGTGGATGTACAGGGTACTGAACCTCGTGTGGAAGCTCAGGAAAAGTCTGAGGTGTCTGATTTAGTTGAAAAGGAATGGGTCTTTTGGGTCATATAGACTTGGTTCAGTGGAGAAAGGGTTAACCTTGGCACAGGTAGAAAGTGAGAATTCTCAGTCACTTGTGTTAAAAGTTAATGATGAGATGAAAGCTGGTGAGATGAATATTATTGAAGGAAAAGGGAAAGGTATTGTTCCTAATCTTTTGAATAAGGGTAATTTAAAGTCTGGATTGATTTTAGAAGCATTGATCATGCTGAAGGAACAATGGTTTGTTAACAAGGTGCCTGCAAATCAATTACAGTTTGTTTTGAAATTTAAGGATAAACAACTTGGTGATGTTGTTCAAGAATGTGATTTGGAGAGGTAAAATTTGAAGAGTTGTTTTGACCAAGAGGGATCACCTGCAGATGTTAAACTGAAAACTAATAGAATTAAAGATCCTGAAGATAAAATTAATGACCTGCTTAAAATTAATGAATGGTGTGGAAGTTCAGCAAATAGGATTAGTTTTGGAAAACATTAGTGATAAGCTAGCCCCTGTGCAGAGAGTCTGTGAAGGCCTATTCCAAGCTGGTGAGTCAGCTAACCACGTGAGGGTTAAGTGGAAAAGAGGCAAGGGTTGACCAAATGCCACCTTGAATAACAGGATCTGGTTTTGCGGGAATTTGACTTTCTTTTAGACAAAGCATGTGAAAGATAAAGACAATGTCATAGCAGATTGATTGAATGTTAAGTTTAAAAAAATGAAATGTAGATTAGTATTTGCACAAACTTCTGTAATGTACTATATTATAATCACACATGTATTGGTTCACACTTTGTAATATACACCTAAGCTAAGAACACAATCCATTGGTATTTTTGGCTAACATGAAGAATAAAAATAGACGGTTATTAAGTTGGAGTCTGTTGTTACAAGAATTCGATATTAAAATACAACATGTAAAGGGGAGTAACAAAGTAATTGCTGATTGTTTATCCAGGTGTTAATTTAAAAGTATATCTGTATTATTCTTGTAGTTCATAACCACTTCTGTATTATATTAGACTCTGTAATGTGCTTTACTAGTTAATTTTCACCCTGGTGAAAATTCCTTGATGGATGGGGGTGTTATGAGTGCTGAACAGACCTGATGGAAATGGGGTGCAGAGTTAACCATTCCCCCCACCTCCCTTTGAGAACTATGAACTACTACTATTGCTATGTTGCTAATGAGAGAGAAAAATGAAGCACAGAGGCAGACAGATCTGCTACAGATAAGAGAGAGAGAGAGAGACACAGTTGATTTATGTATTATGGCTTCTTCCTGGATTGTTTACCTTTCGCTACAAGGACGTTACTTTGCTCGTTAACATTCCTAAAGAGACAGCAGGAGTGGCCTGATTTGATGGACATGGTCATTTTGAATTGATGAATGGCTGATACCCCATCAGTGGGGATAAAAGGCAGGTGTGGGGAGACACACCAGTGGACACTGACCGAATGTTGTGCACGCACAGGAAGGTGGGGGCTTCAAGGACTGAATCAGGAGATTGGTTCCCCCCCCCCAACAGTATCCAAATCGGTATACCTGTTTTGGAGGGGAATGGCCACAGGGGAACCCTGCACTACCTGCCCTTTCCCCTTCCCTCGCCTGACGGTAACCCAATTACCTGTGCCCTGTTTCTTGCACGGCTGTGTGTACATGATGGCTAGGCCATTTGGATTCAAAACTGTTTGTATTGAAGACAGAGCTTAGTGCTTGCCAGTACTTGTCCTGATTGAAGCTTTGTGACAAGTGGCGCTTTCATGTATCTGTATGAGGGGAACCTCTAAAAGTGTCTGCACAAGCTACCAATAGTGGTATGGTGGTAAAGAAGTCATATGACATGCAGTAGCTGAGGCTCTTGAGCTCAAGAGTTGGATAGTTGTGCTGCAACTATATAAATCACAGTGCAGCATACTAGCATGCTGGGGTATCTTGAGATTAAAAAAAGGGATGATGCTGGTTCTCTGAAGAACATTATGGTGGATAAGTCCCCAGGGCTAGATGGGTTATTTCTGGGACCTTTACCAAAACCTTTGTGTTCTTTCCAGCCACATCAAGGTCCTGGAGAACTGGCAAGTAGTTAATGTTATTCTGTTGTTCAAGAAGGGAAACGGGAATAATCATGGAAACTACAGACTGGTAAATCTCATGTTAGTGGTAGGGAAGCAATTGTAGAAAATTGTTCAGGATGGGATTTATGAGTATTTGGAAAAGCATGGCCTAATTCGAGACAGTCAACATTGCTTTGTGTAGGGCAAGTTGTGTCTCACTAACAATTCAGAAAGTCAGCAGGAATGGGATCCATGGAAGCTTGGCTGTATGGATTCAGAATTGGCCTGCTCATAGAAGACTGAGGGTGGTATGGATAGAACATATTCTGTCTGGAGGTCGCTGACCAATGGTGTTCTGCAACAATCTGTTCTGGGGCTCCAACTCTTTGTAATTTTTATAAATGACTTGGATGAGGAAGTGAAAGGATGGGTTAGTAAGTTTGCAGATGACACTACAGTTGCTGAAGTTGTGGAGAGCATTGAAGGTTGTTGTAGGTTAATGAGACATTGACATGTTGCAGAGCTGGACTGAAAAGTGGTAGATGGAGTTCAATTGCAAAAAGTGTGAAGTGATTTGGTTTCAAAGTTGCTTCTCAGGCAGGAAACATAGGAAAAATTATTAATGTTCCACCAGATGGAGGAGAATGGTGATAGAGGGGAACTGGTTGGATCTGTTGTCGAGAAAGATGTGGAGAGCTTTAAGGACCTCCTGATGGGGGAAGGAAGTGTATAGAGACTAGACATCCATAATGAAAATGAAATGATTGGGGCCAGGCAACATAAGTCATTGAAAAGTTGTGTGAAATATCACGGATGTAAGTAGGAAAGGACTGAGCCAGGAGGGATAAAACAGAGTTGTGGTATGCAGAAACAAGTTCAGTGGGGCAGGAGCAGGCAGCAACAATAGGCTTACCTGGAGAGTCAGGTTTGTGGATCTTGGGTAGGAGGCAGAAACAGAAAGTGTGTGGTAAGGAAATTATGAGGTTGGTGGCAGTGAATGGAAGATCACCAGAGTTGATAAGGTCAATGATGGTAGGAGACAATAGCCTGGTGCTCCTTCGTGGTGACCTGTTTGAGGGGTAACTAAGAGAAGGTGTGTGAGGCAACAGACCCACCATTTTCCCTCCATCACCATTCTTGTTTGTCTGGCAGAGATGGTCCTCACCCTCAATAATTCCTCCTTTGGTTGCTCCCACTTCCTTCAAAACAGAAGGGTAGCCTTGGGAATTTGCGTGGGTCCCAGCTATGCATGCCTTTTCATCACCTACATGGAACAGTTCATGATCCAAGACTACACTGGCATTGCTCCCCAACTTTTCGAATGCTACATTGACAACTGCATAGGTGCTGTTTCCTGCACCCATGAAGAGCTCATTAATTTAATCAGATTTGCTTCCAACTTCCACCCTGCTCTCAAATTTCCTTGATCCATTTCCAACACCTCCCTCCTCTTTCTCAATCCCTCTGCTTCCATCTCTGGAGACAGTCTATTGACTAATATCACATAAACCCACTGACTCTCACAGCTATCTGGACCCTCTTTCCACCCTGTCACATAAAAATGCCATCCCCTTCGCTCATTTCCTCCATCTCTGCTGCATCTGGTCTCAGGATGAAACTTTTCATTCCAGGGCAACTGACATGTCCTCCTTCTTCAAAAAAAGGAGCTTCACTTCCTCCACCATCAATGCTACCCTCACCCGTATCTCTTCCATTTCATGCACATCTCCCATCATCCTATCCTTCTTCCTCCACACCAGGGATAGATTCCTCTTGGCCTTGTCTATCTCTCCACTAGCCTCTGTGTCCAGCATATAATTCTCCATAACTTCTGCCATCTCTCCAACAGATCCCACTGGCAAGCACATCTTCCACTACCCCCCTTCAATTTCTGCTTTCCGCAGGGATTGCTCCCTACAAGAATTCACTTGTCCCTTCCCACTGATCTCTCTCCTGGTGCTTACCCTTTCAAGCAGACAAAGTGCCACACCTGCCCCTACACCTCCTCCCTCACTACCATTCAGGGTCCTGAACAGTCCATCCAACTGAGATGACACTTCACCTGTGAGTCTTTTGGGCTCATCTACTGCATCTGGTGCTCTTGCTGTGACCTCCTGTATATTGGTTAGCCACCATGTAGATTGGAAGACCGCTTCTCCTATGTCCACCAGAAAAAGCAGGATCTCCTGATAGCCACCCATTTCAATTCAACTTCACATTCTCATTCCTCTACTGCCGTGATGAAAACACACTCAAGTTGGAGGAGCAACACCTTACAGTATATTCTGTCTGGGTAGTCTCCAACCTGTTTGCATGAAAATCCATTTTTTGAACTTCTAGTAATTGCCTCCTGACTCCTTTCCTTTACGATTCCCCATTGCTGTTTCCTTCGCTCACCTTATCTCCTTACCTGCCAATCACCTCCCTCTGATGCTCCTCCTCCTTCCCTTTCTTCCATTGTTTTCTGCCCTGACTTATCAGATTCCCCCCTCCAGCCCTTTATCTCTTTCACCAATCAACTTCCCAGCTCTTGGTTTCACCTATCAACCGCCACCTTGTACAACTTCCTCCCCTCTTTCCACCTTCTTACTCTGACTTCTCTCTTTCTTTCCAGTCTTGATGAAGAGTCTCAGCCCAAAATGTCAATTATAGATGCAGCCTGACCCGCTGAGTTCTTCCAGCATTTTGTGTGTTGCAGGACCTGTAACAACATCAATGTTGTGGGATCTTCAAGCCCATAGCTCACAAAAAGTGAAAGCAGAAACAGATAGGTTGATAAGGAAAACATATGGCATTGTGGCTTCATCGGTCGGAACATTGAATACAAATGTAGAGTCTTAGAAAAGTAAAGCAAGAAACAGGCCCTTTGGCTTATCTAGTCCATGCTGAACCAATTAAACTGCCTACTTCCACCAACCTGCACATCGACCTGGATTATAGACCTCCATACCCCTACCACCCATGTACCTATCCAAACTTCTCTTAAACATTGAAATTGAGCTTGCATGCACCACTTGTACTGGCAACTCGTTCCACACTGTGAGGATGTGGAGACTGAAGAGAGGGTGCAGAATGAGTTTACCACACTGCAGCCTGGATTGAGGAGAATGAGTATGAGGAGAAGATGGACAAACTTGTGTCATTTTCTCCAGACTTGTCGCAGCCTGCTTATAAAATTATGGAAGGTGTAAACAGTCAGAATCTTTACCCTAGGGTAAAAATGTCAAATTCTAAAGGGCATAATTTTAAGATGAGAGGGGGAAAATTCAAAGAGAATGGTGGGTGCCTGCAATGGACTCCCAAGGATAGTAATAGAAGCAGATATGATAGAAGTGTCTAAGCGGATCTGCAGTGAGCAGAGTATAATTACTATAATTTGGCATTGTGGTTGGCACAGAAATCATGGGCCATAGGGCCTGTTCCTGTGCTGTGTTCTATCTTCTATGTTCAACACTAGATTATGCAGATCCATATTTAATTCCAGTGTTCCAGTGGGCGGGATGAATGTGGAGACCAGTTGTCCATTCCACTTTACATGTCTCCTCTTGCATTTTCCATCCCTCATTTTGGAAATGCTGCAAACTTTTCTGAAATTCAGTCTTCCAAAAGGTCAGTTGCAGTGGGACTGATATAGATTAGTCAAGAATTTGGCTTTGTAAATTTGGCAAGTCTATAAATTATTGTCCTCATCAAATGTGATCCTTGGTTTCCAGGGTTACTCAACATTTTATTAAGCAACAGAACAAAACAGAGTCAGCTGCTGATTTTGTGCTAGATAAATCCAATTGAAAATGATTGTCGATGAACTTGGCTTGGACCTCTTGACAGTTGAGCTAAGATATGGTTTGTATTTTCAGAAAGCCATGGTAAATTGAATGGTCATTCTGCTCCTTTCTTTTGCTCACAAATACGTACAAATTTGCGGATGCTGGAAATCTAAAGCAACACTCCAGCATTTTGAGTGTGTTCCTTTCTTTTGCTGTTATTTTATTCATTTGTGAAGAGTTTGTTTAGTTCTAGGAAAAGCCAACTCCTGGTACATGACAACTTTTCAGAATTTGAAGTCCAAAGTAAATTTATTTTCAATTTATTGATTATCATATACTACCATGAGATTTATTTTTCTGCAGGTATTTACAGCAAAAATAAACATACAACAGAATATTGTGATAAATAGCAAATAAACAGGCAAAGATTGACAAATAACCAATGAACAAAAATTGTACAGTCCTTTCAAAATGAGAGGTGGATGACATATCTATACCTGATGATCGTAGGGTAACTGTTTCTGAATCTGGTGGTATGGGAACTAAGGTTTCTGTACCTCCTGCCCCATGGCAGTAGTTAGAAGAAAGCATGCCATGGGTGCTAGAGGTCTTTAATGATGTATGCTGCTTTCTTGTGGCAGTACATGTCAATGTACTCAATGGTGTGGAGGGGTTTGCCCATGATGGACTGATGGTAATTAGTGTACATACTACATACACTAATGATGATTATTGTGTGTAGATTATAGGTAGTAATCATTACAAGCAAACACCCAATTGCAATCTAAATAATTTTCCTGTCCAGGACACACTAGTGCAAACCCATTTATAAAGAGAACAACATTTCTGCCTATGTTACTGTATTAACCTTGGTATTTGTTCCACTTTATCACTCATTATCTCTTGTGGTAGTGAAGAAAGATAATTTTCAATTTAAATTGAAAATTTACTTTCTGTGCCAATATGGATCCAGAAGCTGTCAGTAATTTATCCATTATTCCTTGAGGGATGATACTTTACCATTACGCTAGGTTTCACAAGGGCTCTCCTACTCAGCGTAGTCCTGGCAGGTTGGAATGATTGTTTAATCTTCCAGATCTGCTTCCAGTTTGACCTAATTAATTCTTCATGCCCTGCAGAGTCTTCATGAGATTTCCTACCATTGCTGCAGTGTAAAAGGATCCCTGTGGTATTGTTTGGAACATTGTAACAGTACCAGAAGAAGCAACAAAGAGCCTTAAAAGGTACACTGAAGGTAAACGTCAGTAAAGTTTCTGATCAAAGCTCAGGCCTTTGAACTGTAAGAGCTAGTTCCAACATTGAGACTGCAAGCTTATCTGATCCATTGCTCTCCATTGGGAAATTCGGGGCTAATGAAGATAACATACAACCTAGTGGCAGGAACAAGTTGTACCTAGGAAATAGAACAGAACACAGCACAGGATAGGCCCTTTACTCCATATTATTGTGACGACCTTTTAAACTATGCCAAGATCAATCCAACCCCCCCTTCCCATGTAGCATTCCATTTTCTTTAAATCAGGCACTTCACCTGAGTGAAGAGGAATTTGACTTTAATGAAGAGGATAAATCAAATTCAATAAACAGAGTTAATGGAGGCAAATTAAGAAGCGAGGGGGGGTGGCTGGTGGGCTCAGTGGCATTTCGTCCAATGCAAGAGGCTCACCGATAAATCAGATGACCTGAGAGTGTGGATCATCATTTGGAATTATATTATTGTAACCATGGAACTGAGTAAAAGGTGGGACTGGTGGCTTAATATTCTGCATTCTATAAGGCAGAAAGATGTAAAAGAAACAGGGTTATGGTGGTGGTGAGGGAAATTTTTACTTCCCAGTATTTATTCAAGTTGTCTTTGTCTTTTGGCTTTGATGGAGCTCGATGTGTTAAGTACATTCAAGGCAGTTTTTCAGAGGTTGTATTTAGATGCCCCTGCCAGAGATTGGGGTGCATTTGACTTTACCCTAGGAAATGAATATGAGCATGTTGTAGAAATTGTTGGAAATCCTCAACAAGTTTTGTAAGAGATGTATAGTTTTGCAGCAAGGAAGTAGACTCTTGAACACAACTGCTCCACAATATCCATGTCATCAAGTTTGTGGGTGATGCAACAGTAGTTGGCCTCATCAAGAATGATGATGAGATGGAGTAAAGAGATGAAATGGGGCAGCTGGTGGATTGGGGTGAGAAGAACAACATAAGCCTGAACATGGAGAAGACAAAGAACTTCATTGTGGGCTTCAGGAAGGTGTAGATGAACCATACCCTCTGCAAATACATGGCTCCTTCATGGAGAGAGTTAAGTGCACCAAGTTGCTGGGACTTCAAATCACAGATTATCTCACCTGGTCCCTTAAGAGCAACTCTTGGACAAGAAAGCCCAGCAGTGCTTCCACTTCCTAAGATGAGTGAAGCAAGCAAGACTCACTCCCCTCCATCTTAACTCCATCTTACAGGAGAACCATTTGGAGCATCCTGACAAATTGCATCTCCATCTAGCAGGGGAGCAGGTGAGCATCGGACTGGAAGTCCCTACAAAGGACCGTGAGAACAGTTGAGAGGATCATAGGGGTCTCCCTACCATCCATCAGAGACATTTATCAGGAGTGCTGCATATGCAGGGCCCTTAGTATTATTAAGGATCCCACTCACCCATCCATCCAGCATCCTCTTTGACTTTCTACCATCAGGCGAGAGAATCCAATGTATAAAAACAAGAATGGTCAGGATGAGAAACAGCTTCTTCCTGCAGGCTATTAAGCTCTGTAATTCTTGCTACATCATTTTCAAAGTGTCACTGGTTAACCTATTCCGTACCTTGCAATATTTAATATGAATGCACTTTAGTTTTTTAATTATGTGTGATTCAGCTGTAGATTTTATTCATGCCTTCATAAGTTATCTTGTGTTATGTGTGTTATGTGGTTCATCCTGATTCGGAGAAATGTTGTCTTGTTTCTATATATATATTATATGGTCATATACATTATATACATGCTGAAGGTTAAATGACAATAAACCTGACTTGGCTTAACAACCAAGATGGCTAATTTCCTCTTATTTGGGATATCCATCTAAACCTTTCCTAACCATCTATCTGCCCTAATGTTTCCTAAGTATTTTTCTTGTAACTGCTTCAAGCAGTTTCTCTGACAGCTCATCCCATATATGGATTACACTCTGCATGAAGAAGTTGTATCTCAGGTCCCATGTAAATCTTCCCCGTCTTACGTAAACCAATCACCTTTAGGTTTAGACTCTCTTTTCCTAGGAAAAAAAGACTTAGTGCGCACATCCAAGCTATGATCCTCATACTCCTCTAGAAGACCACCCATCAGTCTCCTATGTTCTAAAGAATAACATCATAGCCTATCCAACCTCTCGCCCATTATTTAGCAATGCTACTTTAATCTTCGTACATTGTTTATTTAATAACACCTTTCTTATAAAAGGGTAATCAAAACTGCACACAATCCTTCAAGTGTGGATTCATCAACATCTTTTATAACTGCAATATACATCTTCTACACTCAGGGCCCTAAATGATGAAAGCTAGTGCACCAAACACATTAGCTAGTTATGGAGATGGATGAGGTTAGTCCTCAAGTTAAGGTCCTAAATTGATGGAACAGTAATTTAATTAGTCAAGAGATGGCTTGATAAATGTAGATTGCAAGCAGATTGTTTTGAGTAAAACATCAAACAAGTGGATGTGTTTTACAAGATTTATCAATGGTTCTGGGCCAGCATGTATGAGATGGGGGACAGTAAAGGGTCAAGATTAGGGAATGTTGGATAACAGAGGTGACTGAAGAATGGATTTCATAAAATTGCAAAGCACGAAGAAAATTTGCAAGTAATTAATGAGGGAGTATAAAGTAAATTAGTAGAAAAAGGTGGGTTACTGAGTAGAGTAAGGGAGCGTCTCTGAGTAGAGTAAGGGGATGGGTCTGAATCGAGTAAGTAGGTAGGTCTCTGACATGAGTAAGGGGTTGGGTCTGAGTAGAGTAAGGAGGTGTGTGTGTGTCCCAGTAGAATAAGGGGGTAGGTCACTAAGTAGAGTAAGGGGGTGTCCCTGAGTAGATGATGGGGGTGGGTCTGAGTAGAATAAGGGGGCAGGTCTGAGTAGAGTAAGGGGTGAGTCTCAGTAGAGTATGGGGGTGGTTCTGAGCAGAGTGAATTGGTAGGTTTGAGTAGAGTAAGAGGGTGGGTCGCTGAATAGAGTAAGGGGTTTGGTCTCTGTGTAGAGTAAGGTGTGTCTGAGTAGAGTAAGGGGGTTAGTCTGAGTCGAATATGGTGTGGGTCTCTAAGTAGACTAAGGGGGTGGGTTTGAGTAGAGTAAGTGGGTGTCTCTGAGTAGAGTATGGGGGTGGGTCTGAGTAGAGTAAAGGGTTGTGTCTGAGTAGAGTAAGGGGGTGGGGCTGTGGAGTCATCAGGAGGAAGTCTAGAAATTAAGACTATAAAATGAGAAAAAGGGATTTTGGTTAAATTGCATTTATTTCAATGCACGAGGCTTAAAATAAGGTGGCCAAATTGAAAACATGGATTAGCTCTATGGACTAGGATGCCATAGCTATATAAACAACATATCCGACAGAAGGGCAGGATTGGCACTCAATGTTCCAGGAGGCAGATGCCTCAGATGTGACAGAGATATGAGTAAGTGAGTAGGGGTGTTGCCTTTTGAAGAAGAATGGACCAGACAGCATTACTTAGAGATTTTATTCTTGGGGGAATTGTGCAAAGTAAATTTATCAAAGTACATATATGTCACCATAGACAAGCCTGAGATTCATTTTCTTGCAGGCATTCAAAAACAATAAAAAAACCTAACTAATTATAATAAATAAATAAGCAATGAATATCAAGAACATGAGATGCAGAGTCCTTGAAGTTGAGTCCATAGGTTGTGGAAACAGTTTGGTAATGGAGCGAATGAAGTTATCCTCTCTGGTTCAACTGACTTATTGTTGAGTAATAACTATTCCTGAACCTGGTGGTGTGAGTCATGAAGCTCCTGTGACTCTTTCCTGAGGGTAGCAGTGAGAAGAGAGCATGGTCTGGGTGGCAGGGGTCTCTGATTATGGATGCTACTTTCCTACAACAGCACTCCATGTAGATACAGTGAATAGCTGGGATGGGTTTTACCCGAGTATACACACTCAGTAATTCAGAAACCGGTTCTTCCTCTTCAATCTGATTTCCGAAGGACCTTGAACCTATGAACACTACCTCTCTGCATTTCTTAATTTTGATTTCTGCGCTACTTATTTAACTAGTTTATATATATACTTACTGTGATTCAGAGTTTGTCTCTATTATTATGTTAACAAATTTCACAACATATTAAACCTGATTCTGATGTATCCATTAATTTTTGTAGGCTTTTCATTCAAGGGTGTTGTTGTTTTCATACCAGGCTGTGATGCAACCAATAAATATATTCTTCACCACACATCTATAGATGTTTAGAAAAGTTTACTGACATGCCAAATCTTAGCAAACTTCTAAGAAAGTAAAGGCACTGCCATGTTTTCTTTGTAATGGCACTTGCATACTGGACCCAGAACATATCCTCTGAAATTATAACAGCAAGGAATTTAAAGTTGCTGACCCTCTCTACCTCTGATCCCCCGATGAGGTCTGGCTCATGAACTTCCAGCTTCCTTCTCCTCTAGTCAATAATAGCTGTTTGTCTTGATGATATTGATTGAGAGGTTGATGTTGTGGCAGTACTCAGTCAGATCTCAGTCTTTCTCCTGTACACTGATGTGCCACTACTTTTGATTCAGCCAATGCCAACAGCAAACTTAAATATGGCATTGGAGCCGTGCTTAGCCTCACAATCATAAGTATAAAGCAAATAGAGCAGGGGGCTCAGGTAAGATAGATAAAATAAGGAAACATTTTAACTCAAGAGAAATTATTGTTGCAAAGTTGCTCAATCAGAACTGTATACTTTAAACTTCATAATGTAAGCACTGAGGTACAAGAAAAACAAAATGTGCATTAATATTAAATAAAAGTAATAGTGCAAATGTGCAATGAAACCTTGTACTTATAGTCTTAAGGACCAGAAGCTGTAGAGTCGTATAGCCACAGGGAGAAAGGATTTCATATGGCGTTCGGTGGAATCAGTCTTTTACTAAATGTGCTTATCTGTTGTCCAATATGTCATGGAGGGGGGTGAGAGGATTGTCCATAATATTCTGTAGCTTCTGCAACATGCTCCTCTCAGACACAACCACCAGGGAATCCAGTTCCACCCCCCAGGACAGAACCAGCCTTCCTGACGAGTTTATCCATCTCCTTGGCATCAGCTGCTCACCCAGCAGACTAGAGCGTAGAATAGACTGCTGGCCAATAGAATGCAGTTGTAGAACATCTACAGCATAGTACTGCAGATGTTGAATGACTGGAGCCTCCTCAGGAAGTATGGTCAGCTCTGACCCTTTTTGTATTCTTAGTCCAATCCAGTTTATGGTCCAGGTAAGTTCCTAGGTATTTGTAGTCACGGGCGACTTTGACATCCGTTCCCATGATGGAGATGGGAATGCAATGTGTTTTCACCTTCCTGAAGTCCGCCACCAACTCTTTTGTCTTAGTGATGTTGAGCAGCAGGTGATTCAGCCCACACCACTCTTCTGTACTCAACCTCTTGACCCTGGCTGATACAACCCACAGCTGCTGAATCACCTGAAAACTTCTGAGGGTGAGTGGCAGGGCTCCGAGTTGTATCTGAAGTCCAAGGTGTAGACAGTGAACAGGAAGGGGGACAGGAGAGTCCCCTGAGGTGCCCCTGTGCAGCAAACCATATAACCATATAACAATTACAGCATGGAAACAGGCCATCTTGGCCCTTCTAGTCCGTGCCGAAAGCTTACTCTTACCTAGTCCCACTGGCCTGCACTCAGCTCATAACCCTCCATTCCTTTCCTGTCCTGTGGTAAACTATGTATACCTGTCTGGACATGCCCCTCTGCTGACTGCTCCTGTGGCTCCTCCCACAGACCCCTGTATAAAGGCAAATGGAGGCACCGCTCCCCCCCTCAGTCTCCGAGATGCTGTGCTCCGTTTTGATACTAATAGAAGCCTATCGTTCACCTCCCATCTCCGAGAGTTATTGATGGTGCATCAATTTTATTAGCAGCAATTTTAAAACATGCAGAGCATTTTGACCCTCAATCTCCAGAAGCCGACATCGCTTTTGAACTCTGGCTTGCATGCTTCCAATCGTACCTGGAGGAGATGCGTGTGACCGAGTCTGCCACGATGCACAAAATTCTCCTCTCCAGGGTCAGTCCATGGGTCTACTCCCTGATCAGGGACCTGCCGACCTACCAAGGGGCACTGGACACCCTCAAAAGACAATACCTGCAGCTGGTGAACACCGTCTACGCAAGACATCGCTTAGCGACAGGGCAGCAGCGGGCCAGAGAGTCGGGCCCTACAGACACTCGTGCGGGCCTGTGACTGCAGGGGACTGACGGCTGATGGAGCAGCATGCGGAGCTGCTAGTAAGAGACGCCTTCGTTACGGGGATCAGTTCAGTGTACGTGCGCCAGCAGCTGCTGGAACACGCCAATCTTATCTTACTTTCGGCAATCAAGCTGGCCGACACGCTGGGGGCCACTCTGCACAATGCTGATGCTGTCCAGTTGCACAATCTCCCACCGGCCCCATGGACGCCACAGACCCCACAACCCACCGACGAAACGACCTCGGCTGCTGTCAGTCTCGAGTCCCCGCAACCCTCCGGTGAATCAACCTTGGCTGCTGCCAGTCGCGAGTCTGTGAAGTCCCCGCAACCCACCGGTGAATCCACGCAATGTTACTTCTGCAGACATGAAGAGCACCCCCCAAAAACGCTGCCCAGCTCGAGAAGCTACTTGCTCCAGCTGCGGAAAGAAGGGCCACTTCACCAAGGCCTGTAAGTCCAAACCACAAGTGGGGTCGAGCAGCGCCGTGTGCGAGGCATCGGGGTGGCCATCTTTGTCGGCGCCACCTCGCTCTGCCTCCGACCCACGGGTGCTTACCGAGCACCAAGACGGCAATGTAACTCTGGCCTCCGTGACCCTCGACCAAAGCGCTCCACACCAGCTCACATGTTATGCCAGAGGGTCACCATGGCTTCTGGATCGCATTCCACAGATATCCGGGAGGGGTGGGGGTTGTGTAGCGACATTGGTGGTGCAGGGCACAAAATATTGGGACTTTGCGTAACTGGTCATGCTTCAACTGTGTGCCCCTGTGCTATTGGGGCTCGACTTCCAGAGCCACCTGAAAAGTGTGACAATGGAATATGATGGGCCCCTCCTACCAATCACTGTCAGAAATCCTCAGTTTTGTGGGACTTCATCATATACCCCGCTACTGACCACACACACACACACACACACACACACACACACACACACACACACACACACACACACACACACACACACACACACACACACACACACACACACACACACACACACACACACACCGACCCACACATCCCACCCAGCACCATGCCGACAGCTGCGCTACCAACACCACTTGCAGTCTCTCCACCCTCAAGACCCCTCCCCCACTGCTGTTTGCCAACCTGACCCCCGACTGTCAACCTGTGGCAACTAAAAGCAGGAGGTACAGCGCGGGGGACAGGGCCTTCATTCAGTCGGAGGTGCGGCAGCTGCTCAGGGAGGGGATCATTGAGCCAAGCACAAGTCCTTGGAGGGCCTAGGTGGTTGTTGGTCGGATCGGGCAGAAAAATAGGATGGTGGTGGACTATAGCCAGACCATCAACAGGTTCACGCAGCTTGACGTGTATCCCCTACCCCGCATCGCGGATATGGTCAATCAGATAGCTCAGTACAAGGTGTACTTGACCATAGACCTGAAATCCACTTACCATCAGCTCCCCATCCGCCCGGAGGATCGCCCCTACCCCGCCTTCGAGGCAGGCGGCAGACTCTATCACTTCCTGTGCGTCCCCTTTGGTGTCACGAATAGTGTCGCTGTCTTCCAGAGGGAAATGGACCGGATGGTGGACCAGTGCCAACTGAAGGCTACGTTCCCATATCTGGATAACATCACCATCTGCGGTCACGACTGGCAGGATCACAACACCAACCTCCAGCGATTTTTCCAAACAGCCAAAGCTCTTAACCTCACCTATAACAGGGACAAGTGTGTGTTCAGAACCACCCGACTTGCTATCCTTGAGTAGGTCGTGGAAAACGGGGTCATTGACCCTGACTCCGATTGTATGCACCCCCAGTTGGAACTCCCTCTTCCCTCAAATGGTGCCTGGGCTTCTTTTCCTATTACGCCCAATGGGTCCCTCACTACGCAGACAAGGTCCGTCCCCTGGTCAAGTCCACCACATTTCCCCTCTCAGCCGAGGCCTGCGTGGCCTTCAGCCTCATTAAAGGGGACATTGCCAAAGCAACGATGCATGCGGTGGACGAGACCATTCCCTTCCATGTAGAAAGTGACGCCTCCGACTTCGCGCAGGCTGCTACCCTCAATCAGGCGGGAAGGCCGGTAGCATTCTTCTCTCGTACCCTTCAAGGCCCTGAAATTCGGCACTCTGCGGTGGAGAAAGAAGCCCAGGCCATAGTGGAGGCTATTAGGCACTGGAGGCACTATCTCGCCAGCAAAAGGTTCACCTTCCTGACCGACCAGCGCTCAGTTGCGTTCATGTTCAGCAACCAACTGCAGAGCAAGATCAAAAATGATAAAATTTTGCGGTGGAGGATAGAACTCTCCACCTACAACTATGACATCCTGTACCGGCCTGGAAGGCTCAATGAGCCCCCTGATGCCCTATCCCGGGGAGCGTGTGGCAGCACACAGCTCGAACAGCTATATGCCCTCCATGCAGATCTTTGCCACCCGGGGGGTCACCTGATTTTACCATTTCGTGAAAGCACGGAACTTGCCTTACTCCCTTGAGGAAATCAGGACGATGACCAGGGACTGCCAAGTCTGTGCTGAGTGCAAACCGCACTTCTACCGTTCTGAAAAGGCAAAACTTATCAAGGCCATCCGCCCCTTTGAGCAACTGAGTGCCAATTTTAAGGGCCCCCTTTCCTCCACCGACTGCAATGTCTACTTTCTTAACATAATTGACGAGTACTCGTTCCCCTTTGCCATCCCCTGCCCCGATACCATTGCCACGTCCGTCATAAAAGCCCTGCGCCAGCTCTTCACTCTGTTCGGATATCCCTGCTATATCCATAGTGATAGAAGGTCCTCGTTTATGAGTGACGTGCTGCGCCAATATCTGCTGGCTAGGGGTATTGCTACTAGTAGGACCTCGAGCTATAATCCCCGGGGAAATGGACAGGTGGAGAGGGAGAATGCCACAGTGTGGAAGGCCACACTCTTAGCCCTTAGGTCAAAAGGGTTGCCGGTCTCTCGATGGCAGGAGGTCCTCCCCGAGGCACTCCACTCCATCCACTCCCTGTTATGCACGTCCACCAATGCCACCCCTCATGAGCGCCTATTTTCTTTTCCCAGGAAGTCTGCCACTGGGACCACCCTACTGGCTTGGCTGACGTCCCCAGGGCCAGTGCTGCTCCAGAAACATGTGAGGAGCAATAAATAGATGGTCAAGAGGGTTCACCTCCTTCATGCGAACCCCAGTAAGCCTACGTGGTCTTACCTGATGGGTGGGAGGACATGGTCTCTGTTCGCGACCTGGCGCCCACAGGAGAACCAGACCCTACCCCGAACACTCCACGGTGACTATGAACCCCGTACCCACCGATGTATATCCCCACGGAACACCGCACACACCAAGCCCTACACAGACTCCTCACGACACTTCCATACCGGGCGCCGCACACACAGATGAGGGATTACTGATGCCTAATGGGCTGACACCTCAAGTCAGGCCGGAGCCTGCACAACCACCATCACTGGTGCAATCACCACCGTGCTACGTAGATCGCAGCGACAGACTCGACCGCCTGATAGACTTAACCTGTAAATATGCTTGTAAGAAACTTTGCCCCATGGGGACTCTCTTTTAAAACAAAGTGGGGTGACCTGTCTGGACACGCCTCTCTGCTGACTGCTCCTGTGGCCCCTCCCACAGACCCCTGTATAAAGGCGATTGGAGGTACTGCTCCCCCCTCTGTCTCTGAGATGCTGTGCTCTGTTTTGCTGCTAATAAAAGCCTATTGTTCGCCTCCCGTCTCCGAGAGTTATTGATGGTGCATCATGTCCATATACCTATCCAATTTTACTTTAAATGACAATACTGAACCTGCCTCTACCATTTCTACTGGAATCTCGTTCCACCCAGCTACCACTTTCTGTGTAAAGAAATTCCCCCTCGTGTTACACTTCAGGATCCACAAAGCAAGGTCCCCTTGGATCCCATGCCTCCGCACTTTCTGAATCAGCTTTGCATGGGGGAGCCTTAACAAATGCCTTACTGAAATCCATATACACTACATTCACTACTCTACCACAAAGAATTAAATCAGGCTCATAAGGCACAACCTGTCCTTGACAAAGCCATGCTGACTATCCTAAATCCAATTATGTCTCTCCAAATGCTCCTAAATCCTACCTCTCAGGATCTTCTCCAACAACTTGCCCACTATAGAAGTAAGACTCCTTGGTCTATAATTTCGTGGGTTATCTCTACTCCATTTCTTGGAAAAGAGAAGAACTTTTGCTACCCTCCCATCCTCTAGTACTTCTCCTGCTCCTATTGATGATGCCAAGGTAATCACCTAAGGCTCAGCAATCTCCTCCTTCACTTCCCACGATAGCCTGGAGTATTCTCATCTGGACCTGGTGACATATCTAACTTAATACTTTTCAAAACCTTCAGCACATCCTCTTTCCTAATGTCTATATGCTTAAGTGGTTCATACCCACAATTGCCAAGGACCTTTTCCCTGGTGAATACTGAAGCAAAGTATACATTAAGTACCTGTAGTGAACTATGTGTGCCTGTCTGGCCACGCCCCCTGCTGACTGCTCCTGTGGCTCCTCCCACAGACCCCTGTATAAAGGCGATCGAGGCCTGATGCTCGGCCTCAGTCTCCAGGATGTAATATGATGGTCACTCACTGCTGGTTCCTTCTTACAGTCAATAAAAGCCGATATCTCGCCTTTACGTCTCAGAGTGAGTTATTGATGGTGCATCAATTTTATTGACTGGAAGTTTTAAAACATGGAAACCGTTTTACGTCCGGAACAGTTGGATTTGGACCCACAAGACCCTGAAGCAGCTCTTGCTTTTGAACTCTGGCTTGCATGCTTCCAATCATACTTGGAGGAGGTTCGTGTGACTGACCCTGCCGTTATGCACAGAATTCTCCTCTCAAGGGTCACCCCAAAAGTTTATTCCATTATCCGGGACCTGCCAACCTACGATGGGGCACTGGACGCCCTCAAAAGACAGTACCTGCGGCCGGTGAACACCGTCTATGCAAGCTACCCGGCGACAGACAGCGGCCTGGCGAATCGAGCGCCGAGTTTCTCCGAGCACTACAGACACTCGTCCGAACTTGTGACTGCAAGACACTCACGGCAGAACAGCATGCGGAGCTGCTAGTTCGAGACGCCTTTGTGATGGGATTGAGGTCTGTGTATGTGCGCCAGCGGCTGCTGGAAAAAGCCGATCTTACCTTACGCTCGGCGATCGAGACGGCCAACGCTCTGGAAGCTGCTCTGCACAACGCTGATGCTGTCCAGTTGCGCAATTCCCCGCCGGTTCCGTGGACACCTCAGACCCCGCCACCGCCAGCTCCTGGGAGCGAATTCGCCAACGCCGCTGGCAGTCGCAATTTCACGCGCTCCCCGAACCCGACCACGGCTGCGGCCCGTCAGAAGCCCGTAGTTTGTTATTTCTGCGGACTCAAAAAGTACCCCTGAAAACGCTGTCCAGCGCGAGAAGCGACCTGCTCCAGCTGCGGAAAGCGGGGCCATTTCGCCAAGGTCTGAAAGTCTAAACTATGAGCGGAGTGCAGCGCTGCGGGTGAGACGTGGGGGCAGCCATCTTGCATGCCCGGATGTGGGCGGATATCTTTGTCGGCGTCAGCACGCCCCGCCCCCGACCCACCGATGCTTACCGGGTACCCTGATGGCTCAACTCTGGCCACCGAAACCCTCGACCAAAGCGCCCCACACCAGCTTGCAAGGTCCATGATGGACATCCTGGTGGAGGGACACAGGACTAGATGCCTGTTTGACACGGGCAGCACTGAGAGGTTATTGACCCGGACACAGTGCAACACTGCGAACTTGCAACACAGCCGGTAAGTCGGAGGATCAATTTGGCTTCTGGGTTGCATTCCGCAGACATCCAGGTGGGTTGTGTAGTGACATTGGTGGTGCAAGGCACAGAATATCGGAACTTTGCGCTACTGGTCATGCCTAATCTGTGCGCACCTGTGCTATTGGGGAGCCATCTCGAAAGTGTGACTATGGTATATGACGGGCCCCTCCCACCACTCACTGTCCGGAATCCTCAGTTTTGTGGGACTTCATCACTACTGACCACACACACACACACCGACCCACACATCCCACCCAGCACCATGCCGACAGCTGCGCTACCGACACCACTTGCAGTCTCTCCACCCTCAAGGTCCCTCCCCCACCGCTGTTCGCCAACCTGACCCCCGACTGTCAACCTGTGGCAACTAAAAGCAGGAGGTACAGCGCGGGGGACAGGGCCTTCATTCAGTCGGAGGTGCAGCGGCTGCTCAGGGAGGGGATCATTGAGCCAAGCACAAGTCCTTGGAGGGCCCAGGTGGTTGTTGTTCGGACTGGGCAGAAAAATAGGATGGTGGTGGACTATAGTCAAACCATCAATAGGTTCACGCAGCTTGACGTGTATCCCCTACCCCGCATCGCGGATATGGTCAATCAGATAGCTCAGTACAAGGTGTACTTTACAATAGATCTGAAATCCGCTTATCACCAGCTCCCCATCTGCCCAGAGGACCGCCCCTACCCCGCCTTCGAGGCAGGCGGCAGACTCTATCACTTCCTGTGCGTCCCCTTTGGTGTCACGAATGATGTCACTGTCTTCCAGAGGGAAATGGACCGGATAGTGGACCAGTACCAACTGAAGGCCACATTCCCATATCTGGATAACATCACCATCTGTGGTTGCGACTGGTCGGATCACGACGCCAACCTCCAACGATTTCTCCAAGTGGCCGCAGCTCTGAACCTTACTTATAACAGGGACAAGTGTGTGTTCAGAACCACCTGCCTTGCTATCCTTGGTTACGTCGTGGAAAACGGGGTCATTGGCCCTGATCCTGACCGTATGCGCCCCCTATTAGAATTCCCTCTTCCCACCACTCTCAAAGCCCTTAGACGGTGACTGGGTTTTTTTTCCTATTATGCCCAATGGGTCCCCCATTACGCAGACAAGGCCCGCCCCCTGGTCAAGTCTACCACATTTCCCCTCTCTGCTGAGGCCTGCGCGGCCTTCAGCTGTATTAAAGGGGACATTGCCAAAGCTACGATGCATGCGGTGGACGAGACCATTCCCTTCCAAGTGGAGAGTGACACCTCTGATTTCGCTCTGGCTGCTACCCTCAGTCAGGCAGGCAGGCCAGTAGCATTCTTTTCTCGTACCCTCCAAGGCTCCGAAATTCGGCACTCCGCGGTGGAGAAAGAAGCCCAGGCCATAGTGGAGGCTGTTAGGCACTGGAGGCACTATTTCGCTGGCAAAGGTTCACCTTGCTGACTGACCAGCGCTCGGTTGCGTTCATGTTCAGCAACCAACAGCGGGGCAAAATCAAAAATGTTAAGATTTTGCGGTGGAGAATAGAACTCTCCACCTACAACTATGATATCCTGTACTGGCCTAGCAGACTCAATGAGCCCCCTGATGCCCTATCCCGGGGAGCATGTGCTGGCGCACAGCTCGACCGGCTATACGCCCTTCATGCACATCTTTGCGATCCGGGGGTCACCCGATTTTACCATTTCGTGAAAGCCCGGAACCTGCCATACTCCCTGGAGGACATCAGGACGATGACCAGGGACTCCCAAGTCTGCGCTGAGTGCAAACCGCACTCCTACCGTCCTGACACGGCGCAACTTGTCAAGGCCACCCATCCTTTTGAGCGACTGAGTGTTGACTTTAAGGGCCCCCTTCCCTCCACCGACCGCAATGTCTATTTTCTCAATGTTATCAAAGAGTACTCACGGTTCCCCTTTGCCATTCCCTGCCCCGACACCACTGCCACGTCCGTCATAAAAGCCCTGCACCAGCTCTTCACTCTGTTTGGATATCCCTGCTATATCCACAGTGATAGAGGGTCCTCCTTTATGAGTGATGAGCTGCGCCAGTACCTGCTAGCTAGGGGCATTTCTACTAGTCGGACCACGAGTTATAATCCCCGGGGTAATGGACAGGTGGAGTGGGAGAATGCCACGGTATGGAAGATCACACTTTTAGCCTTTAAGTCAAAAGGGTTGCCGGTCTCTTGATGGCAGGAGGTCCTCCCTGAGGCACTCCACTCTATCCGCTCTCTGTTATGTACGTCCACCAATGCCACCCCTTACGAACGCCTATTCTCTTTTCCCAGGAAGTCTGTCACTGGGACCACCCTACCAATTTGGCTGACGTCCCCGGGGCCAGTGCTGCTCCGGAAACATGTGAGGAGTAATAAATACTCCCCGCTGGAAGAGAGGGTTCACCTTCTACATGCGAACCCCCAATATGCCTACATGGCCTTACCTGATGGGCGGGACGACACGGTCTCCGTCCACGACATGGCGCCCGCAGGTGCAGCAGACCACTACCCTGAACACTCTCCAGTAACTATGAACCCTGTACCTGAGGTGACTCCGTGCTCACCAGGCCCAACACAGACTCCTCATGACACTTATATACCGGGCGTTTCGTACACATATATACCAGGCGCCTCGCACATTCGTGAGCTGGAACCAGCACAACCTCTGTCTCCTGTGCAATCACCAATGTCGCCGGCATCTGTGCAATCACAGCCGGTGATATGTAGATTGCAGCGACAGATTCGAACACCTGATAGACTTAACCTGTAAGAAACTTCGCCACATGGGCACTCTTTTAAACAAAGGGGGGGGGGGTGAATGTGGTGAACTACGTGTGCCTGTCTGGACACGCCCCCTGCTGACTGCTCCTGTGGCCCCTCCCACAGGCCCCTGTATAAAGGCGATCGAGGCCTGATGCTATCCTCAGTCTCCAGGATGTAGTATAGTGGTCACTCACTGCTGGTTCCTTCTTCCAGTCAATAAAAGCCGATATCTCGCCTTTACGTCTCAAAGTGAGTTATTGATGGTGTATCAGTACCTCTGCTATCTCCACTGACTCCATGCACGTTTCCACTATCGCACATGATTGGACCTATTCTCACATAGCTTATCCTCCTGCTCTTCACATACTTGTGGAATGCCTTGGGGGTTTCTTTAATCCTGCTTGCCAAGGCCTTCTCATGGTTCCTTCTAGCTCTCTTCATTTCACTCTGAAGCTCTATCCTGACAATCTTGTAATTTTCAGGAACTCTTATCAGTACCTAGTTTCTTTAAGCTTTTCTTCTTAACTAGACTTTCTACATCCTTTGTACTTCATGGTTCTTTTACCTGACCATCCTTTTCCTGTCTCAATGGAACATACTTATGCAGAACTCCATGCAACTGTTCCCTGAACACTTGCCACATTTATGCTGTGCATTTCCAAGAACATCTGCTCCCAATTCATGCTCCTAAGTTTCTGCCGACTGGAATCATATTTCCTTGCACCCCAATTAAATGTTTTCTCAAATTGTCTGCTCCTATCCTTCTCCGGTGCTATGGTAAAGGAGATAAAGTTGTGATCATGACCTCCAAGATACTCTCCCACCAAGAAATCTGACACCTGACCAGCTTCTTTTCCCAATATCGGATCATGTACAGCCACTCCTATTGTTGGTTTATTTACATATTGTGTCAGGAAACCTTCTTGAACACTTCTTTCACCCCATCCAAAACCCTTGCACTAAGGAGGGTCCTGACGAAGGGTCTCGGCCCAAAATGTCGACAGTGCTTCTCCTTATAGATGCTGCCTGGCCTGCTGTGTTCCACCAGCATTCTGTGTGTGTTGTTTAAATTTCCAGCGTCTGCAGATTTCCTCGTGTTTGCACTAAGGAGATGCCAGTCAATATTAGGAAAGTTAAAATCACCTATCACAACAACCCTATTATTATTGCACTGTTTCAGAATCTACCTCCCTATCTGCTCCTCGATGTCTCTATAACAATTGGGGGGGGTCTATAAAAAAACATCCAGTAGAGTTATTGCCCCCTTCCTGTTTCTGACTTCCATATAACCATATAACAATTACAGCATGGAAACAGGACATCTCAGCCCTTCTAGTCTGTGCTGAATGCTTACTCTCACCTAATCCCACTGACCCACACTCAGCCCATAACCCTCCATTCCTTTCCTGTCCATATACCTATCCAATTTTGCTTTAAATGACAATACCAATCCTTCCTCTACCACTTCTACTGGAAGCTCGTTCCACACAGCTATCACTCTCTGAGTAAAGAAATTCCCCCTCATATTACCCTTAAACTTTTGCCCCCTAACTTTCAACTCATGTCCTTGTTCGAATCTCCCCTACTCTCAATGGAAAAAGCCTATCCACATCAATTCTATCTATCCCCCTCATAATTTTAAATACCTCTATCAAGTCCCTCCTCAACCTTCTACACTCCAAAGAATAAAGACCTAACTTGTTCAATCTTTCCCTGTAACTTGGGTGCTGAAACCCAGGTAACATTCTAGTAACTCTTCTTTGTACTCAATTTTGTTGACATCTTTCCTGTAATTCGATGACCAGATCTGTAGTCAATACTCCAAATTCGGCCTTACCAATGCCTTGTACAATTTTAACATTACATCCCAACTGCTATACTCAATGCTCTGATTTATCAAGGCCAGCATACCAAAAGCTTTCTTCACCACCCTATCCACATAAGACTCCACCTTCAGGGAACTATGCACCATTATTCCTAGATCACTCTGTTCTACTGCATTCTTCAATGCTCTACCATTTACGATGTATGTCCTATTTTGATTATTCCTACCAAAATGTAGCACCTCACACTTATCAGCATTAAACTCCATCTGCCATCATTCAGCCCACTCTTCTAACTGGCCTAAATCTCTCTGCAAGCTTTGAAAACCTACTTCATTATCCACAACACCACCTATCTTAGCTTCATCTGCATACTTCCTAATCCAATTTACAACCCCATCATCCAGATCATTAATGTATATGAGAAACAACATTGGACCCAGTACAGATCCCTGAGGCACACCACAAGTCACTGACCTCCAACCTGACAAACAGTTATCCACCACTACTCTCTGGCATCTCCCATCCAGCCACTGTTGAATCCATTCTACAATTCAATATTAATACCTAATGATTGATACTTCCTAACTAACCTTCCATGTCAAACCTTGTCAAAGGCCTTACTGAAGTCCATACATCCACTGCTTTACCCTCGTCAACTTCCCTAGTAACCTCTTCAAAAATTCAATAAGATTTGTCAAACATGACCTTCCATGCAAATCCATGTTGACTGTTCCTAGTCAGACCCTGTCTATCCAGATAATTATATATCCCATCTCTAAGAATACTTTCCATCAATTTACCCACCACTGACATCAAACTTACAGGCCTATAATTGATAAGTTTACTCTTAGAACCCTTTTTAAACAATGGAACCACATGAGCAATATACCAATCCTCTGGCACCATCCCCATTTCTAATGACAATTGAAATATTTCTGTCCAAGCCCCTGCTATTTCTACACTAACTTCCCTCAAGGTCCTAGGGAATATCCTGTCAGGATCCGGTGATTTATCCACTTTTATATTCCTTAAACACGCCAGTACTTCCTCCTCTTCAATCGTCATAGTTTCCATAATTTCCCTACTTGTTTCCCTTACCTTACACAATTCAATATCCTTCTCCTTAGTGAATACCGGAGAAAAGAAATTGTTCAAAATCTGCGCCATCTCTTTCGGCTCCACACATAGCTGTCCACTCTTATTCTCTAAGGGACCAATTTTATCCCTCACTATCCTTTTGCTATTAATATAACTGTAGAAACCCTTTGGTTTTATTTTCACCTGACTTGCCAAAGCATAACCATAGTATCTGATACACAGTTCTGCAATGTCACATACTGTGGCTGTCTGGACAGGTGGTCTGTAATCCAGGACACTAGTGGAGCATCCACCTGCATCACTGTGAGTTAAGCAGGTCCTATGGTGTTAAGAGTACTGGAGAAATCAAAGAACATGTTTCTCACAGTGCTGCCTGGCTCATCCAGATGGGTGTAAGCAGGAAGATAATGGCACATAGCCTTGTGGTACCTCTGCTGTGGAGATAATGAAGGGGATGTTGTTGCCAATCCAAATTGGCTGTGGTCTGCTAGTGAGAAAATTGAGAATCCATTTGCACAAGGGTGTATTGAGGCCTAAGTCTTGGAACTTATTGATTAGCTTTGAGGGGATGATATTATTAAACACTGTGCTGTAGTCCTGATGTATTTATCTTCACTATGATGTTTTGTAATGATATGCTTTGAGTTGATATGTTTCATTATCAACCTCGCAAAACATTTCTTTCGAATGGATGTGTTACTGAATGATAGTCACTGATCAGGTTATCATGTTATCAGGTAGAAACTATAAGCAAGAAGGGTGTGCCACTCTCATTGGGCTGTGTTATAAACACTTAATAGTTACCAAGAACTTAAGTCACAGCTGTGTGATCAAATTATTCATGGTCATAGGACTAATAGGGTTGTGTTAGTGGGAGACTTTAATTTTTCTGAAAAGTCTATCACATGTTGAGCAGAAGCAGACACTTTGCTTGCTTCCTCTGGAATAATCCCAAAAATTGCTGTAAGTGAATTGGGTTGAACCTCCACATCTAAAACTTCAGATAATATTCCAAACACATCCCTCCAAAAATTATTTAAGCTTACACATAACCAAAACATATGAGTTAGAGTAGATGTATTACATCTGTCACAAATAGGGCTTATATTAGGAAAAATATGCGCCAATTTATCTTTGGACATATAGGCCTTGTGTACTATCTTAAACTGAATTAAGGTATGGCGTGCACAGATAGATGAATTATTGACTAGATAATAAATTTTACTCCATTGATTATCTGAAAGTGAATGTTGAAGTTCTATTTCCCAGATGCATTGAACCCTATCATTAGGCGTCATGTGAGCTATATCCTTTGATAGGGTGGAGTGGCCTTATCTATTTCAGGTTTTGAAGAGGTTTAATTTTGGTCTGGGATTTATTTCCCGGATTAAATTGATTTATACGGTTATAACTAATAATCAAAAGTCTCCTTATTTTAGATTATATAGAGGTACCTGACAGGGTTGTCCCTTTAGTTCTTTATTATTTAATTTGGCTTTAGAACCTCTTGCTATTGCTCTTAGGGATTCTAATTCTGTGCAGGGTATTAAGAGAGAGGATAAATTACATAAGGTTTCGTTATATGCAGATGATTTATTAGTTTACATTTCAAGTCCTAGGAAATCTATTCCTTTTATGTTACCTATACTTATGGAATTTGGTATTTTTTCTGGATATAAACTTAATTTACATAAAGGTGAATTATTTCCTATTAATAATTATTCTGATTATTATGATCAAATACCTTTTAATATTGCCCAAACCATTTCACTTACCTTGGTATCAAAATTACTAAAAATTTTAAAGACCTATGTAGGTATAATTTCTCCCCTTTAGTTGAATATACTCAACAGGCACTTTCTAAATGGTTGCCTATGTTGATATCACTGACAGGTTGAATAAATGGTATAAAAATGGTTATTCTACCAAAACTTTTATATATATTTCAAGCAGTTCCATCTTTTGTTCCAAAAACATTTTTTGATAAAATAGATTCTCTTATTTTGTCTTATGTTTGGCATAATAAAAGCTCTAGAGTGAATAAACTTTTATTGCAAAAACCAAAAAAAGGATGGAGGACTGGTCTTAGCAGACTTTAGATTTTATTATTGGGCAATTATTATTCGTTATATTACTTTTTGGATTTATGATATAGTTGACCAAGATCGCCCTTCATGCGATCTTCAGTTGGAGGATAATTCAGTAACAGGATTTTCTTTAGCTTCTTTATTACGAGCTCCCCTTCCGTTTTCACTCTCCAGAATAGGTAGACAAGCTCTGAACCCTATTGTTAAACATACTTTAAAAATTTGCTTTCAGTTTCGTAGATTTTTTGAATTAAATGATTTTCTACTTTCAAGTAATATTTATTCTAATTTCTTTTTTAAACCATTAACTTTGGATAAGGTTTTTTTAACATGGAAAATTAAGGGAATAAAAACGTAATTAGATTTGTTTTTATAGGACTGTTTAATGTCCTTTTCACAGTTAATGTATAAATATGACATCTCTAATACACACTTTTTCAGATACAGGTTAGGAATTTTTTACATGATTTTTTACCAAATTACTCCTTGGCCTGCTCTTTAAATTTGGCTTATGCTATTTTTCAGCTTAAACCTTTTCAAAAACGATTAATAGCTATCATTTATAAACAGTTAATGAATGCTCCTTACCACTGACTTTAGACTCACTGGCCTATAATGACCTGACTTATACTAGCTGCCCTCCCTTGACTAAAAGCACTAAGTTCGGTTCTTTTGGCACCTCATCTGTGGCTAGTGAAACACTGAAAAGTTCATCAGGGCCTCAGCAGCAGTATTATCTCTTTCCTCCTACAACAGCCACCAAGATATCTAATATCATCACCTTTCTAAAAAGTCACCCTCCCCCACTTAAATTCTCCAGTTACTCTGTCCCTTTTCCCTGGAAACAGATAAAAAGTACAGTATTCATTTAAGACCTCTGTCATGAGCCCCGCAGGCCTCTGCGTCTTGCCGTACAGTGTTGGCCTTCTGAGTTTCTGGAGCACCTGTATTTATTAATTATTGCTTTAACAAGAGTTGTTAAGCCCTTGTGCTTTCTGTTTAATCTTCTCAAGTTAATAGTCACTGGTACAGATTTTCTGCTAATTTGGACTCTCAAATAACATAGTCCTTGTGTTGTGAATGATTTAACCTGCAGGGGTGTCACTCTGTTGGTATTCCTACGTATAACCTCATGTTTCCATCTCTACATCGGAGTCTGCCATTCTGTCTTTGCCAGTACGCATTGTGACACCCTCTGCCTCCAGATGTAAGTTACCAATTTTGTCCCCAGTGACTCCCACTCTTTCTTTGTTTACTGTCTTGCCTTTTACATGTGAGATATTTTAGGATATTGGGATAATTTAAATCTGCTATGTATGTGCCCTTCCTGCTCCTACACTTCTCAATGTTTTGCCCACAAACCTGTCCTTGTCTCTCCTGTGAATTACATTTTTAAAACTGAACTGTATATGGATTCATTTGAAGACTCTTCTAGAATATCCTTCCTTATTACCACTGTAATGATCTTCTTAATTAACAGTGATGTATATTGTGAATAGCTGGGATCCAAACACTATTCCCTGCAGTACCTCACTGATCCTCCCTGCTTACCCCTGTTCTATTGCTGCTTGTCAACCAATCTGTGGCAGTGTATTACTCTCATTTTGCATAAATTTTCATTTCCCAATAGGATATTACATTGAATTAAGTGCAGTTCTAAGAAGGTCTTTGATGCACCATCAATAACTCTCGGAGACGGGAGGCAAACGATAGGCTTTTATTAGCTGCAAGAGACCACCACACAACATCCTGGAGACTGAGGGAGGAGCAGTGCCTCCAACCGCCTTTATACAGGGGTCTGGGGGAGGAGCCACGGGAGCAGTCAGCAGAGGGGCGTGTCTAGACAGGTATATGTAGTTCACCACAGTCTTAAAAGGGTCACTGGTAATCATATAACCTGGTGGTGAGCAACTCATTAGCATTACTGAACTACTGCCCCTCATCTCTGTAATCACAAACTGAAAAGGCAACACTGAATACAGAAGGCTATGGTTCAGGTGAGAGAGCTTGTTGGCCTCAGTCCCAAGTAAGTACCACTCAACAGATTTAATTGATAATATATCACTTCACTGTTTGATAAAACTGCTGTATTGGTTACCATGCCTTCCATATTTCAACAGAGGCTACTCAGTAAAAAGCACTTCATTGCTTAAAATACTAAATTTGCACTCTTTGAGTGGTATCACACGGAGGGTAATATGCCATTTACCCTATGACGTACTGCATCCACACATTCAATCTATTTATCTCCAATTCAATGAATATGTTGCAGTGTTTGAGATGAAACATCTTTGATTAAAAGATTATATAAAAGAGTGGCTCACATTTAACAAAAAATGACTTATGCTTTGAGATTCCATTATCTTTGTGGCCCATTTGCCTGAGGCAACTACAGAACATCGGTTTATTTCTGCCCACTCAAGCAAATTGCAAATATAAATCTGTCAGTGCAAAGCATTCCTGAAATAACATGTCAATGGCTTCACAAATGACCAACCCTTCAGAACTTCACTAAAAATAGAATTGCAGAAAAATATATCCAAATTTGGTATCAGCTGAAATATGCCTGTAAGTTCTTTTTCAGATGTTCATCTTTAATCACCTAGAGTCATGTAATAATTTACAGGAATGATTAAAGAACATCATCATCATCATCAAAGGAGCCTGCTGGTATTTTATGAATGTCATCACCACCCTGAGAGAAGGAGACTGCTTTATAACCATACAGCAATGATTTTCAGAGTGCTCCTAGATTGGCAATGGTAAAATTACATGGGAATAAATATGAAAATATTAAACAGGATTTTAAAGGAAACTTATGTATTTTATATTTAAGTAATATTTGAGTAATTTGTAAAAATTTTCCTTGACTAAGCATTCTTGTTCATTTTAATAATTCATTACAGGTTATATGTATAAAGATATGATTTAATTGCATATGTCATCACATATTGCATATATGATACATGCTTGACTTACTTAAAGTAAGCATGGTTAGACCCATATTCCCAGCCTCCCGCATCTTCCTTTGAATTAGTTTAATGCTTTGAAGATAGACAGATATTGATCCTGAGGGAAATTGTGTTTTGTTACAGTTGCACCAACCAAGAATAGAGTAGGAATATAGCAAAATAAACCAGAAATAATTAAATAATAAAAAGTAAATTATGTCAAGTGGAAATAAGTCCAGGACCGGTCTATTGGCTCAGAGTGTCTGTGCCAACTCCTCCCTCAGAGTTGTAAAGTTTGATGGCCACAGGCAGGAATGACTTCCTATGATGCTCAGTGTTACATCTCGGTGGAATGAGTCTCTGGCTGAATGAACTCCTGTGCCTAACCAGTACATTATGGAGTGAATGGGAGACATTGTCTAAAATGGCATGCAACTTGGACAGCATCCTCTTTTCAGACACCACCATCAGAGAGTCCAGTTCCACCCCCACAACATCACTGGCCTTGCGAATGAGTTTATTGATTCTGTTGGGGTCTGCTACCCTCAGCCTGCTGCCCCAGCACACAACAGCAAACATGACAGCACTGGCCACCACAGACTCG
The DNA here is from genome assembly GCF_030144855.1 of Hypanus sabinus. Taxonomy (NCBI): domain Eukaryota; kingdom Metazoa; phylum Chordata; class Chondrichthyes; order Myliobatiformes; family Dasyatidae; genus Hypanus; species Hypanus sabinus. Next base: position 440,669 of record NC_082732.1, on the reverse strand, counting down.
TAGAACATCCTCGGCATCGTCTGGCAGATATTAAAGGACCTCAGTCTCCTCAGGAAATAGAGATGGCTCTGACCATTCTTGTAGGCAGCTTCCCCGCTCAGAATAGGGTTCCCCTTGTCCTCACCTACCACCCCACCAGCCTCTGGATCCAACGTATAATTCTCCATAACTTCCGCCACCTCTGATGGGATCCCACTACCAAGCACATCTTTCCCTTCCCCCCCCCCTTTCTGCTTTCCGCAGGGATCGCTCCTACAAGCCTCCCTTGTCCATTCATCCCTCCCATCCCTTCCCACCAATCTCCCCCCGGCACTTATCCTTGTAAATGGAACAAGTGCTACACCTGCCCTTACACTTCCTCCCTCACCACCATTCAGGGCCCCAGACAGTCCTTCCAGGTGAGGCGACACTTCACCAGTGTGGTATACTGCGTCTGGTGCTCCTGGTGTGGCCTTTTATATATTGGTGAGACCCGATGCAGACTGGGAGACCATTTCACTGAACACCTACTGTCAGTCCGTCAGAGAAAGCAGGATCTCCCAGTGGCCACACTTTTTAATTCCACGTCCCATTCCCATTATGATATGTCTATCCATGGCCGCCTCTACTGTCAAAATGAAGCTACAATCAGGTTGGAGGAACAACACCTTATATACTGGCTGGGTAGCCTCCAACCTGATGGCATGAACATTGACTTCTCTAACTTCCATTAATGCCCCTCCCCTTCTTGCCCCATCCTTGATATATTTAGTTTTTTTTCTCTCTCTGCCCATCACTCTGCCTGTTCTCCATCTCCCTTTGGTGCTCCCCTCCCCCTTTCTTTCTCCCTAGGTCTCCCATCCCATGATCCTTTCGCTTCTCTAACTCTGTATCCCTTTTGCCAATCACCTGTCTAGCTCTCAGCTTCACCCCACCCCCTCCGGTCTTCGCTTATCATTTCGCATTTCCCCCTCCCCCTCCTACTTTCATATCTCTTAATAACTTCCCTTTCAGTTAGTCCTGGCAAAGGGTCTCGGCCCAAAATGTCAACAGCACTTCTCCCTATAGAGGCTTCCTGGCCTGCTGCGTTCCACCAGCATTTTGTGTGTGTTACTTGAATTTCCAGCATCTGCAGATTTCCTCGTGTTTGACTTACTTCTTTCCCCTGACATGCTCAAATTCTGGCATACTGCTGGTGGCTTCCACAGTGAAGACTGATGCAAAATACTTAAGTAATTCAGTTTCTTTGTCCCTCATTACTACCCCACTTCTGTCATTTTGTGGTCCAATATCCACTATCTGACTATTTATGTGCCTGAATCCTCTTTGTATCCTTTTATATTATTGGCTAAGCTTTATATTTTTATATACCATATACTATATATTCACCTTATATTTTACATTTATATTTCATCTTTTTTTTCATCTTATGTCCTTTTATTTGCCTTCTGTTGGTTTTTAAAAACTTCCCAATCTTCTAATATCCCATCCAGTTTTATGCCCTCTCTTTAGCTTTTATGTTGTTTTTGACTTCCCTTGTCAGCCATGGTGGCCTCATTGTCCCTTTAGGATGCTAGAATGCTTCTTATTCTTTGGGATTTGTGTATGTGTGTTGTGCGACTTGCCTGGATAAAATGACACTCCCCTGCTGTTGCCAAGAGATGCGAAGAGATAAAATGCGATGGCATAAAATGTCAGCTTGTATACTGCAAGGTTTTTACAGCAAAAGGTCAGTCATTGCCCAAAGACGAGAGGAATGGACTAGTTTTATTGGTACCAAGGAAAAGCCTGTTATAAGATTTTTCATAGCATAACATAAATGACTATGTTACATGATGAATTCCTTGATTTGACTTCACACATGGGTGACTATTGGCAGCACCATGGGGATGCACTGCACTAACCTAACTTGGATAAAAACTGTCTCTTTCTCCTTTGTTATCTTTTAAGCTAATCAAGGAAATAACACAAAGATAATATGAAGGAAGCACCGCAAGGAGTACCCTGTTAGCCACTGCTTACTCTTTTTGCAAGTTCAATTTATTTACTTCATTTCAAATACAAAATTTTTAAAGAATTGTTGTAAATCTGAAATAAAAGCAGAAAATGCTGAAAGCAGGACTAATGTTTCAGTTCAAAGATCAATCACTTCTGATGAAAGATCTTGAAACGGAGCCATGAACTGTGTTACTGATTTGCACAGGACCTGAGGTGTGTGGTGTGTGAGATGGAGGCTTTCGTGCTCCAATTTATCTCCGAGTGGTGAGTCTGAAAGGACTCCACAGGAAGCATCTCACTGGGCATCTTCGACCATAAAACATAGAAGCAGAATTAGGCTATTGGCCCATCAAGTGAGATCCACCATTCCATCATGGCTAATTTATTATCCCCATTCTCCTAACTTCTCCCCAAATTTCTTTGATGCTCTGACTAGTTAGAAGGCAGGAAGGCAGAAGAAAAGAAATTATAGGCCAGTTAGCCTGATCTCTTCAACACGTACGCCAAGCTGGAGAAACTCAGCAGGTTGGGCAGCATCCATGGAAACAAACAGTCAACGTTTTGGGCTGAGACCCTTCGTCAGGACTGAAGGGGGAGGGGGCAGGGGCCCTATAAAGAAGGTGGGGGGAGGGTGGGAAGGAGAAGGTTAGCGGGTGTCAGGTTGAAAACCAATCAGAGGAAAGATTAAGGGGTGGGGGAGGGGAATCAGGGAGGGGATAGGCAGGAAAGGTGAAGAAGGAATGTAAGGTGAAAGCACTTAGTAGAAGAAGGCAGAATCATGAGAGGTGATAGGCAGCTGGAGGAGGATGCAGAGTGAAACTGGTGCAAAGAACTTTACTATCTTCTTCTTCTTCCTTCTCCCATACATCTGTTCCTACACTCTGGTTCCCCTCCCCCCTTGTATCTAGTTTAAATCCACTGGAGCCTCTCTAGTAAATCTACCTGCAAGAATATGTGTCCCACTCCAGTTCAGATGTAAACCGTCCCGCCGGAACAGGTCTCACCTTCCCTGGAAAGCTGCCCAATTATCTATAAATCTTAAGCCCTCCCTCCTGCACCATGTCTTCAACCACGTGCTGATCTGCACTATCTTACTATTTCTAAACCCACCTGCACGTGGCACTGGTAGCAATCCTGAGATTGCTATCCTGGAGGTCCTGTCCTTTAACTTGGCGCCTAGCTCCCTAAACTCACCTTTCAGGACCTCCTCACTCTTCCTACCCACATCATTGGTCTCTGCTTGGACCACGACATCCGGCTGCTCACCCTCCCTCCTGAGAATACTGAGAACTCGATCCAAGATATCACAGACCCTGGCACCAGACCATCCGGGATTCTTGATCTCTTCCACAGAACCTCTTATCTGTCCCCCTAACTATCGAATCCCATATCACTACTGCTTTCCTCTTTTCCTTCCTCTCCTTCTGAGCTGAGGGTCCAGTCTTGGTGCCAGAGATGCAACCACTGCAACTTGTCCCTGGTAGGTCATCCCCATCAACAGTATCCTAAATGATATACTTATTATTGATGGGAATGGCCACGGGGGTGCTCTGCTCATTCTGTCTATTCCCCTTCCCTCTCCTGACAGTCACCCAGCTACCTGCCTCCTGACTCCTAGGGGTGACCATCTCCCTGAAACTCCTGTTTGTTTCTGCCTCGGCCTCCCAAATGATCCGAAGTTCATCCAGCTGCTGCTCCAGTTCCCTAACTCGGTTTGTCAGGAGCTGCAGCTGGATGCACCTTTTGCAGGTGTAGTCATCAGGGACAATTGGGCTTGGACTTGCAGGGACCTCCCACATACTGCAAACAGAGCATTCGACTGCCATAACTGCTACCTCCATTACCTATGCCTAAACTAATTAGATTAGTTAAAGGAGCTTACCCGGCCTTAGCTGAATGGGAGCAAGCTCATCCCCAGCCTCTGCTTGCTGAAGCCTCTCGAGCCAAAACTTTCCTACTCTGTCTCCCACTACTCCATCGCCCACTCCATTAATCTGGTTGCTTTTTAAATTCTCCCGCTGCCTCACTTTCATGCACTTGCGCAGTCGTGCCCCGTTCAAACTCTTGTTCTAAGCTCCAAGTATCTATCTAAGAGTCTCTTATAAGACCCTTTTGTATCCACCTCCACCACCATCGCTGGCAGTGCATTCCACACACCCAACACTCTCTATACCTACTCCCATGGATCTTAAGACTATGACCCCTCATGTTAGCCATTTTAGCCGTGGGAAAAAAGCCTCTGACTATCCACATAATCAATGCCTCTCACCATTTTATACACCTCTTACAGGCCACCTCTCATCCTCCATTGCTCCAAGGAGAAAAGGCCAAGTTCACTCAACCTATTCTCATAAGGCATACTCACCAATCCAGGCAACATCCTTGTAAACCTCCTTTGTACTCTTTCAATAGTATCCACATCCTTCCTGTAATGAGGTGACCAGAAATGAGCACAGTACTCCTAGTGGGGTCTAACCAAGGTCTTATATAGCTGTAACATTATCTCATGGCTCTTGAACTCAGTCTCACAGCCCTTAACACTGACAACCAGTGCAGCAACTTTGACAGTCCCCAAGATCTCTCTGATCCTCCACACTGCCAGGAGTCTTACCCTTAATATTATATTCTGTCTTTGATTTGACATACCAAAATGAACGACTTCATGCTTATCTGGGTTGAACTCCATCTGCCACTTCTCAGCCCATTTCTTCATCCTATCAATGTCCAGCTGTAACCTCTGACAATCCTCCAGACTATCTACAACAGCCCCAACTTTTGTATCATCAGCAAACTTACTAATCCATCTCTCCACTTCCTTATCCAGGTCATTTATAAAAAATCATAAACAGGATGGGTTCTTGTGGAACACCACTGCTCACCGATCTCCATGCAGAATATGAACCACCTACAACTACTCTTTGCTGTCTGTTGGCAAGCAAATTCTGGATCCACAAAGCGAGGTCCCCTTGGATCCCATGCCTCCGCACTTTCTGAATCAGCTTTGCATGGGGGAGCCTTATCAAATGCCTTACTGAAATCCATATACACTACATTCACTGCTCTACCACAAAGAATTCAATCAGGCTCATAAGGCACAACCTGTCCTTGGCAAAGCCATGCTGACTATCCTAAATCCAATTATGTCTCCCCAAATGCTCCTAAATCCTACCTCTCAGGATCTTCTCCAACAACTTGCTCACTATAAACTAAGACTCCTTGGTCTATAATTTCCTGGGTTATCTCTACTCCATTTCCTGGAAAAGAGAAGAACTTTTGCAACCCTCCCATCCTCTAGTACTTCTCCTGCTCCTATTGATGATGCCAAGGTAATCACCTAAGGCTCAGCAATCTCCTCCTTCGCTTCCCACGATAGCCTGGAGTATTCTCATCTGGACCTGGTGGCATATCCAACTTAATACTTTTCAAAAGCTCCAGCACATCCTCTTTCCTAATGTCTATATGCTTAAGTGGTTCATACCCACAATTGCCAAGGACCTTTTCCCTGGTGAATACTGAAGCAAAGAATTCATTAAGTACCTCTGCTATCTCCACTGACTCCATGCACGTTTCCACTATCGCACATGATTGGACCTATTCTCACATAGCTTATCCTCCTGCTCTTCACATACTTGTGGAATGCCTTGGGGGTTTCTTTAATCCTGCTTGCCAAGGCCTTCTCATGATACTTCTAGCTCTCCTCATTTCACTCTGAAGCTCTATCCTGACAATCTTGTAATTTTCTGGAACTCTTATCAGTACCTAGTTTCTTTAAGCTTTTCTTCTTAACTAGACTTTCTACATCCTTTGTACTTCATGGTTCTTTTACCTGACCATCCTTTTCCTGCCTCAATGAAACATACTTATGCAGAACTCCATGCAACTGTTTCCTGAACACTTGCCACATTTATGCTGTGCATTTCCAAGAACATCTGCTCCCAATTCATGCTCCTAAGTTTCTGCCGACTGGAATCATATTTCCTTGCACCCCAATTAAATGTTTTCTCAAATTGTCTGCTCCTATCCTTCTCCGGTGCTATGGTAAAGGAGATAAAGTTGTGATCATGACCTCCAAGATACTCTCCCACCAAGAAATCTGACACCTGACCAGCTTCTTTTCCCAATATCGGATCATGTACAGCCACTCCTATTGTTGGTTTATTTACATATTGTGTCAGGAAACCTTCTTGAACACTTCTTTCACCCCATCCAAAACCCTTGCACTAAGGAGGGTCCTGACGAAGGGTCTCGGCCCAAAATGTCGACAGTGCTTCTCCTTATAGATGCTGCCTGGCCTGCTGTGTTCCACCAGCATTCTGTGTGTGTTGTTTAAATTTCCAGCGTCTGCAGATTTCCTCGTGTTTGCACTAAGGAGATGCCAGTCAATATTAGGAAAGTTAAAATCACCTATCACAACAACCCTATTATTATTGCACTGTTTCAGAATCTACCTCCCTATCTGCTCCTCGATGTCTCTACAACAATTGGGGGGGGTCTATAAAAAAACATCCAGTAGAGTTATTGCCCCCTTCCTGTTTCTGACTTCCATATAACCATATAACAATTACAGCATGGAAACAGGACATCTCAGCCCTTCTAGTCTGTGCTGAATGCTTACTCTCACCTAATCCCACTGACCCACACTCAGCCCATAACCCTCCATTCCTTTCCTGTCCATATACCTATCCAATTTTGTTTTAAATGACAATACCAATCCTTCCTCTACCACTTCTACTGGAAGCTCGTTCCACACAGCTATCACTCTCTGAGTAAAGAAATTCCCCCTCATATTACCCTTAAACTTTTGCCCCCTAACTTTCAACTCATGTCCTTGTTCGAATCTCCCCTACTCTCAATGGAAAAAGCCTATCCACGTCAATTCTATCTATCCCCCTCATAATTTTAAATACCTCTATCAAGTCCCCCCTCAACCTTCTACACTCCAAAGAATAAAGACCTAACTTGTTCAATCTTTCCCTGTAACTTGGGTGCTGAAACCCAGGTAACATTCTAGTAACTCTTCTTTGTACTCAATTTTGTTGACATCTTTCCTATAATTCGGTGACCAGATCTGTAGACAATACTCCAAATTCAGCCTTACCAATGCCTTGTACAATTTTAACATTACATCCCAACTGCTATACTCAATGCTCTGATTTATCAAGACCAGCATACCAAAAGCTTTCTTCACCACCCTATCCACATGAGACTCCACCTTCAGGGAACTATGCACCATTATTCCTACATCATTCTGTTCTACTGCATTCTTCAATGCCCTACCATTTACGATGTATGTCCTATTTTGATTATTCCTACCAAAATGTAGCACCTCACACTAATCAGCATTAAACTCCATCTGCCATCATTCAGCCCACTCTTCTAACTGGCCTAAATCTCTCTGCAAGCTTTGAAAACCTACTTCATTATCCACAACACCACCTATCTTAGCTTCATCTGCATACTTCCTAATCCAATTTACAACCCCATCATCCAGATCATTAATGTATATGAGAAACAACATTGGACCCAGTACAGATCCCTGAGGCACACCACTAGTCACCGACCTCCAACCTGACAAACAGTTATCCACCACTACTCTCTGGCATCTCCCATCCAGCCACTGTTGAATCCATTTTTCAACTTCAATATTAATACCTAATGATTGATACTTCCTAACTAACCTTCCATGTGGAACCTTGTCAAAGGCCTTACTGAAGTCCATACATCCACTGCTTTACCCTCGTCAACTTTCCCAGTAACCTCTTCAAAAATTCAATAAGATTTGTCAAACATGACCTTCCATGCAAATCCATGTTGACTGTTCCTAGTCAGATCCTGTCTATCCAGATAATTATATATCCCATCGCTAAGAATACTTTCCATCAATTTACCCACCACTGACATCAAACTTACAGGCCTATAATTAATTGCTAAGTTTACTCTTAGAACCCTTTTTAAACAATGGAACCACATGAGCAATACACCAATCCTCCAGCACCATCCCCATTTCTAATGGCATTTGAATTATTTCTGTCCAAGCCCCTGCTATTTCTACACTAACTTCCCTCAAGGTCCTAGGGAATATCCTGTAAGGATCCGGAGATTTATCCACTTTTATATTCCTTAAACGCGCCAGTACTTCCTCCTCTTTAATCGTCATAGTTTCCATAATTTCCCTACTTGTTTCCCTTACCTTACACAATTCAATATCCTTCTCCTTAGTGAATACCGGAGAAAAGAAATTGTTCAAAATCTGCGCCATCTCTTTCGGCTCCACACATAGCTGTCCACTCTTATTCTCTAAGGGACCAATTTTATCCCTCACTATCCTTTTGCTATTAATATAACTGTAGAAACCCTTTGGTTTTATTTTCACCTGACTTGCCAAAGCATAACCATAGTATCTGATACACAGTTCTGCAATGTCACATACTGTGGCCGTCTGGACAGGGGGTCTGTAATCCAGGACACTAGTGGAGCATCCACCTGCATCACTGTGAGTTAAGCAGGTCCTATGGTGTTAAGAGTACTGGAGAAATCAAAGAACATGTTTCTCACAGTGCTGCCTGGCTCATCCAGATGGGTGTAAGCAGGAAGATAATGGCACATAGCCTTGTGGTACCTCTGCTGTGGAGATAATGAAGGGGATGTTGTTGCCAATCCAAATTGGCTGTGGTCTGCTAGTGAGAAAATTGAGAATCCATTTGCACAAGGGTGTATTGAGGCCTAAGTCTTGGAACTTATTGATTAGCTTTGAGGGGATGATATTATTGAACACTGTGTTGTAGTCCTGATATATTTATCTTCACTATGATGTTTTGTAATGATATGCTTTGAGTTGATATGTTTCATTATCAACCTCGCAAAACATTTCTTTCGAATGGATGTGTTACTGAATGATAGTCACTGATAAGGTTATCATGTTTTCATATTATCAGGTAGAAACTATAAGCAAGAAGGGTGTGCCACTCACATTGGGCTGTGTTATAAACACTTAATAGTTACCAAGAACTTAAGTCACAGCTGTGTGATCAAATTGTTCATGGTCATAAGACTAATAGGATTGTGTTAGTGGGAGACTTTAATTTTTCTGGTACTGACTGGTCTACCAGTGTTAAGAACATTTGCAGGCAGTGTGTCCAGGCAAGTGTCCTGAGTCAACATATAAAGGGGCTCACTAAAGAGGGTACAATACTGGACCTCTTCTTAGGGAATGAGGCAGGGAAAGTAATTTAAGTCAGTCAGGGAGTGCTTTGGCTCTTATGACTATAGTTCAATTAATTTTAACATGATGAAAATGAATAGGTTAGGTCCGTGGGTTAGAATCCTAAACCAGACCAGGGCTAATTTTGAGGGAGTTCGGCAGGATCAGGTTTGAATGGAAAAGAATGAATGACAACTAAGAGGCTTTTAATAGTGTGATATCAGAAGTCCACAGCATACTGTTAGGGTGTGGGATAAAAACACACAAGATACCAAAGGAACTCAGCAGGCCAGGCAGCATCTATGAAAAAACTTAGACAAATTTCTATAGATGCACAGTAGAAAGCATTTTAGCCTATTACAGAAATACGATAACAGAAACGTCCCACAAAATGTGATGGATACAGCCCAGTCCATCATCAGAAAAGCTCTCCCCTATTTTGAGCTCATCTACAAGAAAACAGCATCCTTGGCCAGAAACGTTGACTGTACTTTTTTCCATAGGGTTTAGGAAACACAACAGCCTGGAAGAACTCAGCAGATCAGGCAGCATCTAAGGAAGGAAATTAATAGTCACAATTTTAAAAGTTCAAAGGTCAAAGTAAATTTATTCTCGATGTACTGTATTTATCATGATATACTACCCTGAGATTCATTTCCTTGCAGGCATTTACAATAGAATAAAGAAACAAAGAATTAATGACAAACTGCACACAAAGACTGAAAAACAAATAATTTGCAAAATAAAACAATTTGTGCAAATAGAAAAAGGGACAAACAAACAAACAAACAAACAAATAAATAAATAAATACTGAGAGCATGAGTCCTTGAAAATTTGTGGAATAACTTCAAAGTTGTGAGTAAAGATATTCATGCTGGTTCAGGAGTCTGATAGTTGAAAGGTAATAACTGTTCCTGAACCTGTTTGTATGAGACCTAATGCTCCTGTACCACCTCCTCAAAGAATGACAGAGAACATGGTCTTGATGATGGAGATCCTTGATGATGGAGGCCGTTTTCTTCTGACAGCCCGCCTTGTAGATGAGCTCAAAATTGGGAAGGGCTTTTTCTATGATGGACTGAGCTGAATCAACCACATTTTGTGGATGTTTCTATCATCTTATTTCTGTAATAGGCTAATATGCTTTCTGCTGTGCAACTCTATAAGTTTGTCTAACTTTTAGGTGACATGCTGGATCTCGCAAACTTCTAGGAAAGTAGAGGCACAAGCAGAGACTCCTCATGAGGACTGTAAAGGAAGGGAGACATAGCCAGAATAAGAAGGTGGGGGAAGGGAATAACTGCAAGCTGGCAAATGATAAGTGAAAGCAGGTGAGTGGGAATGTGGAAGGGTAGGGAAGAAGGACTCTGATGGGAGAGGACAGTGGACTTTGTAAGAAAAGATAAAGGGGGCACTAGAGGTGATGATACAGCTAAAGAAAAGGGGAAGGATGAGAAGAAACGCGACTAGTGCCATACCTCCTCCTTCGACACTGTTCAGGGCCCTAAAAGTCTTCCAAGTGAGGCAACACTTCATCTTGTGAGTCTGTCCATGTCTGTCTGGTTTTCCCAGTGTGGGCCCTAAAAATCCTTCCAAGTGAGGCAACACTTCATCTTGTGAGTCTGTCCATGTCTGTCTGGTTTTCCCAGTGTGGGCCCTAAAAATCCTTCCAAGTGAGGCAACACTTCATCTTGTGAGTCTGTCCATGTCTGTCTGGTTTTCCCAGTGTGGGCCCTAAAAATCCTTTCAAGTGAGGCAACACTTCATTGTGCACTCTCTGAGTAAAGAAATTCCCCCTCATGTTACCCTTAAACTTTTGCCCCCTTTCAACTCATGTCCTCTCGTTTGAATCTCCCCTACTCTCAGTGGAAAAAGCCTATCCATGTCAACTCTATCTATCCCCCTCATAATACCTCTATCAAGTCCTCTCTCAACCTTCTACAATCCAAAGAATAAAGACCTAACTTGTTCAACCTTTCTCTGTAACTTTGGTGCTGAAACCCAGGTAACATTCTAGTAACTCTTCTCTGTACTCTCTCTATTTTGTTGACATCTTTCCTATAATTTGGTGACCAGAACTGCACACAATACTCCAAATGCAGCCTTGTACAATTTTAACATTACATCCCAACTGCTATACTCAATGCTCTGATTTATAAAGGCCAGCATACTAAAAGCTTTCTTCACCACCCTATCCACATGAGACTCCACCTTTAGGGAACTATGCACCATTATTCCTCGATCACTCTGTTCTACTGTATTCTTCAATGCCCTACCATTTACCATGTATCTCCTATTCACTTCCACTCACACTGAATCAGTAAACAATCCCTCCATGACTTCCCTCTGTTCTGCAGCCGTGATACTATCCCTGATTCGCAATATCACGCTCCCACCTCTTCTGCCTTCCTCCCTGTCCTTTTGCCAGTGCACCCAGCAGCTGTTCCTGCCCGAGACATCCAAATCTCTGTAATAACTACAACACCATAGTTCCACGTATTGATCCATGCTCTAAGTTCATCCACCTTGTTTATGATACTCCTTGCAATAAAATAGACACATTTCAAACTATCAGGCTGAGTGCATCTTTGCTCTATCATCTGCCTATCCTTCCTCACAAATGCCCTACAAGGTGTCCAAAGATCCAAGAACTTGAAACCGTGTCCCCTGCACCATCTCCTCAGCCATTCATTTGTCTGTGCTATCTTCCTGTTCCTTCCTTCACTGGCTCATTACCTGGAGTAATCTGGAGATTACCACCTTGGAGGTCCTGCTCTTCAGCCTCTTCTCTAACTCCCTAAATTTACTGGACAGGAACTCTACATCTCTCCTATGTCATTGGTACCAATATGTAGCACGACTTCTAGCTGCTCACCCTCCCCTTCAACATTATTCTGCAACCGCTCAGAGACATACTTGGATCCTAGCACCTGGGAGCCAGCACACTATTCTGGCATCTCTTTTGCAGCTGCAGAATCTCCTATCTCTAACTATCGAGTCTCCAATGACTCTTGCTCTGCCTGACTTCACCCTACCCTTCTGAGTCTCAGAGCCAATCACAGTGCTATTGGTCTGGCTGCTGCTGCCTTGCCCAGATAGGTCACCCCCATCACCAGTACCTAAAGGGGAATCCTGTTGTATTTTGTTGCTGGGAGGAATGGCCTTGGCCAATCTCGCTGCTCACCCATCTGCTCTCTGAATTCTGCACTCTCGGTGTAACCTCCTGCTCAAACCATCTGTCAATTGCTCTGCCTCCCAGATGTTCAACTCCAGCTCCTTAATGTGGTCTTTCATGATCTGGAGTTGGCTGCACAGGTGTAAGCAGACATCAAGGAGAACATCAGGTTCCATGAATTCCCATTCCTACAGGAGGGGCATGCACTGCCATATCTGCTAACCAGCCTGCACTGTAGTATGGGCAACTGACTAAATCAGCAAATACTAAAGGAAAACTTATCCTTCTTACCTGTTTCTTTGGCCTCAGCCTCTTTTCATCAAAGCCTCTGAGTTCCAACTCTCACTCCAATGATGGCTACTCCGCTAGACCCCATCTCTCTTTTATGGTTTAAAAATAAGAAAAAAAACCCACGCAAAGAGAAAGAACTCACTGCGTTTGCTGGCGCTTCGCCTGCCTTCCGCTGCCCCCGATGCCTCTGACAAAGTTTTAAAATATTTTTATTGAAGGAATGACGCAATACAGAATACATAATGGATTACATTTTCCTCCATTTTTCTTTTATATCTTACCCCTAAACAAACCTCCCCTCACATACCATGGTAGCTAATGTATTTACAATACAACAATTCACAAATACAAGTACGGACATTTCCCAGCCATACCCCCACAAGATGAAGGCCCACGCACATTCACAACATGTCAGATGATCCAGAATATACAGTTACAGTTGGCCTTCCTTATGCGCGGATTCAACCAACCGCAGATCGGGAAAACCCGTAAGTTCTCTCCCCAGCACTCTTTGCTTGAGCATGTACAGACTATTTTTCCTTGTCATTATTCCCTAAACAACACAGTATAACAACTATTTATATAACATTTACATTGTATTAGTTATTATAAGTAATCTAGAAATGACTTAAAAGTACAGGCAGTCCCCGGGTTCTGAATGAGTTCTGTTCCTGAGTCCGTCTTTAAGTCGGATTTGAAGTCAGAACGGGAACATCCGGTATTATTTAGCTCAATTAGTCAAACGTTTTTCTCAGTATATAAGACATATTTTACCTTTCTTTGCATATAAAACACTTAAGAAACATACGTATTTCAATAATTTAACCACTGTGTTGCTTAGTAATAATTGTAGCTTTCATCGTAGCCTTTTCTATGCTCCATTAAAATTGTTCCGATCGTTGTCCGATTGCATCCTAACGCTCTTCCAATGACCGATGGCGTTTCACCTCTTTCCGATCGCTTTATTACTTCCACCTTATTTTCAATCGTGATCGTGATTATTTTTGTGAACAAAAACACTGCGGATTCAGAGCTGCGACCGCAGGTCCTAATATCCGCCGCACGGGGACAAGTTAAATAAAGTTCGGGGTTCCGCTGGGTCCTAAAGACAACCGCACTGTGATACATGTTAAATAAGGGACTTGAGCATCCGCGAATTCTGGTATTCGTGGGGGGGGGGGGGGTCCTGGAACCAATTCCCCCGCGGATAAGGAGGGCCAACTGTACTCATATTACAATTCATTAACCACCCTGTGAGGTAAACCATATGTGTGTTAAAAGAGAGGCAACTTCCCAAGTACAATCAGATGCCCTCAACTAGTGGGTAATTCCTTAAGACTCCCAAAATATGACAAGAAAGGTCCCCATTTTGAATAGAACTTTTTCACAAACCTCCTCAAAATGAATTTAATCTTTTCTAATTTCAGAAAAAAATATTACGTCCTCTAACCAAGCAGCAGCAGATGGGGGAGTGGCAGATTTCCAGACCAGCAAGATTCTCCTACGGACCAAAAGCAATGTAAATGCAATGATATCCGACTGGTTTGCATTTAAACCCAAATCATCATCTGCCACACCAAATGCAGCCATAAGCGGCAAGGTCTCAGTGTCACCCCCAAAACCTCACTGATACTTTTAAAAACCAGTGCCCAATAGCCATCAAGCCAAGGGCAAGAACAAAACACATGCTCTAAACCAGCCGGAGAGAAGGAACACCTGTTACAGCCAGCATTTGTCCCGGGATATATGTCAGCATGCCTGGCTTTACTTAAGTGTACCCTGTGTAAAATTTTAAATTGTATGAGCCCCAGTCTAGCACACGATGACAAGGAATGAACTCTATTCAATGCTTTTGCCCAATATTCCTCAGCTAGATCCATACCAAGGTCATCCTCCCATCTAGTCTTAGTTTTGTTTAAATCTTGAACTTCTAAAGTCATCAGCTGAGAGTATAGAACAGAGATCAGCCCTTTATCATTAAAGCTAAGGGTGAGTTTTTCCCACAATATAGCAGGTGGTAGATCAGGAAAAGAGGGAAATTTTTCCTTGACAAAGTGGCGAATCTGCGGATAATTTAAAAAATGATTATGCGGAAGGCAACATTTACTGTGCAGGTTATCAAAACTTGCAAATGCAAATATATTACCAGTGTACAAATCCTTAATGTGCAGAAGACCATTCAAACCCCATTGTCTAAAAACTGAATCGAGTGTGGAGGGAAGAAATAGATGGTTTCTCTGAATGGGACCCAAAACTGAAGCTGATGTGAACTTATAGTGGCAGCAAAATTGATCAAAAATTTTAAGGATGGAGAGCACGACCAGGTTAGATGTGAATTGAGAGGATTTCAATGGCAAGGAAGTATACACTAAAGCTTGGAGAGACGAGGAGTGGGAAGACCGTATCAAGCAGGTACCAGTGTGTATCTGGCCGGTGAAGCCAAAATAATACCTTTTGAATATTCAATGCCCAGTAATAATGAATAAAGCTAGGAAGGCCCATTCCACCTACGTCACAACCTCTTTGGAGAATGTGCTTATTAACCCTTGGGACCGTATTTTCCCAAATAAAGGAGGTTATAGCTTGGTCAACTTATTTGAAAAATAACTTGGGTAAGAAAACTGGCAAACACTGGAACAAATAAAGAAACCTGGGAAGTATAGTCACTTTTACTGATTGAATTCTCCCAGCTATAGTAAGGAGTAATCTGTGCCATCTCTCAAATCAACGTTCATTTGGCTAACCTGAGGCCTGTAGTTAGCTTCAAACAGAGATATAGAAGAGCACGTAACGTGTATTTCTAGATATACAAAACCATCTTGAGATAAAGGAAAAGGCAAAGATTCCCGTTGGATCTGTAGGGCCAAGTTATTAATGGGAAAGCATTTGCTTTTTTTGAAGGTTCAGCTTATAGACAGAGAAGACTCAAATTGATGACATAATCGCAGGACTGCTACCTACAGAGTCGCTGACATAAAGTAAGAGGTTGTCAGCATATAGGGATACATGGTGTTCCATGTCCCTTCTTCTAACGCCTTGAAATAATGTAGTTGACCTAAGTGCAATAGAAAGAGGCTCAATTGCAATTGCAAAAAGAAGAGGAGACAATGGGTAGCCTTGGCAAGTGCCACATGTTAATGGGAAATAGATCAAAAATAATTCGTCTGTACAAACACTAAAGGCAAGTGATATAATAGCTTAATCCAAGCTACAAATATTCTGCCAAATCCAAATTTCTCAAAAACATTAAACAAGTACACCCACTCCACTCTATCAAACGCCTTCTCCGCATCCAAGGAGATAACAACCTCCGGACTCGGAGAGTCACTGGGTGAATAAACCAAATCAGCCAGTCGATGGATATTAAAAAAATGGTGATTTTTAATAAAACCTGTTTGATCATCTGAGATTATCTTGGGAAGGGGGCGTTCTAAACAGCACGCAAGCACTTTAACCAAAATTTTTACATCCACATTCAAAAGTGAGATGGGGCAATATGATCCATATTGTCCTTTTTAAGAAGAAGTGAAATAGATGCCTGTGAAAGAGCAGGGGGTAACAAACTTTTCTCCAAAGATTCCTGAGACACTTCTAGAAGAACCGGTATGAGTTTATCCTTAAATTTCTTATATAATTCTATCGGATAACCATCAGGACCCGGGGACTTACCACTCTACATAGCCATAATGGCATTATTAATCTCTTCCTGCCCAAGAACCCGATCTAAATTCTCCACCTCCTCTGGTTCAAGAGTTGGTATTTCAAAATTATCTAAAAAATGTTCCATATTTGTTATATCTGAGGGAAACTGAGGTATACAGACAGGAATAAAAAGTTGCAAAGATGTTATTAATCTCTTTTGGATTGCTTGTCAAGTTTTGGTGCGTGTCTCTTATCTGGGGAATAAGTTGTGATGCAGCTTGATGCTTCAATTGAGGAGCATTAAGCCTTGTCACCATAATAGAGGCCACGTGTCTTAAGAATTAATTGTTCTGATAGGTTTGTAGATAGAAGATTAAACTTCACTTACAAATCAGCCCAGCTTTTATATAATTCCACAGTGGGTGCCTCAGAATATTGCCTATCCATGTCCAAAATAGATTGTGATAACACTTGCATTTCCTTCCTATGCTCTTTATTGGCATGTGAAGTATAAAATATTATTTGACCCCTCAAGTAAGTGTATAGCAGTGTACTCAATTTGTCTGATCATTGATATCAAGGAGCTATCTATAAAGAAATAGTCTAGCCTGAAATAGGAGTGGTGAACATGAGAAAAGAAAGAGAATTGCCTAACTGATGGATTCAAATATCTCCAAGGCTTTTGTTTCATAAACATCAAGAACACCTTTGCCATACCAGAAGAAGTTCCCCTAGAGCTAGACCTATCAAGCAGTGGATCAATAGCACAGTTCAGATCTCCTGAAAAGATTAGCTGGTGTGTATTCAGGTTAGGTATTAATGACAAAACCTTATTTGCAAAGTGGACGTCATCCCAATTAGGGCCATAAATATTTCCCAAAATGACAGGTATCTGAAAGAAAGGTCCAGAAACCATAATAAAGCAACCATTAGGGTCACTGATTACATCAGGTGGTGTAAACTGCATTCTTTTGGTGATTAATATTGCCAACCCCGGACCTACTATTAAATCTGGAATGAAAAACCTGACTAATCCATGCTTTATGGAGTCTATTATGGTCTTCCACTCTTAAATGTGTCTCTTGTAGAAATAATATATCTGCTTTTAATTGCTTCAGATGAGAGAAAACTTTAGTTCTTTTAACAGGACCATTGAGCCCCTTTACATTCCAAGAAATAAACCTCACAGTGTGGCCTCCATCAGCAGCACTCATGTTAACCATATCAAAAGACACACCGGGCCCACAATCCAAAACAGTGCGGGGGCACAAGCTGCACACAATAACGCACAATGAAAAGAAAGTCTGGCCAATCTGTAACACACAAAAGAATAAGCTGCCATGGTAATCCCCCAAAACACTCTCCCACCCCTTTATACAAACAAGAAAAAACAATTAGCCCCTGAAACCTAGATCTACCTCCCCAACTGAGGATGATCGTAGACATTACCAAACAAAAAACTTCCAAAGTGTTCCCCTTCAATCTAATCTAGGGTGGCTTCCCTCAGAATTTATACCAGCACTTATTCTACCTTTAATATATATAGGCTAAAGAGAACTCAGGTCAAGCGAAGCATTAAAAACACAAAAAAAACCTAGGAAACTAAATGCCAGAGATACAAATCCCAAATATTTACATTTTGCTGTTTGAAAGTTTTTGTTTATTACATTCCGCAGCATAGCAGTTTGACCCAATCACGTTCCACAAATTAAACTGGAAAAAATGAACAAAAAAAGTGAATTGTGAAAATTAACAGTTTGCCTCGGCAGGAGGACCCTTCAATGCTGCATGAATAAACTAAAAAAAAGTCATTGCACTTCTCGTTCTTCTTCTCCCCAGCGCGAATGGTTAAACTCCTTGGCCGTCTCTGGTGTATCAAAATGTTTTTTACCTTCATGGATGACCCGGATCCGGGCAGGATACAAGAGGCCGAACCTGACCCCTTTCCTGTAAAGCAGGCATTTCATCTCCTTGAAAGCTGCTTGTTTTTACCCCAGCTCCACACCAAAATCTTCATGAAAAAACCCTCCATGTCCATGTAAATACAGCTCCTGCTTCTGCCTATTTATGATACGTTGCTTATCTTGAAAAAAGTGAAAGGGAACCAGGAACGTTCTTGGTCTCGTTTGCTTGGCTTCAGAGACACCGGATGGTTTAGGCCCCACTCGGTGAGCGCGCGGAAGTATGAGAGGCCTTGGGAAGAAATTTGTCCCCAGCACTTCGTCAAAAAACTCAGTCATAAATTTAACAGGGTCCGAACCTTCCAAATTTTCAGGAATGCCAACCACTCTCAAATTGGATCTCCGCGACCGATTTTCGAGATCATCTGGTTTCCCTTCAGAAATGCATTTTCGCTCTGCAGCGCTGCAACGGTGGCTCCAGCACTCACCAGTCGGTCACTATAATCATTCAGGCCATCTTCAACCTCACGAATGCGTTCATCATGTGACTCGTAGTTAGACATAATTTGTTTCATGGTAGCATTCACTGGTGACAAAGCATCTTCAAGTTCTCTTTTTAGGGCAGAATGCACCACTTGCGTCATGTCAGTAAGAAGTACTAAACAAAGCCTCTCCAAGTCATTGGGTAGCGCAGGTCCAGCACTGTGCAATGGCGCCTTCACTGTAACATCAGCTAGATCACCATGATTGGTCCCAGTCCGAGGGTCGAGGAGTTCAGAGGAAATCGAATGGTGGTTCAAGGGTATTGTGTGAGCTCCAACATTGTGGACAAACTGTATAATCCCTATTCTTGGCGCTTTTTTATTTTATATTTTTGTTTCTTTACTAACCCCATAGTCACAGTTAAATCTATAAAGTGTAATCATTTAAATGTACCTTGTGTACTGCCTGTGGGTTGTACCGAGGGTCATTACACAGCATCTACGCAAATGTGAGACACAGTTTGGTGGGCAGACGGCGGTTTCCCCTAGACGAACAGGGGTTGATAGAGCTGGGTGTTACATCTGGATTTTCAGAAGACCTTTTACAAGGTGCCACACATGAGGCTGCTTAACAAGCTGCGAACCCATCATGTTACAGGAAATATTCTAATATTAGTGGTCGCCAACCCGTCGATCGTGATTGACTGGTCGATCTTTGAGACTTTCCCAGTAGATCCCGAAAAAGAAAACGAAAAATAAATAAACAAATACTGTTGAGAGATTGTTTCTGGGTTGCGGGGTTTTAGTTCTGTTCTTTCTGTCCAGTGCGCATGCGTGTAGCTCCCCTGCACTACACAGTGTAATTCAGTGGTCCCCAACTACCAGCGAGGAAACAATATGAGTCAGCTGCACCTTTCCTCATTCCCTGTCACACCCACTGTTGAACTTGAATGCACGCGAGGTTCTCAGTAACCTAAACGCAGTGATACCCTCGCACCAGTGTTCACCTCACATGGCCAGTGAGAACCGCCGATGCTACTGGCCTGGAGCGCGGCCGGTGAGAACCGCCGATGCTACTGGCCTGGAGCGCGGCCGGTGAGAACCGCCGATGCTACTGGCCTGGAGCGCGGCCGGTGAGAACCGCCGATGCTACTGGCCTGGAGCGCGGCCGGTGAGAACCGCCGATGCTACTGGCCTGGAGCGCGGCCGGTGAGAACCGCCGATGCTACTGGCCTGGAGCGCGGCCGGTGAGAACCGCCGATGCTACTGGCCTGGAGCGCGGCCGGTGAGAACCGCCGATGCTACTGGCCTGGAGCGCGGCCGGTGAGAACCGCCGATGCTACTGGCCTGGAGCGCGGCCGGTGAGAACCGCCGATGCTACTGGCCTGGAGCGCGGCCGGTGAGAACCGCCGATGCTACTGGCCTGGAGCGCGGCCGGTGAGAACCGCCGATGCTACTGGCCTGGAGCGCGGCCGGTGAGAACCGCCGATGCTACTGGCCTGGAGCGCGGCCGGTGAGAACCGCCGATGCTACTGGCCTGGAGCGCGGCCGGTGAGAACCGCCGATGCTACTGGCCTGGAGCGCGGCCGGTGAGAACCGCCGATGCTACTGGCCTGGAGCGCGGCCGGTGAGAACCGCCGATGCTACTGGCCTGGAGCGCGGCCGGTGAGAACCGCCGATGCTACTGGCCTGGAGCGCGGCCGGTGAGAACCGCCGATGCTACTGGCCTGGAGCGCGGCCGGTGAGAACCGCCGATGCTACTGGCCTGGAGCGCGGCCGGTGAGAACCGCCGATGCTACTGGCCTGGAGCGCGGCCGGTGAGAACCGCCGATGCTACTGGCCTGGAGCGCGGCCGGTGAGAACCGCCGATGCTACTGGCCTGGAGCGCGGCCGGTGAGAACCGCCGATGCTACTGGCCTGGAGCGCGGCCGGTGAGAACCGCCGATGCTACTGGCCTGGAGCGCGGCCGGTGAGAACCGCCGATGCTACTGGCCTGGAGCGCAGACAGATAGGCTCCTGCTCTAAACCTGTTTAGCACACCGAACTTTCATGGGGAACCCAGTGTTAAAATATTCGCAAATGACCTAATTTGGGCTCAGGGTTCTGTAAGTAGCAGAGCAGCTACCTTGCTGCGATCTACTGAAACAAACTTTTGTCGGCCGATAGATCCTACAAGGGGGGCAGGCACGGGCCTGTTGCTCTCCTCACTCGGTCAGTTGCTCTCTCCGGACCGCGACTGCCGTGGCCCCAGCATGGGGACCTTCGGCCCTTACCTCATCCTCTCACCCCACCCACAATCAGCCGCACCTGGCCAAGGCGTCTGGCGGCGGGCGGGTGGGAGGCTGGAGTTCGGGCCGGGAGGCTGTCTAATGAGGCAATGAAGCCCTCAAAACTGCTTCGGTATCCTGAGTCCAAGCACCCCGCACTTAAAGACGAACCCGCTAAATTTTTTTCAGTGGATAAAACGTGAGCAGCGCGGGACAGCAGCTAAGTGCTGAGAGCCACAAAAACTAAATTGTGGAATAGACTGGACATAAGGAACCTGCTTCGATTATCGCTGTGTTCCAGTCATGTTTAACAACCACAACAACCCCCCCCCCCCCCCGTTGGCTGGTCCGCAAAAATATTGTCAATTTTAAACCAGTCCGCGGTGCAAAAAAGGGTGAGTACCCCGGTGTTTATGCATTATTTCTACTTCCGGTCTTTATGCGCGTAACTAATCGATCTGGGGTCGATCTCGCCTTTCACTAAGGCCGAGGTTGGGGATCTTGGGCTTAAAAAGGTTGGTAACCACTAATGTAAATGTTGGAATTGAAGGCTTTGTTGAAAAGTTTGCAGACAATATGAAGATAGGTGGTGGGGAAGGCAGTTTTGAGGAAATAGAGAGGCTGCAGAAGGATCAGGAGAACAGAGAAAGAAATGGCAGATGGAATACTGTGTTAGGAAGTGCATGGTCATGCACTTTGGTAGAAGAAATGAAAGGGGAGGCTTTCATTTGGAGAGAAAATATTTTAAAAAACTGAGGTGCAGAAGAATTTGGGAGTGCTTGTGCATGATTCCTTAAAAGGTTCATTTGCAGGTTGAGTCTGTGGTGAGGAAGGCAAACACAATTTTAATACAGTATTCATTTCAAGAGGTTCCAGTGACGTCATCGTCCAGAATGGCGGCTTAAGTCAATAGCTCCTCCTGAAAAACACATATTTTGCCACACTAATCCATCAAATATAAGATCTTTCGAAAATATCTGAAAAAGAAGAGGGGTAAGAAGAGGGTGTTTTTGGACATGAAATTAATATATTTCGATCAAGATTACCCCCCGGCGGTCCTGCAGAGACGTAATGAATACTCTGAAGTAAAGCAAATATTAAAGCAAGGAAAGATTAGATTTCAAACTCTGTACCCTGCTAAACTGCAGGTGTTTTATGACGATGGGATCCAACTGTATCAGACAGTGGAAGAGGGGACTAAAGACATGAAGGCCAGAGGGTTGCCCGTCAGTGGGATCAAACCAGGGGAAAGCCTGGCTGAGCAGTTATCCTGCTCTGCTTGGGAAATACTGAGAGAATCGAGAAAGCAGGGGATGGGAGGAGGGCGAGAAGCATATAAGGAAGAGACTGTGAGTTTTCCAAAGGCAGCCCTCACCCCCTCCAGAAGAGCCATAAGGTTCTTTC
This sequence comes from Hypanus sabinus, assembly GCF_030144855.1. Lineage (NCBI taxonomy): Eukaryota > Metazoa > Chordata > Chondrichthyes > Myliobatiformes > Dasyatidae > Hypanus > Hypanus sabinus. Next base: position 418,328 of record NC_082732.1, on the reverse strand, counting down.
ATAAGTCTAACTTTAAAAGCTTAAGAGCTAAACGAAGCTAAATCTTCTTAAAAACGTTAAGATTGATAAATCCCCAGAGCCGGATATGATACACCCCAGGTTGTTGTGGGAATTGAGAGAAGAGATCGCAGGAGCATTAGCCATGATCTTTGAATCCTCTTTGGCTGCAGGGTAAGTGCTGGAGGACTGGAGAATGGCAAATCTAGTTCCCCTGTTTAAAAAAGGTAATAGGGAGAAACCTGGGAACTATAGACCGGCGAAGTCCTGACGTAGGGTCTTGGCCCGAAACGTCGACAGTGCTTCTCCTTATAGATACTGCCTGGCCTGCTGTGTTCCACCACCGTTTTGTGTGTGTTGTTTGTATTTCCAGCATCTGCAGATTTCCTCGTGTTTGAACTATAGACCGGTGAGTCTTATGTCGGTGGTATGCAAAGTACTGGAAAGGATTCTTAACGATAGGATCTACAAGCATTTGGAGAAGTACAGTCAACATGGCTTTGTGCGTGGTAGGTCATGTTCAACAAATCTATTAGAGTCTTTTGAAGAGGTTACAAGGAAAGAGGGTGAAAGGAAGGCAGTGGCTGATGTCTTCATGGATTTCAGTAAGGCCTTTGACAAGGCCCCGCATGAGAAGTTAGTTAGGAAGATTCAGTCGCTAGATATACATGGTGAGGTAGTAAATTGGATTAGACATTGGCTCAATGGGAGAAGTCAGAGAGTGGTAGTGGAGGATTGTTACTCTGAGTGGAGGCCTGTGACCAGTGGTCTGCCACAGGGATCAGTGCTGGGTCCATTGTTATTTGTCGTCTATATCAATGATCTGGATGATAATGTGGTAAATTGGATCAGCAAATTTGCTGATGATACAAAGATTGGAGGTGTAGTGGACAGTGGTAAAGGTTTTCAAAGCTTGCAGAGGGATTTGGACCAGCTGGAAAAATGGGCTAAAAAATGGCAGATGGAGTTTAATACAGATAAGTGTGAGGCATTGCACTTTGGAAGGAAAAATGAAGGTAGAACATACAAGGTAAATGGTAGGGCACAGAGGAGTGCAGTGGAACAGAGGGATCTAGGAATACAGATAAAAAATTCCCTAAAAGTAGCATCACAGGTAGATAGAGCAGTAAAGAGAGCTTTTGGTATATTGGCCTTTATAAATCAAAGTATTGGGTATAAGAGTTGGAATGTTATGGTGAAGTTGTATAAGGCATTGGTGAGGACAAATTTGGAGTATTGTGTACAGTTTTGGTCACCAAATTGCAGGAAGAATATTAATAAGGTTAAAAAAGTACAGAGAAGGTTTACAAGGATGTTGCTGGGACTTGAGAAATTGAGTTACAGAGAAAGGTTGAATAGGTTAGGACTTTATTCCCTGGAGCGTAGAAGAATGAGGGGAGACGATAGAGGTATATAAAATTATGATGGGTATAGATAGAGTGAATGCAAACAGGCTTTTTCCACTGAGGGTAGGGGAAAAAAAACAGAGGACATGGGTTAAGGGTGAAGGGGGAAAAGTTTAAAGTGAACATTGGGGGGGAGCTACTTCACACAGAGAGTGGTGGGAGTGTGGAATGAGTTGCCAGATGAAGTGGTAAATGTGGGCTCACTTTTAACTTTTAAGAAAAACTTGGACAGGTACATGGATGAGAGGCGTATGCAGGTCAATGGGACTAGGCAGAAAAATGGTTCGGCACAGCCAAGAAGGGCCAAAAGGCCTGTTTCTGTGCTGTAATGTTCTATGGTTCTATGGAACCTAATTCCTTCTTTTAGTTTCAGTTCAAGGATTGAATCTATTAAAATGAATATACTGCCCAGACTATTATATGTCTTCCAAACCCTACCAATAGAGATTAATCAAAATCAGTTCAATGAAAGGAACAAGATGTTATCAAGATATATTTGGCAAGGTAAAAGGCGCAGAGGTCATTTCAAAACTTTGCAATTAGCCAAGGAAAAGGGGGGATGGGGCCTACCTTCTCTTAGAGATTATTATTTTGCAGCACAGTTGTAAGCTGTGATGTGTTGGTACAACCCATCATATGATGCTCAATGGAAAAACATTGAGATGGGGATACTTCCCATCCCCTTACTGGCAATCTTTGTGGGTAACAACCTACAAAGGTACATAAATGCTATCGATAACCCATGGGTGAAATGGACTCTTAAAATATGGAAAACTATTATAAAAGAATATAAACTAGAGCGAAACATTGCAATTCTTAAATGGTGTGCATATAACTCAGATTTTAAGACAGGAGATTTTGTGGACGTTTGAAGGATACCCGGATGGTTAGTTGCCTCCCAGCTGCCAGGGTCTGGGATGTCTCTGACTGGGTGCATGACATCCTGGTATGAGAGGGAAAGCAACCAGGTCAATAGACAATAGACAGTAGGTGCAGGAGTAGGCCATTCAGCCCTTCTAGCCAGCACCGCCATTCACTGTGATCATGGCTGATCATACAAAATCAGTACCCCGTATCTGCCCTCTCCCCATATCCCTTGACCCTGCTATCTATAAGAGCTCTATCTAACTCTCTCTTGAATGCATCCAGAGACTTGGCCTGCACTGCCTTCTGGAGCAGAGCATTCCACATATCCTCCACTCTCTGGGTGAAAAAGTTTTTCCACATCTCTGTTCTAAATGGCCTACTTCTTATTCTTAAACTGTGGCCTCTAGTTCTGGACTCACCCATCAGCGGGAACATGCATCCTGCCTCCATCGTGTCCAATCCCTTAATAATCTTATATCTTTCAATCAGATCCCCTCTCATCCTTCTAAATTCCAGTGTATACAAGCCCAGTCGCTCCAATCTTTCGACATATGACTGTCCCGCCATCCTGGGAATTAACCTTGTGAACCTATGCTGCACTCCCTCAATAGCAAGAATGTCCTTCCTCAAATTTGGAGACCAAAACTGCACACAATACTCCAGGTGGGGTCTCACCAGGGCCCTGTACAGCTGCAGAAGGACCTCTTTACTCTGATACTCAATCCTCTTGTTATAAAAGCCAGCATGCCATTAGCTTTCTTCACTGCTTGCTGTACCTGCATGCTTGCTTTCATTGACTGATGTACAAGAACACCTAGATCTCGTTGTACTTCCCCTTTTCCTAACTTGACTCCATTTAGATAGTAATCTGCCTTCCTGTTCTTGCCACCAAAGTGGATAACCTCACATTTATCCACATTAAGCTGCATCTGCCATGCATCTGCCCACTCACCCAACCTGTCCAAGTCACCCTGCATTCTCATAACATCCTCCTGACATTTCACACTGCCACCCAGCTTTGTGTCATCAGCAAATTTGCTAATGTTACTTTTAATCCCTTCATATAAATCATTACTGTATATTGTAAACAGCTGCAGTCCCAGCACCAAACCTTGAAGTACCCCACTGGTCACAGCCTGCCATGCCGAAAGGGACCCGTTAATCACTACTCTTTGTTTCCTGTCAACCAGCCAATTTTCAATCCATGTCAGTACTTTGCCCCCAATACCATGTGCTCTAATTTTTCCCACTAATCTCCTATGTGGGACTTTATCAAAAGCTTTCTGGAAGTCCAGGTACACTACATCCACTGGCTCTCCCTTGTCCATTTTCATAGTTGCATCCTCAAAAAACTCCAGAAGATTAGTCAAGCATGATTTTCCCTTCATAAATCCATGCTGACTCTGACTGATCCTTTTACTGCTATCCAAATGTGTCATAATTTCCTCTTTTATAATTGACTCCAGCATCTTTCCCACCACTGACGTCAGGCTAACCGGTCTATAATTCCATGTTTTCTCTCTCCCTCCTTTCTTGAAAAGTGGGACAACATTAGCCACCCTCCAATCAGCAGGAACTGATCCAGAATCTATAGAACATTGGAAAATGATTACCAATGTGTCCACGATTTCTAGAGCCACCTCTTTAAGTATCCTGTGATGCAGACCATCAGGTCCCAGGGACATATCAGCCTCCAGACTCAACAGTCTATTCAACACCATTTCTTGCCTAATATAAATTTCCTTCTGTTCATCCTTTACCCTTGTTCCTTTGGCCACTATTACATCTGGGAGATTGTTTGTATCTTCCCTAGTGAAGACAGATCCAAAGTACCTGTTCAACTCATCTGCCATTTCCTTGTTCCCCATAATAAATTCACCCGTTTCTGTCTTCAATGGCCCAATTTTGGTCTTAACTATTTTTTTGCTATTCACATACCTAAAGAAGCTTTTACTATCCGCCTTTATATTCTTGGCTAGTTTACCTTCATACCTCATTTTTTCTTGGTGTATTGCCTTTTTAGTTATCTTCTGTTGCTCTTTAAAAGCTTCCCAGTCCTCTGGTTTCCTGCTCATCTTTGCTATGTTATACTTCTCTTTTATTTTTATACTGCCCTTTACTTCCCACTGCCACCCCTTACTCCCTTTAGGATCTTTCTTCCTCTTTGGAATGAACCGATCCTGCACCTCCTGCATTATTCCCAGAAATACCTGCCATTTTTGTTCCACTGTCTTCCCTTGTTCCATTGAACTTTGGCCAGCTCCTCCCACATAGCTCCATAGTTCCCTTTGTTCAACTGTAATATTGACACATCCGATTTTCCCTTCTCCTTCTCAGATTGTAGGTTAAAACGTATCATAATATGGTAACTACCTCTTAATGGTTCCTTTAATGGTCCCTGATCAAATCCGGTTCATTGCACAATACTACATTTAGAATTGCCTTCTCCCTGGTAGGCTCCAGTACAAGCTGTTCTAAGAATCCATCTCGGAGGCACTCCACAAATTCCCTTTCTTGGGGTCCAGTACCATTCTGATTCTCCCAGTCTACCTGCATGTTGAAATCCCCCATGACAACTGTATCATTACCTTTGCGACATGCCAATTTTAACTCTTCATTCAACTTACACCCTACATCCAGACTGCTGTTTGGGGGCCTGTAGGTAACTTCCATTATGGTCTTTCTACCCTTAGAATTTCTCAGTTCTATCCATACTGACTCTACATCCCCTGATTCTATGTCCCCCCTCGCAAGGGACTGAATATCATTCCTCACCAACAGAGCCACCCCACCCCCTCTGCCAGTCAGTCTGTCCTTTTGATAAGATGTATATCCTTGAATATTCATTTCCCAGGCCCCGTCTGCTTGAAGCCATGTCTCAGTTATTCCCACAACATCATACTTGCCAATTTTCAACTGAGTCTCAAGCTCATCTACTTTATTCCTTATACTTTGTGCATTCATATATAATACTTTTAATTCAGTATTCCCCTCTCCTTTCATATCAATTGCTATTTCACTTGGCCACACTGTATGATCTCTTCTTGAGCTTTCTACTCCATTGATTCTGTTGTCCTTTTTAACTTTTCTTATTTTCACTTTCCCTTTAACTCCATCCTTATATTTCCAGTTCATCCCCTCCCCCACACTACTTAGTTTAAACACATTCGTGTTGCAGTGGCAAACCTGTCTGCCAGAATGCTGGCCCCCCACCTATTAAGGTGCAACCCGTCCCTTTTGTACAATTCATCACTACCCCAAAACAGATCCCAGTGGTCCAAGAATGTAAATCCTTGCTTCCTGCACCAGTTCCTCAGCCACACATTCAGATCCATTATCTCCCTGTTCCTGCCCTCTCCGGCATGAGGAACTGGAAGCAAACCAGAGATAACTACCCTGGAAGCCCTGCTTTTCAGCCTTCTTCCGAGTTCTCTGAAGTCCCGCTGCAGAATGTCCTTCCTCTTTTTCCCGATGTCATTTGTGCCAACATGCACTACCACTTCCGGCTGTTCACCTTCACCTTTGAGGATTTCCTACAATCGGTCCGTGATGTCCTGGATCCTAGCACCAGGGAGGCAACACACCAGCCTTAAATCTCGCCTGTTGCCGAAGAAACCCCTTTCCGTACCTCTTACTATGGAGTCCCTACTACCATGGCTCTTCCTGATGTCTGACTCCTTGGCTCTGCTTCTGCACCAATTTTTGACTTGCAGACCCGTCCGTCTCTCAGACTGGCAGTATCTTCTGTCCTGACAGCTTCCAAGAAGGTGAACCTGTTTACGAGAGGTACATCCGCTGGGATCTCCTGTACTTCAAGCATCCTTTCCTTCCTCATCGTCGCCCCCTTTCTCTCTTCCGGTATCCTCAGTGTTACGACCCCACAGTAGGTCCTGTCCAGAAAACCCTCATTTTCGTGGATAAACCAGAGGTCATCCATTTCTTTCTTCAGTGCTGCATCATGCTCCTTCAGAAGCTGAATCTGGACACACTTTCCACAGCTGTAGCAGCTGACACCATCAGTGTCCCTGAGCTACCACATCATGCACATAGCACACTGAATCAGCTTAGCAGTCACGTCTTCACCCTTCTGCAATTGTGCCTGGCGTAGTCTCCTCGCCGAAGACTCTTGAGCCAAAGAATAGCACTTTTCAAACCAGGCATTTCCCTCGACCAAGCCGCTTCCCGACCGTCGTGATACATGTTGGTACCAATGATGGGACGGAGAAGAGGAGAGCTGTCGTCATTGGAGACTCTATAGTCGGGGAGCAGACAGAAGATTTTGTGGACGTGAGAAGGAAACCCGCATGGTTTGTTGCCTCCCGGGTGCCAGGGTCCGGGTTGTCTCTGACCGGGTGCATGACATCCTGGTACGAGAGGGAAAGCAACCAGAAGTCGTGATTCATGTTGGTACCAATGACATAGGCAGGAAGAGGGATGAGGTCCTGAAGTGTGACTCCTGGGAACCAGGCAGGAGACTGAAGAACAGGACCTCAAGGGTGGCGTTCTCAGGATTGCTGCCAGTACTACGTGATAGTGATGGTAAGAATTGGAGGAGATGGCAGTTGAATGCGTGGCTGAGGAGTTGGTGCAGGGGGCAGGGTTTTAGATTTTTGGATCATTGGGATTTCTTTTTGGGAAGGTGGGACCTGTACAGATTGGATGGGTTGCAGCTGAACTTGAGGGGGAACAATGTCCTTGCAGGTAGGTTTGCTAGCATGGTTTGGGAGGGTTTAAACTAATTTTCAAGGGGGATGGGACCCGGAGCAATAGGGCAGTGAAAGAAGTGCATGGAGTAAAGCCAGATCTAACATATAGAGAGGCTTTGAGGAAAGAGAAGCAGAATAAAGGGTGTAAAGGTAGTAAGGTAGAAGGGCTAAAGTGTGTGTACTTCAATGCAAGAAGCATCAGGAACAAAGGTGATGAACTGAGAGCTTGGATACGTACATGGAATTATGATGTAGTGGCCATTATGGAGACTTGGCTGGCACCAGGGCGGGAATGGATTCTCAATATTCCTGTATTTCAGTGCTTTAAAAGGGATAGAGAGGGGGGAAAAGGGGAGGAGGGATGGCATTACTGGTCAGGGATACTATTACAGCTGCAGAAAGGGTGGGTAATAAAGCAGGATCCTCTTTTGAGTCAGTATGGGTGGAAGTCAGGAACAGGAAGGGAGCAGTTACTCTACTGGGGGTATTTTATAGGCCCCCTGGTAGCAGCAGAGATACCGAGGAGCAGATTGGGAGGCAGATTTTGGAAAGGTGCAAAAATAACAGGGTTGTTATCATGGGTGACTTTAACATCCCTAATATTGATTGGCACTTGATTAGTTCCAAGGGTTTAGATGGGGCAGTGTTTGTTAACTGTATCCAGGATGGATTCCTGTCACAGTATGTTGACAGGCCGACTAGGAGGAATGCCATACTAGATCTAGTATTAGGTAACGAACCGGGTCAGGTCACAGATCTGTCAGTGGGTGGAGCATCTGGGGGACAGTGATCACCGCTGCCCTGACCTTTAGCATTATCGTGGAAAAGGATAGAATCAGAGTGGACAGGAAAATTTTTAATTGGTGAAGGGCAAATTATGAGGCTATAAGGCTAGAACTTGCGGGTGTGCATTGGGATGAGGTTTTTGCAGGGAAATGTACTAAGGGCATGTGGTCAATATTTAAGGATCTTTTGCAGAATGTTAGGGATAAATTTGTCCAGGTGAGGAAGATAAAAAATGGTAGGGTGAAGTGGAAGAAGGCAGCATACATGACGTTTAGGAAGCAAGGATCAGGTGGGTCTATTGAGGAATATAGGGTAACAAGGAAGGGGCTTAAGAAGGGGCTGAGAAGAGCAAGAAGGGGGCATGAGAAGGCCTTGGCGAGTGGAGTAAAAGAAAACCCCAATGCATTCTTCAACTATATGAAGAACAAAAGGGTGACAGGAGTGAAGGTAGGACCAATTAGAGATAAAAGTGGGAAGAGATGCCTGCAGACTGTGGAAGTGAGTGAGGTCCTCAATGAATACTTCTCTTCGGTATTCACCAATGAGAGGGAACTTGATGATGGTGAGGACAATATGAGTGAGGTTGATGTTCTGGAGCATGTTGATATGAAGGGAGAGGAGGTGTTAGAGTTGTTAAAATACATTAGGACGGATAAGTCCCTGGGGCCTGATGGAATATTCCCCAGTCTGCTCCATGAGGTGAGGGAAGAGATTGCTGAGCCTCTGGCTAGGATCTTTATGTCCTCATTGTCCACGGGAATGGTACCAGAGGATTGGAGGGAGGTGAATGTTGTCCCCTTGTTCAAAAAGGTAGTAGGGTTAATCCAGGTAATTATAGACCAGTGAGCCTTACGTCTGGGGTGGGAAAGCTGTTGGAAAAGATTCTTAGAGATAGGATCTATGGGCATTTAGAGAATCATGGTCTGATCAGAGACAGTCAGCATGGCTTTGTGAAGGGCAGATCATGCCTAACCAGCCTGATAGAGTTCTTTGAGGAGGTGACCAGGCATATAGATGAGGGTAGTGCAGTGGATGTGATCTACATGGATTTTAGTAAGGCATTTGACAAGGTTCCACGGTAGGCTTATTCAGAAAGTCAGAAGGCATGGGATCCAGGGAAGTTTGGCCAGGTGGATTCAGAATTGGCTTGACTGCAGAAGACAGAGTGTTGTGGTGGAGGGAGTACATTCAGATTGGAGGGTTGTGACTAGTGGAGTCCACACAAGGATCTGTACTGGGACCTCTACTTTTCATGATTTTTTTTTAATGACCTGGATGTGGGGGTAGAAGGGTGGGTTGGCAAGTTTGCAGATGACACAAAAGTTGGTGGTGTTGTGGATCGTGATGAGGATTGTCAAAGATTGCAGAGAAACATTGATAGGATACAGTAGTGGGCTGAGAAGTGGCAGATGGAGTTCAACCCGGGGAAGTGTGAGGTGGTAGCCTTTGGAAGGACAAACTCCAAGGCAGGGTACAAAGTAAATGGCAGGATACTTGTGTGTGTGGAGGTGCAGATGGATCTGGGGGTACATGTCTACAGATCCCTGAAAGTTGCCTCACAGGTAGATAGGGTAGTTATGAAAGCTTATGCGGTGTTACTTTCATAAGTCGAGGGATAGAGTTTAAGAGTTGCGATGTAATGATGCAGCTGTGTAAAACTATAGTTAGGCCACACTTGGAGTACTGTGTCCAGTTCTGGTCGCCTCACTATAGGAAAGGGTACAGAGGAGATTTAGCAGGATGCTGCCTGATTTAGAGAGTATGGATTATGATCAGAGATTAAGGGAGCTAGGGCTTTACTCTTTGGAGAGAAGGAGGATGAGAGGAGACATGATAGAGGTGTATAAGATATTAAGAGGAATAGAGATAGTGGACAGCCAGTGCCTCTTCCCCAGGGCACCACTGCTCAGTACAAGAGGACATGGCTTGAAGGTAAGGGGAGGGAAGTTCAAGGGGGATTTTAGAGGAAGGTTTTTCACTCAGAGAGTGGTTGGTGTGTGGAATGCACTGCCTGAATCAGTGCTGGAGGCAGACACACTAGTGAAGTTTAAGAGACTACTAGACAGGTATATGGAGGAATTTAAGGTGGGGGGGTTATATGGGAGGCAGGGTTTGAGGGTCGGCACAACATTGTGGGCTGAAGAGCCTGTAATGTGCTGTTCTATTCTATTAAACTGGATGCTAGATTTAAGGACTGGACAGCTAAAGAAATAGCAGTTCTTTGCAATATAATGAAAGAAGGAACACTGTTCAGTTTTGAAATGCTTAAAGAGAAACACTTATTAGAAAAAACAAGACTGTTATTGGTATTTACAGATGTGACATTACGTTATTAGGATGGTTAAAACTGTAACCAAGGCAAGTACATATTTGATAGAGCTATTTAGAAAAACATATAATTCAGATAATGGTAGTAGAATCATTTCAAGTGTGTATAAGTGTTTGTCAGATCTTAAAACACATTTGACTTCATACATTAAAAGAAAATGGGAGAAGGAGGGAGGGATACTTATATCTGAGGAAGAATGGACAGTAATATGGAGCTATCAATGGAAATGTACCAGTTCACAAATTGGAGGGAGTTTGGATGGAAAAATTTGATAAGATATTTTATTACACCCTTTCAGAAATCCCATTATGATAGTAACCTCCCTGTTTGCTGGAGAAATTGTGGAAATCAAAATGTAAACCATTATCATATTTTCTGGGAATGCCCCGTTATCAAAGACTGGAGTGGGATACACAATGCCCTACAAGACATCTTTAAATGTGAAATACCCTTAGAAAGTAAGACCATATATTTTGGATACATACCTCAAGAATGGTTGAAAAGAGATAAATATTTAATGAATATACTGTTGATGGCTGGTTAGAAGACCCTTACTAGGAAATGGTTATCACCGGAGAGCCCAACCTTAAATGCACGGATGGAAATTACAATGGATATTTACAAAATGGAGAAGATAACAGCATCTGTTAATCATAAGTTGGAACAATTTGATTCATAGTGGGAAAAATGGTTTAACTACATAACACCTCATAGGCCTGATTTTATTCTCACATTTGAATGAATATGTTGTAAAAAAAAGATCACTCCCTACTTGTACATAGTTTTCTCCTTTCGCTTGTTCTTTCTTTCCTCTCTTTTCTATGCAGCTGTAATCCATGGCCTTACTGCCATCTTATCTCACTTCTATAGACCATCTCCATCTCTGAGTAAATACAGATGCAAAAAATCCATTTAAGATCTCCCCCATCTCTTTCTGCTCTATGTATTGATAATGACTTTGATCTTCAAAGTTCAAAGTAACTTTATTATCCAAGTACATATATGTCACCAGATACTACTGAGATGCATTTTCTTGCTGGATTTCACAGTAGAGTAATGAAGTACAATATAATCAATGAAAAACTGCACATTAACCAAGAGTGACAAGCAACCAACGTGCAAGACAAAACTCTGCTAATAAAAAAATAAACTAATAAAATAATAAATAAATATGTAAATTAATAATACTGAAAATATGAAGAGGAATAATTTTGTCCTTCACTCTCTCTTTGCTCTAAATATTTCCACAGATGCCCTTGAGATTCTCCTTTATGTAGTCTGTTAGAGCCCTCCTGTGACAGAGAGCACTTGGTAAACACACACACAAACTCTCCAAATTTCACTTTTGAAGACCTCCCAGTTGCTGCACACACCTTTACCAGAAAACAATCTATCTCAATTCATCTGTGCTAAATCCTTTCTTGCAACATCAAAACTTGGCTTTCTCCAATTTAGAATCTTAGCCTAAGAACCAGACCTATCTTCTCCATAGTTATCTTGAAACTAATGGCATTCTAATCACTAGCTCCAAAATGTCCCCTATACACTGTTTTGTCTCCTGCCCTGTCTTGTTCCCTAATAGAAAATACAGCATTACATTCTCTTTGGTTGGACCTCTAAACGTTGTTTAAGAAAACTTTCCTGAGCACATTTTACAAACTCTATCCCACCCTGCCCTTTTACAGTATGGGAGTTCCATATGTGTTCCATATTCCATGAGTTCATATGTGGAAAGTTAAGATCACTTACTTCACAAGTGTTCTTCACAAACTTTATCAGTATATTTGATGGATCACTGGAAACACAGTCATTGGTGAGAAAGAAGGCAGGACACCCCTGTGGTGCACCAGTGCTAAGTGAGTAGGAAGTAAAGAGATGTGCTTACCTCCGTTTAATGTGATGAAGAGCATTTGATAAACACACTCCTTGCACGTGCACATGTACTGGCCTAAAGTGACGGAGAGCACTTGGAAAACACACTCCCTACACATACACATGTACTGGCCTAATGTGACGGAAAGCACTTGGAAAAAACACACTCCTTACACATGCACATTCACTCACAAACAAACATCGCCTTATCATTCTGCTGTTATTGTGGTGAATGTTACTTCAATGTCTTCTCCTGTATACAGTATTCTCAAAATGAACCCACTGATTTCTCTCAGCATTGTTACATACATTCATTTGGTCAGACAGCAAAGTTTAATTTAATTTTATTCTTTATTTGTACTTGAATATAAGTGTGTGATTGTGTTGAGAGTTCTGCTGTTTCACTGCTCAGTCCTATACCAAGCTGATGGGCTAGCATTGACTTTATGGTGCCTTTCCCACCATACATGGCAGAATATTCCATTTCTTTCATAATCGGAACGTGTAAATGTGTACATATATGTTGTTTCAAATATTGTATTTAAGATTGATGCTTCTGCTGATTTTGTAAGACGATTGTAACTACATTGTGGAGTTTATCATATTCTAATTTTGTGCAGTCCTAAATTAACTGTGAGTAATTAAATACGGTATGTCCTGATGCCTAATAAATAGAGCTCTTCACCCTTAGTAGTGGGGAGAGATCAGGGCTGTCAGGAGTCCTCACTGGACAAGAATAAGTATGGAGCTATTATTAAGTATTCTTGAAGTAAATTCATTTTGTAAATATTAGCAGTTTTCTTTTCACTATTTTCACCAATTTCTGTGTTTTTGATGTACCTAATAAAGTGCCAAATGACTCCAGCCATTTTCTGTTTGGTCATAATCCATGTATCTAACACATACTGTCTTCTATCAGAGAGGAAGTTTATGATGATCCACCAACAGATTGGAGCTAGTACATTAAGCTTGGAGAGTTTCTCTTGCAGAAGCTCAGGGATAATGGTATTGAAGACTGAGATGAAATTAATAAAGTACCCTGCCATATGTGGCAGGGGAGGCGAGTTGCTGTAATTTGAAATCAAAAGCAATATTAACTGCATCAACTACAGATTTGTTGGCTCTGTAAGCAAACTGCAGTGGATCTAGAAAATTTTGAGTTATGGATTTGTGAAATTACATGACCAGCCTTTCAAAAGCCTTCATTATGAGTGCAAAGGGTTTGTAGTCATTGAGTCCAATGATCTTTTTTCTGGGGACTGGAATAATGACAGATGTCTTAAGCCATGCAGGAACATAGGTCATAGGGAAACAGAGTCAGGGCCAGCAACTTTCTTGATATTTAGCTTCCTTGTTTCATTTTCCTGCTGTCATCCCTGCCAGTTTCCCCCTCCAATCTACCTGGACAAACTCATCTCTCATGCCTCTGTAATTCCCTTTATTCCATTGCAATACTGACACGTGACTTATACTTCTCCCTCTCAAATTGCAGCATGAATTCAATCATATTATGATCACTATGTTCAGACACTTGTTCCACTGCCTTTGACATCTGCTCCTCTTCCTCACGGATCCTTACTTCTGCCTGTACCATGTCTCACCTGTTCCTCATGCTTACATTTCCCCACTGCTGGAAGTGAACTGAGCCGAGACCTTGCCGCCCGACACAGGGGTTGCCGATGATATCTCGCAGCTTCAGAGAACACACTGCCTGCTCTACTGCTTTCTTGGCTGCCCACTTGAGCCCAGGTGTGGTTGTAACATCTGCTTGCTTTACCAGGTCGTCATTGGAATCTCTCAAGCTTAATAAGGCTCTGCATTTAGCCACTTTGAATTCCTCCACAACAGATGACATGGGAAGCTGCGGTTGTCAGGATTGAAAATAGAGGCCCATTGAAGAGAATCTTGGAGGAACTCCTGCCATCTCCACAGGTGCTTGTTGCTTTTCCTCTCGATGTTGTCATGGGGAACTCGTAGAGTGTGAAGAGCCAGAGTCAACCTGCACAGCTGCTTTGAGTGTCAGATGGACTTGGACCCCAAGATCCCTCTGATCCTCCCACACTGCCAAGAGTCTTACCATTAATATTATATTCTGCCATCATATTTGACCTACCAAAACGAACTACTTCACACTTCCCTGGGTTGAACTCCATCTATCACTTCTCAGCCCAGTGTTGCATCCTATCAATGTCCCGTTGTCTCTGACAGCCCTCCACACTATCCACAACACCTCCAACTATTGTGTCATCAGCAAACTTACTAACCCATCCCTCCACTTCCTCATCCAGGTCATTTATAAAAATCACAAAGAGTAGGGGTCCCAGAGCAGATCCCTGAGGCACTCCACTGGTCACTGACCTCCATGCAGAATATGACCTGTCTACAACCACTCTTTGCCTTCTGTGAACAAGCCAGTTCTGGATCCACAAAGCAATTTCCCCTTGGATCCCATTTCTCCTTACTTTCTCAATAAGCCTTGCAATGGGGTACCTTATCAAATGCCTTGCTGAAATCCATGTACATTACATCTACTGCTCTTCCTTCATCAATGTGTTTAGTCACATCCTCAAAAGATCCAATCAGGCTCGTAAGGCACGACTTGCCCTTAACAAAGCCATGCTGACTACTCCTAATCATATTATACCTCTCCAAATATACATAAATCCTACCTCTCAAGATTGTCTCCATCAACTTACCAACCATTGAGGTAAGACTCACTGGTATATAATTTCCTGGGCTATCTCTACTCCCTTTCTTGAATGAAGGAACACCATCCAAAACCCTCAATCTTCCAGAACCTCTCCTGCCCCTATTGATGATGCAAAGATCATCACCAGAGGCTCAGCAATCTCACCCTTGCCTCTCACAGTAGCCTGGGGTACATTTTGTCCAGTCTCGGCAACTTATCCAACTTAATGCTTTCAAAAAGCTCCAGCACATCCTCTTTCTTAATATCTACATGCTCAAGCTTTTCAGTCTGCTGCAAATCATCACTACAATCACTAAGATCCTTTTGTATAGTGAATACTGAAGTAAAGTATTCATTAAGTATCTTTGCTATTTCCTCTGGTTCCATAGGTACTTTCCCACTGTCACACTTGATAGGTCCTATACTTTCACGTCTTCTAGATGTCTAACATTACCTAGATCTCTGAACCTTTTGTAAGCTTTTCTTTTCTTCTTGACTAGATTTATTGCAGTCTTTGTACATCACAGTTCCTGTACCCTACCATAACTTCCCTGTCTCATTGGAAGGTACCTATACAGAACTCTACACAAATCCCCTGAATATTTGTCACATTTCTTCCGTACTTTTCCCTGAGAACATCTGTTTCTGATTTAAGCCTCCAATTTCCTGCCTGATAGCCTCATAATTCCCCTTATTCCAATTAAATGCTTTTCTAACCTGTTTGTACCTATCTCTCTCCAATGCTGTTGTAAAGGAGATAGAATTATGATCACTGTCTCCAAAATGCTCACCCACTGAGAGATCTGACACCTGACCAGGTTCATTTCCCAATACCAGATCAAGTACGGCCTCTCCTCTTGTAGGCTTATCTACAGACTGTGTCAAGAAACCTTCCCGAACACACCTAACAAACTCCATCCTATCTAAACTCCTTACTCTAGGAAGATGCCAGTCGATATTTGGGAAATTAAAATCTTCCATCTCGACAACTCTGTTATTGTTACACCTTTCCAGGATCTATTTCCCTATCTGCTCCTCGATATCCCTGTTACTATTGGGCGGCCTATAAACAACACCCAGTAAAGCTATTGACCCCTTCTTGTTCCTAACCTCCACCCACAGAGACTCCGTAGACAATCCCTCCATGGCGTCCACTTTTCTGCAGCCGTGACACTATCTCTGATCAACAGTGCCATGCCCCCATCTCTTTTGCCTCCTTCCCTATCCTTTCTGAAACATCTAAATTCTGGCACTTGAAGTAACTGCTCCTGTCCCTAAGCCATCCAAGTTTCTGTAATGGCCACCACATTGTATCTCCAAGTACTTATCCATGCTCTAAGCTCATCCACTTTGTTCACAACACTCCTTGCGTTAAAATAGACACATCTCAAATCTTTGGACCGAGTCCATCCCTTTTCTATCACCTGCCTATCCTCCCTCTCACACTGTCTGCAAGGTTTCTCTATTTGTGAGCCAGCTGCTTCTTCCCCAGTCTCTTCAGTTCAGTTTCCACCCCCCAACAATTCTAGTTTAAACTCTCCCCAGTAGCCTTAGCAAATCTCCCCGCCAGGTATTGGTACCCCTGGGATTCAAGTACAACCCGTCCTTTTCATACAGGTCACACCTGCCCCAAAAGAGGTCCCAATGATCCAGAAATCTAAATCCCTGCCCTCTGCTCCAATCCCTCAGCCACACATTTATCCTCCATCTCATTCTATTCCCATTCTCAGTGTCGCATCGCACAGGCAGTAATCCCGAGATTACTACCTTTGCAGTCCTGCTTCTCAACTTCCTTCCTAACTCCCTGTACTCTTTTTTCAGGACCTCTTCCCTTTTCCTACCTCTGTCATTGGTACCAATATGTACCACAACCTCTGGCTGTTCTCCCTCCCACTGCAGGGTATCGTGGATGCGATCTGAAACATCCCGGACCCTGGCACCTGGGAGGCAAACTACCATCCGAGTTTCTTTCCTACATCCACAGAATCACCTGTCTGACCCCCTAACTATAGAGTCCACTAGCATTACTGCCTTTTTCTTCCTTTCCCTACCCTTCTGAGCCACAGGGCCAGACTGTGCTAGAGGTACAGCCACTGTTGCTTCCCCAGCTAGGTTGTCTCCCCCAACAGTACTCAAACAGAAGTACTTATTGTCAAGGGGTACAGCCAAGGGGTACTCCCTAGTACCTGACTCTTCCCCTTCCCCCTCCTGACTGTGACCCACTTGTACATCTCCCTTGGCCCTGGTGTGACCTCCTGCCTATAACTCCTCTCTATCACCTCCTCACTCTCCCTGACCAGGTAAAGATCATCGAGCTGCATCTCCAGTTCCCTAACTCGGTCCCTCAGGAGCTACACATCATAGGAAGTCATTCCAGCCTGTGGCCATCAAACTTCACAACTCCTTCCTCGGAGTGTCAGACACCCTGAGCCAATAGGCTGGTCCTGGAGTATGTCTGTTTGTCTGTACAGGCTGGGAGACTCCAGGAAACCCCACATCTGACACCGAGTGCAGAAAACTGGTCTCACACACATACTACCTCCTTCCCACAATTAACACAGTTAAACCTACGTCACCTCGTCTCATCACCGCCTAAACCCGTTGAGCCAAAGCCCTACCACTCTGCTACCTCTCATTACACTGCGTGCTGGATAGGGCGGTCTTCATTTTAAACCTTTCGTGCTCAACTGGCTGACCTGTGCGGTCTCGCCTCTCTTTAACCCCGAGTAGTAAAGTCTCCCTTCACTCCAAAAAATCAGCCATTTACTCACAGCCTTCTTACTCTGAATCAAAAATCGTTGAAGATTCCTTGCCTTTTTAAACCTTTCATGCTTAACTGTTTTCTTGCCATATCCTTTGATGCCCTGACCAACCAGGAAGCGATCAACTTCCGCCTTAAGTATACGCACGAACTTGGCCTCCACTGCAGTCTGTGGCAGAGCGTTCCACAGATTCACTATAAGGATGATTGGGAAGCTTATAAAATTCAACAAAAGACAAATAAAAAAGTTATAAGAAGGGAAAAGATAAAATATGAGGGCAAACTGTCCAATAATATAAAGCGGGATACTAAAAGTTTTTCCAGTTATTTAAAGAATAAAAGGGAGTGAGAGTTGATATTGGACCACTGGAAAATGAAGCTGGTGAGGTAGTAATGAGGGACAAAGAAATGGCAGCTGAACTTAATAAGATCTTTGCTTCAGTCTGTACTGTGAAAGACACCAGCTGTATGCCAGACATCATTAGTGTCAGGGAGCAGGAGTGACAGCCATTGCTATTACAAAGAAAAAAGTGTCAGGCAAACTCAAAGGTCTTAAAGTGGATAGATGGACCAGATGGATGACATCCCAGAGTCCAGTTGCTGAAGAAGTAACGGATGCATTAGTCATGACCTTTCAAGAATCACTTGATTCTGGCATAGTCTGGAGAACTATAAAATTGCAAATGTCACTCCACTCCTTAAGAAGGGAGGTAGACAAATGAGACAAAATTATAGACCAGTTAGTCTAACCTCAGTGGTTGCGAAAGTGTTGGAGTCCATAATTAAGACTGAGGTTTCAGGATACTTGGAGACTAATGATAAAATAAGTCAAAGTCAACATGAATTCTGTAAAGGGAAATGTTGCCTGACAAATCTGTTAGAATTATTCAAGGAAGTAACAAGTAGGGTGGACAAAGGAGAGGCAGTGGATGTAATTTACTTTGATTTTCAGAAAGCATCTGATAAGGTCCCTCACATGAGGTTTCTAACAAGATAAAGTCCTATGGTGTTACAGGAAATATACTGGCATGGATAGAAGAACAGCTGGCAGGCAGTAGGCAGCAAGTGAGAATAAAGGGGGCCTTTTCTGGTTGACTGCCAGTGACTAGTGGTGTTCCTCCAGGGTCAGTATTGGGACCACTGCCTATCATTCAGATAGTAGATTTGTGGTAAAGTTTGTGGATGATCCAAAGATATGTGGAGGAGTAGGTAGAGCAATGCTATTGCTACAGGACTTGGACAAATTGGAAGAATGAGCATAAAAAGTGGCAGATGGAATACAGTGCTGGGACATGTATGATAATACATTTTGTAAAATGAACAATAGTGCAGACTAATATCTAAATGGAGAGAAAATTCAAACATCAGAGGTGCAAAGGGACTTAGAAGTGCTCGTGCAAGTCTCCAGAAGGTTAATACACAGGTTGAGTCTGTGTTAAAGAAGGCAAATGCAAAGTTAGCATTTGTTTCAGGGGGAAGAGAATATAAAAACAAGGAAATAGTGCTTGTAATTGAAACTTTAGTCAGGCCACACTTGGATTATTGTCAATAGTTTTGGGCCCTTGTCTCAGAAAGGGTGTGTTGTCATTGGAGAGAGTCCAGAGGAGGCTCATGAGGAATATTCTGGGAACGGGGGGAGGGGGAGAATTAACATATGAGGAGTATTTGGCAGCTTTGGCCTGTACCCACTGAAATTTACAAGAATGCGCAGGGATCTCATTGAAACCTACCAAATGGTGGAAGGATTAGATAAAGTGGATGTGGAGGGGATGCTTGCTGTAATGGGGGTATCCAGAACTAGAGGGAACAGCCTCAAAATTGAGGGGCATCCTTTTAGTACAGAAGTAAGGGAGAATTTTTTTTTAGCCAAAGGGTAGTGAATCTGTGGAATGCTGGCTGGATTAGCTGTAGAAGCTTACAATTTATCTCACATAAGTCCATTTGAAAAATCAATATAGAACTTTGGAATTTTGGGGAGTAAATCGACCAGTGAAACATTTTGAACCCTTGCTATTTACATTTCCGGACAGTAGAATGTACTCAAAGGTGCTGCTTGTTTTTAATTACATGTGATGTATTGTGTCTGAATAAAACTGTTTCATTTTCATCCTCATCAATTTTTATTTCAAAAGCAAAATATTAACCCCAGCCATGCTCTAGAAGCCATGATTGGGACACTTATAGCTGTAAATTAGAGTTAGGACTAATAAAGGTGAGACATATACACTAAATAGCACAACTTTATAAAACAATTGTTAAGCCACAGTGGAATACTGTTTGTACACTCTAAGGAGGTCATTGAATGGAGAGAGTGAAAAGTGATTCACTAGGGCGTTTGTCAGGATGAAGCACTTCATTTCTAGGAAGAGGTGGGAAAGGCTAGGTTTGTTTTCCTCAGAGCAGAGGAGGGTGAGTGGGGAAGGTGTGATACATTTTCAGGTAAATGGCTTAGTGCAGGTGAATTGGCAGTGTTAGCATGAACATGATGGGCCAAAAGACCTGCTTCTGTGCTCTATGAGAGCTGGAAGAGTTGGGGTGATGGGTTGAGGGGAGTATTTCTATAACTGGAGCGAAGTGTAAGAGTATGCTATCTCCTTTGTTTACATGAAGATATTCGGGTGTTGAAATTTTTGAATAGAATTGAGCAAATCTAAGGAGACACCTCTTTCTCCCTTACTAGGGAGAGAGAGAGAACCTGCGGTATGTCGAATGCCGGGTGAACAATGTAGTCTTCGGGCTAACTCCAAGTCTGTGTCTTTGCTGTTGCTTCATTCATGCTTGAGTGTTCAGTGATGGGGGTTGATGCTTTTTTTTGCAGGGGGGAGGGGGGATTGTTGCTTTCTGCTCCATACGCTCAGGAGGGAGGGGAGCTGGGGGTACTTTGAGGTTCTAACATTTAACTGTCATTCATTCTTTGGGGCACTCCTCTGTTTTTGTGGATAGTTGTGAAGAAAAAGCATTTCAGGATATATATTGTATACATTTCTCTGTCATTGAATGTACCTTTGAAACCTTTGGACAGAATTAGCAATGCAGTTTTGAAATGGAAATGTGCAATTCTTATCCAAAATAATCTAGAAGTGGTTATTTTGCCAAAACTTTTAAATAAAAAGCACTGAGCACACAAAGGTGTTCATATTGTATGCTGCTTGTCCTCAATGTGCTTCTTCTTGTCACTTGCATAAAATAACAGTGACTTTGAGCACTGGATAATTCACAGAAGCAGGTGAGCAAATGACCAGTGTCATTCATCTGAAATTAAGCCTGTAGAGTAGATAAATCCTAATTCATGGAATGCATGCTCCTCCTTTCTGTGAGAATGAATGAAAGATTGATTTAACCTCTGTATTCCTTCATTGGGTTTGACAGGCTTAGGGCTGTTCAGCAGGACTTGAAGCCCTCACTGAAATGCAATTCTATTTTTGTGATTCATTTTTTGAGACATGCCCATGTTTGACTACATGAAAATAATTGGCTTCAGTTCATCAGTGCTTCACTTCTTCCCTGTCAAAATAATCTAACATATTAAGAGAAAAAGGCTAGACTTGATGGCTCATTTTGTATCTGGTGATTTGAAGCAGTGAGCAGATTATCTAAATGAAAAGTTCATGTCTTCTGAATTTGTGGTCATCTATTCATCTGGAAAGAGAAGGAAGCCAGAAAAAACACTGTTGACCTCATCTGATCCAACAATGTTGTGGAAACCTGGTTTTGTTTGGAGCCACACTTGATCATTTATATTCAGCTTCAGCACAGTCCCACCAGAATTCATCTGATAGTTGGCCCTAGTACTGCTCCTTGCAGCAAGGTCACAGAATCCAGCTTCCTTTTTGTTATTTTTCATAATGTTTATGCAAAGCTCCCCTGTAGTAACTACATTGTATGTGAAGAAATACCAGCCTGCTTTACAAGTGAGGAATGTCCCAGAATTAATTTGAAAACAACCTCCTTCATTGGTGATATTTCTGTTGAAAATCACACGGTGTTTTGGATTGTGTTGAGTAGCAATGGTTCTGACAACAGAGAAAGCCGGTCTGTCTACACCCACTAGACCGCTACCCCTCCCAGATTGTCCTTTCTGTCCTTTTGGCCCAGGAGGCCCTGGTTCACCTTTTGGTCCCATTCGACCAACATATCCTCTGGGGCCATGAGCTCCTGGCAGTCCTGGGTCTCCTGGTTGTCCCTTCTTTCTTGGTTCACCAAGAATGTGACTGGCCATTCCTGAGGGAAAGAAGAGTGAGAGATAAGCAACATCGTTTTACAAATGTCTCTATTTATCAGAGAGAGTATTTAGATGAAGAAACACCGAAATAGCCTGACATAGAAGACAGAGGATTAACACTTGATGACTACCATGGGAACAGAGGGCTGTCTCCATGCTGATTCTATCAAACAGAATGGCAGCAGCATGAACAATACGCTTGAGCACCAGTAAAATGCAATCGGAAGCATTTTCTTTTGTGACCACTCATATCAGTTAGAACTGCAGACGTTTTGCAAGTTTTATTGGAACTGAACTGGAGGCCAGGGCCACTGAGCTCTGGAGTTACTGCTCCTTTATACTTATGTGTTCACAGCACAGTAAGGTGCTCAGCTTTGAGGAGTAGAATCAAATTCCTGCAGCAGGTGGAGCATATTTGGCAGTCTTTAAAGCCACACCTAGTCACCTCTCCCACAACTCCACCACACTTCAGAGTGGTTTGGATGAAGTCTGGATCAGCACAGATAGTAATCATTTAAAAATGCAATAAAAAAAGTTAAAAAAAAAAGATAGGCACAGAATGAATAAAGGCCATAAATTTTCAACAAACTTATATAATCAACCACTAAGGAAAATGTCTGCAACATGTCACTCAGTCAAAATGAAGTACAAAGAAGTTTTACGTTGATTTTTAAAAATTAGTCCAAAAGTTTGGGAAACACCTTGGTTTGGCTTCCTGTCTCAAAAGTCACTTAAGCAGTCTTGTCAACAAAGTACACAAGGGCAACGAGAGAGGGAACAACTTCTAGCAAGTGGGAGCTATTTCAAGGATGCCAAGGTCAGGGTCAGCCTGCCTCTATAAGGGTGAGAGGCAAAGATGGAAATATTAGAGAATCCTGCTTAATAAAGAATGCTTAAGGCTTTTTTTCAGGGAGAAGAAGAAGTATATACCCTTTAGAAAGAGTTGCGATCAAGCAATTTACAGAACAGTTTATAGGAGAAAAGATAAGAAAGAAATTAGGAGAGTAAGAGGACCCGTGTCATGATCTTGGCAAATAGGAATAAGGAGAATTCTAAAATGTTTTATGAAGTATATCAGCAGCAGGAAGGTAGGTAAGGAGGAATAGATCTCCTCAATGACCAGAGAGGAGTGTATGGAGCCATTGAAGCTGAACGAGATCTTGGAGTCCTAGAGCAGTACAGCATGGATTTATACCCTTTGGCCCAATCCACATCAGCCATGGCTCGACACATCTAGTCCCAATCTCTTGTATTCGGCCTATATCCCTCTACGAACCACCAATACATGTACCTTTCCAAGTGCTTCTTAATATTAGGATTCACCAGAACGTGAAGAATGGTGCATTAAGTGAGGGGTACATCAATATTCTGGAACACATCCGTATCAGGAAGGAAAATGTGTTAAAAATATTGGAGCACATTATAAATTTATAGTAATTATAAAGCACTGGATAAATCCCCAATACCCAATGGAGGAGATTTCTAAGGCTCTGACTGATATTTTTGCATTTTCATTAGCCATGAGTGATGTACAAAAGACTGAAGGATAATGTTGCCTTCTTGCAGCACTTGTAGGAAGGGTAGCAACTGTGAGTCTGGGAACTATAGAATGCTACACCAAACTGTTTGTCTGCTGTACTACCCACACTTTTAAGCAGATGTACATCCATCACCATGGCTAGAAGTGAGGCAGTAAGATAGATAGTTAGAACAGTACAGCACATTACAGGCCCTTCGGCCCACAATGTTGTGTCGACCCTCAAACTCTGCCTCCTATATAACCCCCCCACCTTAAATTCCTCCATATACCTGTCTAGTAGTCTCTTAAACTTCACTAGTGTATCTGCCTCCAGCACTGACTCAGGCAGTGCATTCCATGCACCAACTACTCTCTGAGTGAAAAACCTTCCTCTAAAATCCCCCTTGAACTTCCTACCCATTACCTTAAAGACATGTCCTCTTATACTGAGCAGTGGTGGCCTGGGGAAGAGGCGCTGGCTGTCCACTATCTCTATTCCTCTTAATATCTTGTACACCTCTATCATGTCTCCTCTCATCCTCCTTCTCTCCAAAGAGTAAAGCACTAGCTCCCTTAATCTCTGATCATAATTCATACTCTCTAAATCAGGCAGCATCCTGGTAAATCTCCTCTGTACCCTTTCCAATGCTTCCACATCCTTCCTATAGTGAGGCGACCAGAACTGGACACAGTACTCCAAGTGTGGCCTAACTATAGTTTTACACAGCTGCATCATTACATCGCATCTCTTAAACTCTATCCCTCGACTTATGAAAGTAACACCGCATAAGCTTTCATAACTACCCTATCTACCTGTGAGGAAACTTTCAGGGATCTGTGGACATGTACCCCCAGATCCATCTGCACCTCCACACACCCAAGTATCCTGCCATTTACTTTGTACTCTGCCTTGGAGTTTGTCCTTCCAAAGTGTACCACCTCACACTTCTCCAGGTTAAACTCCATCTGCCACTTCTCAGCCCACTTCTGCATCCTATCAATGTGTCTCTGCAATCTTTGACAATCCTCTACACTATCTATAACACCAGCAACCTTTGTGTCATCTGCAAACTTGCCAACCCACCCTTCTACACCCACATCCAAGTCGTCAATAAAAATCATGAAAAGTAGAAGTCCCAGAACAGACCCTTGTGGGACACCACTAGTCATCAAACTGCAATCTGAATGTACTGCCTCCACTACGACCCTCTGCCTTCTGCAGGCAAGCCAATTCTGAATCCACCTGGCCAAACTTCCCTGGATCCCATGCCTTCTGATTTTCTGAATAAGCCTACCGTGTGGAACCTTGTCAAATGTCTTACTAAAATCCATGTAGTTCACATCCACTGCACTACCCTCATCTATATGCCTGGTCACCTCCTCAAAGAACTTTATCAGGTTGTTAGGCACGATCTGCCCTTCACAAATCCATGCTAACTGTCCCTGATCAGATCTTATTTCTAAGAATCTTTTCCAACAGCTTTCCCACCACAGACATAAGGCTCACTGGTCTATAATTACCTGGACTATCCCTACTACCTTTTCTGAACAAGGGGACAACATTTGCCTCCCTCCAATCCTCTGGTACCATTCCCATGGACAATGAGGACATAAAGATCCTAGCCAGAGGCTCAGCCATCTCTTCCCTCACCTTGTGGAGCAGCCTGGGGAATATTCCATCAGGCCCTGGGGACTTATCCGTCCTAATGTATTTTAACAACTCCAACACCTCCTCTCCCTTAATATTAACATGCTCCAGAACATCAACCTCACTCATTTTGTCCTCACCGTCATCAAGTTCCCTCTCATTGGTGAATATCGAAGAGAAGTATTCATTGAGGACCTTACTCACTTCCATAGCCTCCAGGCACATCTTCCCACTTTTATCTCTAATCAGTCCTTCCTTCACTCCTGTCATCCTTTTGTTCTTCACATAATTGAAGAATGCCTTGGGGTTTTCCTTTACCCTACTTGCCAAGGCCTTCTCATGCCCCTTCTTGCTCTCCTCAGCCCCTTCTTAAGCTCCTTTCTTGCTACCCTATATTCCTCAATAGATCCATCTGATCCTTGCTTCCTAAACGTCATGTATGCTGCCTTCTTCCACCTGACTAGATTTTCCACCTCACTCATCAACCATGGTTCCTTCACCCTACCATTCTTTATCTTCCTCACCAGGACAAGTTTATCCCTAACATCCTGCAAAAGATCCTTAAACATTGACCACATGTCCATCGTACATTTCCCTGCAAAAACATCATCCCAATTCACGCCCACAAGTTCTAGCCTTATAGCATCATAATTTGCCCTTCCCCAATTAAAAATTTTCCTGTCCTCTCTGATTCTATCCTTTTCCATGATAATGCTAAAGGCCAGGGAGTGGTGATCATTGTCCCCCAGATGCTCACCCACTGACAGATCTGTGACTTGACCAGGTTCGTTACCTAATACTAGATCTAGTATGGATGCTGTCCAAGTTGCATGCCATCCATCCACTCCATAATGTAATGGTTAGGCACAGGAGTACATTCAACCAGAGACTCATTCCATCGAGATGTAACACTGAGCGTCATAGGAAGTCATTCCTGCCTGTGGCCATCAAACTTAACAACTCCTCCCTCGGAGTGTGAGACACCTGAGCCAATAGGCTGGTCCTGGAATTATTTCCACTTGGCATGATTAGCTTATTATTATTTAATTATTTATGGTTTTATATTGCTATATTCCTTCACTATTCTTGGTTGGTGCGGCTGTAACAAAACACAATTTCTCTCGGGATCAATAAAGTATGTCTGTCTGTCTGAAATTCCCATACTAGATTCCCGTACTCCAAGCCAGACTGAAATGCAGAAGGATGTGAACCCCTCTTACCAGCATTTTGTTAGCAAATGTGCAGTCGCTGGAGAACAAAATTGAGGATCTGATGGCAAGATTGCTGTATTGAAGGGAAATGAGAAATTGTTGTGTTCTATGTTTGAACGAGATGTGGCTAACTCCTTGCTGACCAGATACAGCAATCAGACCCAAGGCTCTTCAAGTTATCCAAGGGGATAACTTCATTCAACTTCATTTGCTCCATATTGAAATGTTCCCACAATCTATGGACTCGCTTTCAAGGACTCTTTACCTCATGTTCTTGATATTGATGGCATATATACTTTTGTTATATTTCTTTCTTTTAGTATTTGTACAGTTTGTTGTCTTTTACACACTGATTGAGCACCTATATTTGTGTGATCTTTCATCAATTCTATTATGGTTATTATTCAAAGAGGATTTATTAAGTATGCCCAGAAGAAAATGATGAGTGCCTTGTGCAGGCAGATTAAACAAATATGGACAGGTATCACAAGCAGCATGGACACCGTGGCTGAAAGGGCCTGTTTCTGTGCTGTACATTTCTGTGATTTGATTTGCCTTGATGAGCCAACATCTGTTCTGTGATTATAGTTGTATCTCTAATTTCAGGCTTGTACAAAAGAGAAAGCTGCACTCCATCTAAAGTCTAAAACTTCAAATGCCTCAAAACCTCTCCTGTATATTTCTATGTATTCTGTACTTTGAAAGAAAATTCTATAATATTTTGCATCTACTTCCATGTACATCTGCGTGTGACATTTGTGTAACACTCAATTTCCTGGTAAAATCAAGAAGAGCCTTTTCAGCCCTGTCTTTTTGTAATCAATAGCTGGGAAATCCATCACACTGCCCCAAAGCTGAACAGTCTTCACTGCTGTGAATTTGCTTACATCTAAATGTTACCTGTTCCAAACTGCATTCAACACTTCTGCCTCCTGATGCACAGAAGATGAGCAATGCCCAGAGTTCCACATTCAAAATATGATGTCGGATGAGACATGGGAACTGAGCATGGGTTCATGGTGCAGAAGGAAAAGAGGAAGAGGGGAGAGGTAGTAATAAGGACTCAGTAATCAGGAAACAGACAGGACATACTGTGGACATGAACAGAACACACGAATAGTATGGTGTCTCCCAGTTACCAGGGTCAGGGACATCTCAGATCATCTTCACAGCATTTTGGAGGGAGAGCAGCCAGATGCCTTGTTACGTATCGGTATCAATGACATAGGAACAAAAAGCAAAGAGCTCCTGAAAAGTGAATTTAGAGAGCTAGGTGAAAGGCTGAGAAGCAGGATCTCCTGGATAGTAATTTCTGGATTGTTGCCTGTGCCATGTGGCAATGAGGGAAGAAACAGGATGATTTGGCAGATAAATGTGTGACTGAGAAGCTGGTGCAGGAGGCATAGCTTCAGACTCTTGGATCATTGGGATCTTTTATCGGGGAGGTAAGACCTGTTCAAAAGTGACAGGTTGCACCTGAACCTGAGGGGGACCAATATTCTCGCGGGCAGGTTTGTTAGAGCTTTTGGGGAGGATTTAAACTAATTTGGCAGGGGGTGGGACTCAGGATAGGATGGATGGTAAAAAAGTAAAGATAGCCTGTAGTCAGACTGACAGGAAAGGCAGACAGGTAATGGGGGGGTTTAGTTGTATCCAGCAGGCTGACTCTCAAATCATTAGCGATGCAGTATCAGAAAGGACAACAAATACGGTACTCAAGGTATGGTATCTAAATCCGCGTAGCATGAGAAATAAGGTGGATAACCTTGTTGCAATATTACAGATTGCCGGGTATGATGTTGTGGCTGACACTGAATCGTGTCTGAAGGGTGGTTGTAGTTGGGAGCTGAATGTCCTACGTTATGCATTGTATCGGAGGGCTAAGAAGGTAGACAGAGGGGGTGGCGTGGCTCTGCTGGTAAAGAATAGCATCAAATCAGTGACATAGGATCAGAAGATATTGAAACCCTGTGGGTTAAGTTAAAAAACTGCAAAGTAAAAGGACCCTGATGACCGTTATATACAGTAGCTGAGATGTGGACCACAGATTACAATAGGAAATAGAAAAAGCATGTCAAAAGAGCAAACACAAGGAAATCTGCAGATGCTGGAAATTCAAACAACAACACACACAAAATGCTGCTGGAACACAGCAGGCCAGGCAGCATCTATAGCACTGTCGACATTTCGGGCCAAGACCCTTCGTCAGGACTAACTGAAAGGAAAGATAGTAAGAGATTTGAAAGTAGTGGGGGGAGGGGGAAATGCAAAATGTTAGGAGAAGACCTGAGGGGGTGGAGTGAAGCTAAGAGCTGGAAAGGTGATTGGCGAAAGTGATACAGAGCTGGAGAAGGGAAAGGATCATGGGACTGGAGGCCTCGGGAGAAAGAAAGGTGGGGGAAGCACTAGAGGGAGATGGAGAACAGGCAAACAACTAAATATGTCAGGGATGGGGTAAGAAGGGGAGGAGGGGCATTAACGGAAGTTAGAGAAGTCAATGTTCATGCCATCAGTTTGGAGGCTACCCAGCCGGTATATAAGGTGTTGTTCCTCCAACCTGAGTTTGGATTCATTTTGACAATAGAGGAGGCCATGGATAGACATATCAGAATGGGAATGGGACGTGGAATTAAAATGTGTGGCCACTGGGAGGTCCTGCTTTTTCTGGCAGACCGAGCATAGGTGTTCAGCGAAACAGTCTCCCAGTCTGCTTCAGGTCTCACCAATATATAAAAGGCCACACCAGGAGCACCAGACGCAGTATACCACACCAGCCGACTCACAGGTGAAGTGTCACCTTACCTGGAAGGACTGTCTGGGGCCGTGAATGGTGGTGAGGGAGGAAGTGTAAGGGCAGGTGTAGCACTTGTTCCATTTACAAGGATAAGTGCCAGGAGGGAGATCGGTGGGAAGGGATGGGGGGGGATGAGTGGACAAGGGAGTCGCATAGGGAGCAATCCCTGCGAAAAGCAGAAAGAGTGGGGGAGGGAAAAATGTGTTTGGTAGTGGGATCCCATTGGAGGTGGCGGAAGTTATGGAGAATTATACGTTGGACCTGGAGGCTGGTGGGGTGGTAGGTAAGGACAAGGGGAACCCTATCCCGAGTGTGGTGAGGGCAGATGTGCGGGAAATGGGAGAGATGCGTTTGAGAGCAGAGTTGATGGGGGACGAAGGTTCCTTTGTTTAAAAAAGGAAGACATCTCCTTCGTCCTGGAATGAAAAGCCTCATCCTGAGAGCAGATGCGGCGGAGATGGAGGAATTGTGAGAAGGGGATGGCATTTTTGCAAGAGACAGGGTGGGAAGAGAAATAGTCCAGGTAACTGTGAGAGTCTGTAGGCTTACAGTAGATATCAGTAGATAGGCCGTCTCCAGAGATGGAAACAGAAAGATCAAGAAAGGGGAGGGAGGTGTCGGAAATGGACCAGGTAAATTTGAGGGCAGGGTGAAAGTTGGAGGCAAAGTTAATGAAGTCGACGAGCTCAGCATGCGTGCAGGAAGCACTGCCAATGCAGTTGTCGACGTAGCAAAGGAAAAGAGGGGGATGGATACTGGTATAGCCTTGGAACATGGACTGTTCCACAAAGCCAAAAGGCAGGCATAACCGGGACCCATACGAGTGCCCATGGCTACACCCTTGGTTTGGAGGAAGTGGGAGGAGCCAAAGGAGAAATTATTGAGAGTAAGAACTAATTCCGCTAGACGGAGGAGAGTGGTGGTAGAGGGGAATTGGTTAGGTCTGAAATCCAAAAAAAAGCGAAGAGCTTCGAGACCATCTCGGTGGGGGATGGAGGTATATAGGGACTGGATGTCCATGGTGAAAATAAGACGGTGGGGGCCAGGGAACTTAAAATCATTGAAAAAATTCAAAGCGTGAGAAGTGTCACAAACGTAGGTGGGAAGAGATTGAACAAGGGGGGATAAGACAGTGTCAAGGTATGCAGAAATGAGTTCAGTGGGGCAGGAGCAAGCTGAGACAATAGGTCTACCTGGACAGGCAGGTTTATGGATCTTGGGTAGGAGGTAGAAACGGGAAGTGTGGGGTGTGGGAACTATGAGGTTGGTGGCAGTGGATGGGAGATCCCCAGAGCTGATAAAGTTGGTGATGGTACAGGAGACAGTGGCCTGGTGCTCCTTAGCTTTTTCAAGTATCTAAAAAAACAAAAGAGATGAGAATGGATATGGAACTGCTAGAAAATGAGACAATTACAAGGGAGAAGGGTGCTCAAAAAACTGAAAAGCCGAAAGTACACAAGTCACCCAGACCATATGAACTGCACCCTTTGATTCTGAAAGAGATAGCAGTAGAGATTGTGGAGGCATTATAATAACTTTTCAAATATCATTGGACTTTGGCATGGTGCCAGAGGAATGGAAAAGTGCAAATGTCTTTAAGAAAGGAGGAAAGCAGCAGAAATTAAATTATAGACCAGTTAGTCTGACCTCAATGATTGGGAAGATGTTGGAGTCAATTGTTAAGGATGAGGTTACCGAGTACTTGGTGACACAGGACAAGATAAGACAAAGTCGCAATGGTTTCCTTAAGGGAAAAACTTACCTGATGAACCTGTTGGAATTCTTTGAGGAGATTACAAGTAGAATAGATAAAGGGGACATAGTGGATGTTGTATATTTGGACTTTCAGAAGGCCTTTGACAAGGTGCCACACATGAAATTGCTTACCAAATTAAGAGCCCATGGTATTTGAGGAAAGTTACTGGCATCAGCTGATTGGTAGGAGTCAGCAAGTGAGAATAAAATGATCCTTTTCAGGTTGGCTGCCAGTGACTAGGTGTGTTCGCAGGGGTTGATGTTGGGACTTCTTTTTATGCTGAACATCAATAATTTAGATGATTGAATAGATGGCTTTGCTGCCAATAGACAACAGGCAATAGGTGCTGGAGTAGGCAATTTGGCCCTTCAAACCAGCACCACCATTCACTGAGATCATGGCTGATCATCCACAATCAGTACCCCGTTCCTGCTTTCTCCCCATATCCCTTGACTCTACTATCTTTAAGAGCCCTATCTAACTCTTTCTTGAAAGCATCCAGAGAACAAGCCTCCACTGCCTTCTGAGGCAGAGCGTTCCACAGATCCACAGCTCTCTGGGTGAAAAAGTTTTTCCTCAATTCCATTCTAAATGGCCTACCCCTTATTCTTAAACTGTGGCCTCTGGTTCTGGACTCCCCCAACATCAGGAACATGTTTCCTGCCTCTGATGTGTCTAATCCCTTAATAATCTAATATGTTTCAATCAGATCCCCTCTCATCCTTCTAAATTCCAGTGTATACAAGCCCAATCGCACCAATCTTTCAACATATGACAGTCCTGCCATCCTGGGAATTAACCTCGTGAACCTACGCTGCACTCCCTCAATAGCAAGAATGTCCTTCCTCAAATTTGGAGACCAAAACAGCACACAATACTCCAGGTGTGGTCTCAGTAGAGCCCTGTACAACTGCTCTTTGCTCCTATACTCAATTCCTCTTGTTATGAAGGCCAACATGCCATTAGCTTTAGGTACAGCAACCTGCTGTACCTGCATGCTTACTTTCAGTGACTGATGAACGAGGACACCTAGATCTCGTACTTTCCCTCTTCCTAACTTGACACTATTCAGATAGTAATCTGCCCTCCTGTTCTTGCCACCACACATTTATGCACATTAAACTGCATCTGCCATGCATCTGCCCACTCACCCAACCTGTCCAAGTCACCCTGCATTCTCCTAACATCCTCCTCACATTTCACACTGCCACCCAGCTTTGTGTCATCTGCAAATTTGCTAATATTACTTTTAATCCCTTCATCTAAATCATTAATATATATTGTAAATAGATGCGGTCCAGGCACCGACCCTTGCGCTACCCCACTAGTCACTGCCTGCCATTCTGAAAGGGACCTGTTAATCCCTACTCTTTGTTTCCTATCTGCCAACCAATTTTCTATCCATGCCAGTACCCTAACCCCAATAATCTCCTATGTGGGATCTTATCAAAAGCTTTCTGAAAGTCCAGGTACACTACATCCACTGGCCCTCCCTTGTCCATTTTCATAGTTACATCCTCAAAAAATTCCAGAAGTAGTCAAGCATGATTTCCCCTTCATAAATCCATGCTGATTCGGACTGATCCTGTTACTGCTATCCAAATGTGCCACTGTTTCATCTTTTATAATTGACTCCAGCATCTTCCCCACCACTGAGGTCAGGCTAACTGGTCTATAATTCCCTGCTTTAAAAAGTGGGATAACATTAGCTACCCTTCAATTGTCAGAAACTGATCCAGAATCTATAGAACATTGGAAAATGATTACCAATGCGTCCACTATTTCTAGAGCCATCTCCTTTGTCAGCCACGGTTGCCCCCTACTCTCCTTAGAATCTTTCTGCCTCTTTGGAATGAACCGATCCTGCACCTTCTGCATTATTCCCAGAAATACCTGCCATTGTTCCACTGTCATCCCAGCTAAGGTATCTTTCCAGTCAACTTTGGCTAGCTCGTCCCTCATGGCTCCGTAGGCCCCTTTGTTCAACTGTAATACTGACACTTCCGATTTTCCCTTCTCCCTCTCAAATTGTAGATTAAAACTTAACATATTATGGTCACTACCTCCTAATGGCTCCTTTACCTCGAGTTCCCTTATCAAATCCAGTTCATTACATAACACAAAATCCAGAATTTCTTTCTGCCTGGTAGGCTCCAGTACAAGCTGCTCTAAGAATCCATCTCGGAGGCACCCCACAAACTCTCTTCCTTGGGGTCCAGTACCAACCTGATTTTCCTAGTCTACCTGCATGTTGAAATCTCCCATAACAACCATAGTAATGCTTTGTGTCATGCCAATTTTAATTCTTGATTCAACTTGCACCCTATATCCAGGCTATTGTTTGGGGGCCTGTAGATAACTCCCATAGGGTTTTTTTGCCCTTACAATTTCTCAGTTCTATCCAACCTGACTCAACATCTCCTGATTCTATGTCAAGTTTGCAGATGATACAAAGATTGGTGGAGGGGCAGGTAGTGTTGAGGAAAAAGGAAGGCTGCAGAAGGACTTAAACAGATTAGAACTGGTGAGGACTCACCTTGAATATTGTGAACAATTTTGGGCTCCTCATCGAAGAAGAGATGTGATGGCATTGGAGAGGATTCAGAGGAGGTTCACAAGGATGATTCCGGGAACAAAGGGGTTATCATATGAGGAATGTTTGAGAGCTCTGGGTCTGTACTCACTGGAATTTAGAATAATGGAAGGGGGGGAATCTCATTGAAACCTTTCAAATGTTGAAAGGCCTAGACCGGGGGTCGGCAACCCGCGGCTCCGGAGCCACATGTGGCTCTTTTACGTCTGTGCTGCGGCTCCCTGTTGCTTTGAGAAATAATTGGTTGTGGCGACCCTTTTCCTGGCACATCCGAACCGACTCACAATTAGATAGCCTACGGGGGTTTGCGAGCACAGAGCTTTGGAGCCTCTGCGCCATGGGGGCAGGTTGACAGAGGCTTAAAAGTGAGGCTGAAGATTTTGAATAAAGTTTTTTCCTTCGACTGCAGTTACCGACTCCGTGTCGTAATTTTAGCGCTGCATGTAGCACACCGCTACATGGTCAGTATTTAATTAAAATGTATTTTATGTTGGTTTGTTAGTTTTTGAAATGTAAATCTAAATTTGAAGATTATGGTGATCTTGTACAATCTAAATAAGACATTGTGGCGACCCATTTCCTGACACATCTGAACCGGCTCACAATTAGCCAGCGTTCAGGCTAAGGGAGATAGCCTACGGGGGTTTGTGAGTACGTGTCTTTTGCAGCATCCGCGCCCATGGGGGGCGGGTTGAGGGAGGCTTAAAAGCAAGGCTGTTTAGTTTGAATAAAGCTATCTTTGACTGCAGTTTACTGACTGCGTGTAGCACACCACTGCAACGTGTTTTTATCGCTGGCTGTCCAGAGGGGAGGTGCTGAAATGCTTTGTCGCGTGTCTGGAAGAAGTGAAAACTTTCCTGGGCAGCAAAGGGCTCACCTTTCATGAGCTGGAACAGCCAGAGTGGCTGGAAAAGCTACACTTCATGGTAGACATGACAGCGCACCTGAACACGCTGAACACAGCTCTTCAACGGGGTAAGGACGTACAGCCCTGCACATGTTGGAGGATGTTTTGGCATTCGAGCGCAAGTTGACAGTGCTTGCCAGAGATTTACAGAAAGGCACATTGTCTCACTTCCCCAATTTGAGAGAGTTCAAACAAGGTCACGACTTGATAAATTCGGAGTATTTACATTTGGCAATCATCGCAATGCAAACATCGTTTGGGAAACGCTTCTGTGAGTTCAGAGAGGAAAAAAACACATTATCCTTCCCGGTCACTCCCCTAAGCATCGATCCATCCCTACTGAATACGACTGCATTGTCAGGTGTGAGTCAACCTGAACAAGGATGATAAATATTTTAATTGCCTATTATTTTGCGTATATTTATATGTTTTCATTGTTCAGTGAAATAGTCCTTTTATTTTTCAGGTTGACAGCTGGCTGACGTTATTTTTGGTTTGCTGCTGGCGGCAAATTTAAGTTTGGCGTTTTTCATAAATACAAGAAGGACTCAAATAGACATTGAGTATTTTACTTAAAAGTAACCTTCAACCCAACGTCTTTTTTTCGGAGGTCAAAATGTTTTTGTTGCATGCAGAAATGTAATTTCGTTTTCTCTGCAGGAGTTCATCAATTTCATAAATGCAACACATTATAGTTTGTTTATACATAGCATAAAGGCAAAACAAAACGTTGTATGCAGTATTATTTCATTTTAAATGTCAAACGGGTTTTGCGGCTCCCAGTGTTTTCTTTTCTGTGGGAAACGGGTCCAAGTGGCTCTTTCAGTGGTAAAGGTTGCTGACCCCTGGCCTAGACAGAGTAGATGTGGAAAGGATGTTTCCCATTGTGGGGAGTCTAGGACAAGAGGGCACAGCCTCAGGATAGAGGGGCATCCATTTCAAACAGAGATGTGGAGCTAAAGGGTGGTGAATTTGTGGAATTTATTACCACAGGCAGCTGCTGAGGCTAGATCTTTGGGTTATTTAAGACAGAGCCTGATAGGTTCTTGATTGGAAATGGCATCAAAGGGAATGGGGAGAAGGCCAGGGAGTGGGGCTGAGGAGGAGAAAAAAGGATCAGCAATGACTGAATGGTGGAGCAGACTCAATGGACTGAATGACCTAATTCTGTTCCTATGTCTTATGGTCTTATAGTAACAATTAGTGTATCGCTATTACATCCTTGCTGTGTGATGTGTGTATTTTGTAACTGAAGCTGTGTGTTACCTGGATCGCCTGTGTCACCTTTCTCTCCACGTCTGCCATCTCTGCCAGGTGGGCCTTGGTTGCCAGGTTTACCATCCTGACCATCAGGTGCACGGCACTCAGCAGCAGCAGCAGTTTCTGCCATCAGCAGGAACAGCACCAGTCCAACACACTCCATTGTGCCTGCACACAACAGAAAAACACACAGCATCACAGAAAAGTTAGCGTCCGTAGTCTTGCAGATGAACATATCTGCTTGGAACATACATATTGACACCTCCATATAAGCAAGCATTGCACTGAAGCAATTGCTGCCCTCTCTGAAGTGAATCAACAGCTCACCCCCAACAGTCTATATCTTCAAATCTTGGAATTGTATGGAGTGTTGGCGCTGTCGTGTTGTGGTATAATTCAGAAAATGGGGACAGAACTTGTGCCTAAAAGCAAGTATCCCTTTGAAAGGAAGGAGGATTTTTGATTGTGTGAGACAGAATATTAAACCTGAGTGGATCACAAAAAGAACAACGGATGCATGGGAAGTGAGTTTCTGAACTTGACTGTCATCTTTTAATTTCTGATTTGATCATCTGAGAAACAGCTGGTTTAAGGATGTGGAGGGCTGGTGGGAAAAGAATAGCATCCTTTCACACACACATAAGACATAGGAGCAGAATTAGGCCATTCAGCCTATCAAATCTGCTCCACTATTCCATCATGTCTGATCTCGGATCCTACTCAGCCCTAGGAAACTGTCAACTTCTGACTGAAGTATACCCATGGGCTTGGCCTTCACCTCAGTCTGTGGCAGAGCATTCCACAGATTCACTACTATCTGGCTTTACTCCTCTAGTTCTAGATAACCCCACCACAGAAAACACATCCACCTTAACTAGTCCTTTCAATGAGGTTCCAATGAGATTCCCCCAGCATTCTTCTAAATTCCAGTGAGTACAGGCACAAAGTTCCCAAACACTCTTCATGTGTTAACCTCTTCATTTCTGGAATCATCCTCATGAACCTCTTCTGGACTCTCACCAATGATAACACATCTTTTCTGAGATATGGGGCCCAAATCTGTTGACAATACTCCAAGGGCAGCCTGACTAGTGTCTTATAAAGCCCCAGCATTGTACCCTTGTTTTTATATTCAATTTCCCTTGAAATAATTGCCAACATAGTATTTGCCTTCTTTACCACAGACTCAACCTGTAAATTAACGTTATGGGAGTCTTGCACGAGGACTCCTAAGTCCCTCTGCACCTCTGATGCTTGAATATTCTCGCCATTTAAAAATAGTCCGCACTATTATTCTTTTTACCAAAATGTATGAACCATGTATGAACATTTCCCAACACTGCATCCCATCTGCCATTTTTTGCCCATTCTTCCAATTTGTCTAAGTCCTGCTGCAATCGCATTGCTTCTTCAGCACTACCTACCCCTCCACTTATCTTCATATCGTCCGCAAAGTTTGTCACAAAGCCATCAACTCTATTATCCAAATTATTGACAAATAATATGAAAAGTAGTGGTACCAATACTGACCCAGAAGGAACACCACTAGTCTCTGGCAGCCAACCAGGAAAAAACCCCTTTGTTCCCACACACTGCCTCCTGCCTGACAGCCATGCCAGTATCTTTCCTGGAACACCATAGGATTTTATCTTATTAAGCAGCCTCATATGTGACACATTATCAAATGGCTTCTGAAGATCCAAGTGAATGACATCCACTACCTCTCCTTTGTCCATCCTGCTTGCTACTTCCTTGAAGAATTCTAACAGATTTGTCAGGCAAAATTTCCCTTAACAGAAACCATGCTGAATTTGACTTACTTTATAATTAATCTCTCAGTATCCCAAAACCTCATCTTTAATAATGGATTCCAACACTTTCCCAATCACTGAGGTTGGGCTAACTGGCCTATAATTTCATTTCTTTTGCCTTCCTCCCTTCTTAAAGAGTGGAGTGACATCTGCAATCTTCCACATATCTTAACAAGATGAACCCATCCATGGAAGAAGTGGAGTGAAGGTCATCATCTGGTTCTGCCAGTGCAACCATCCCTCTCAGCCTGAATGGCTACAGCACCATTAACTCAATCCAGTTTACACTCTGCATTCTGATGCACATCCATCAGAGTCAGTATCTTGTGACATGGTTGACAAGGGCAAGGAAAATCCCAAGCAGCAGTGTTAATCCTTTATTAACACATTGACTCAAACAGTTATGTTCTAAGCTTTAAGGGTTCCTACACTAGATAAGAACATCTGAAGCTTTTTATGATCTATAATTACTGTAATATGATCCTTCAAGTTTTGGGTTTGTAGTCATGATGCTATAATTGCTTCTGTAGAAGCAGCTCATGAGCAATATTCATTTGCCCAATAGTAAACCTTAATTTTTTTTACCAGTCATGGAATTTGGAAAATGTTTGTAAATGATGTGAAAATTGGTGGTGTTGTGGATATTCAGGAAAGTTGTCTAATGCTACAGCAGGAGATAGATCAAATGGAAACTTGAGCAAAGCATTAGCAGATGTTGCTAATGCAGATGAAGTTTAGTCCTGACAAGTGAAAGGTAATGCAGTTCATAAGGGAGAATGAGGAAGTGATAAATAGGGGCTACAGGGAGGTAAATTGCAGGGGGCAGGTAACTGGGTGACTGTCAGGAGGAGGAAAGGAAATGGGCCACGAGTGTGAAGTACCCCTGTGGCTATTCCCCTCAATAATAAATATACCACTTTGGAAATTGTTGAGAGGGTTGACTTACCAGGGGAGAGCCACCGTGATCAAGTTTCTGGCACTGACTATGGCATTGTGTCTCAGAAGAGAACAGAGGTGAAGAGGTCTAACTGATGATAGGAGATTCCGTAGTCAGGGTCACGGATGTCTTGGATCAGGCCCGCACTGTTCTAAAGGGGGAGGGATGACCAGCCAGAAATCTTGTACACGTTGGTACCAATGACATAGATAGGAAGGGTGAGGAGGTCCTGAAAAGAGATTTTAGCGAGCAAAATCTGAAAACCAGGACCTCCAGAGTAATAACCTCTCAATTGCTGTCTGTGTTATGCACCAGTGAGGGCGAGAATGGGATGATTTGGCAGATGTCTGTGTGGCTGAGGAACGGGTGCAGAGAACAGCGTTTCAGATTTATGGATCATTCGGATCTCTTCTGTGGAAAATATGACCTGTACAAAAGGGTTGGGATACACCTGAACCTGAAGGAGACCATTATCCTTGTGGGTAGGTTTGCTAGAGCTGTTTGGGAAGGTTGAAACTAATTTAACAGAGGGTAAGAACCAGAGTGATAGTGCCGAGGGTGGGGTAGTTGGTTTGCAAACAGGTGCAATATGTAGTGAGACTGCTAGCAAGGACAGGCTGATGACAGGGCAAAATTGCATTCAATGGTATGAGTTGCAATGTAAAAGCCAGACAAAATCAAAACAGGTAAATTATGACTAAAGATGTTATACTTGAATGTATGCAGTATACAAAATAAGGCTGATGAAATTACAGATTAGCATGAATGATGTTGTGGGCATCACTGAATACTGGCTGAAAGAAGATTATAGCTGGCAGCTTAACATCCAAGAACACACATTGTATCAAAAGGACAGGCAGATATGCAGAGTGGGAATATTAAGGGAGTCAGTGACAAGTAATTTTCCACATTTGGAAAGTGCAGGATATATATATATATATATCCCAAAGATATATCATACCAAAGAAGTATTTTAAGGCAGTACAACACAACTGTGGCTAACAAGTCCAAACCAACATAAAACCAGGGGAAAATCTTGTCTAACGAACTTGCTTGGATTCCTTGAAGAAATAACATGCAGGATAGACAAGGGAGAATTGATGGATGTTGTGTACTTGGGTTTTCAGATGGCCTTTAACAGGATGTCACACATGAGGCTGCTTAACAAGTTAGGAACCTGTGGTATTACAGGAAAGACTCAAGCATGGATAGGGCATTAGGGATTCAAAGGAGGCAAAGAGTGGGAATAAAGGGAGCATTTCTGGTTGGCTGTCAGTGACTAGAGATTTTCCACAGGGGTCTGTGTTTTTGACCGTTTCCTTTTACAAGGATAGATTTGATGGCTTTGTGGCCAGATTTGTAGATAATAGGGATAGATGGAGGGGAAGGTAGTTTTGAGGAAGCACAGAGACTACAGAAGGACTTAGACAGACTAGGAGAATGGGCAAAGAAGTAGCAGAAGGACTGGAGTGTCGGGAAGTGTATGGTCTTGCACTTTGGTAGAAGAAATAAAAGTATAGTCTACTTTCTCAATGGCGAGAAAGTTCAAAAAATATGGGTTGCAAAGATACTTGCAGGATTCTTTAAGGGTTAATTTGCAGGTTGAGTCAGTAGTGAGGAAGGCAAAGACAATATTAGCATTCATTTTGAGAGGACCAGAATATGAAAGCAAGGACGGAATGCCAAGGCTTCATAAAGCACTGGTGAGGCCTCACTTGGAATATTGTGAGAAGTTTTGGGCCCCTTGTTTAAAAAACAGATATACTGATATTGAAGAAGTTTCAAAGGAGGTTCACAAAAATGAATCCATGATTGAAAGGCTAGATGAGCGTTTGGTGGTTCTGGAATTCAGAAGAGTGAGGGGTGACTTCATTGAAAACTATCAAATTTTGAAAGGCCTCGACAGCATGGATGTGGAAAGGATGCTTCCTATTGTGGGGAAGCCTAAACCAGAGTCTCTGACTGTCTACACGATCAATACCTCTCATCATCTTGTACACCTCTACCAGGTCACTTCTCATCCTCCGTCACTCCAAGGAGAAAAGGCCGGGTTCACTCAACCTATTCTCATGAGGCATGCTCCCCAATACAGGCAACATCCTTGTAAATCTCCTCTGCACCCTTTCTATGGCTTCCACATCCTTCCTGTAGTGAGGTGACCAGTACTCCACATAGGGTCTGACTCAATGACCAAATGGCTCTAATTCTGCTCCTGTACTTTATGATCAATTTGAGAAGTCAAATAGGGGTAGGACACATCTTGCAAATGGCAGGGCACAAGTGAGTGCTAATGAGCAGCATGACCTGAGTCCAAAGTTCCCTGAAGGCAGGAATACAAGAGGATGGGGTGATGAAGGAGGCATATGGCATGCTTGCCTTCAAAGATCAGAACATGGAATATATGAGTTGGGACATTGCGTTGTCACTTTACAGTGCATTGGTTAGGCCACACAGAGTATTATGTGCAGTTTTGGAAACCAGTCTGTAGGATGAATATAGTTACACTGAAGTGAGTGTAGAGGAGACTCATCAGGATGTTGGTTTGATTGGTGGCCTTTAGTGATAAGGAATGTTTAAAAAGGTATTGTTTGTTTTGCCCTGGAGTCCAGGAGATACCAAACTGATCTGAGGTATATCAAATTCTATATGTCATGGAAAGGGTACATGGTCAGAATCATTTCCCTCTGTGGAAGTATCAAATGGAAAGGGTACATGGGCAGAATCATTTCCCTCTGTGGAAGTATCAAATGGAAAGGGGACATGGGCAGAATCATTTCCCTCTGTGGAAGTATCAAATGGAAAGGGGACATGGGCAGAATCATTTCCCTAGGTGGAAGTATCAAAAACAAGAAGGCATAGATTTAAGGTGAGAGGAAGGAGAATTAAAGGGATTTGAGGGGAAAGTTTTGAGGGACCTACATCACAAACTGGTTCATCCTGTCCATCAGCAGAAAATTTAGCAGGCCCTGTGTTGGTCTCATTGGTACTCCATGCTCACAAAAATGTTATCTGATCCCAGTGAACAGCCTAAGATGAAAAACATTAACAATATACTATTATTTTGGTATATAATGGAACAAAAGTTCTCTTGTTATTCCTGCACATGGCTACAGAGGTGTGGGAAGTTATTCATGCTCTCCAAGCTTTCCTCATCAATACTAAATGTCTCTGTGCATACGCATTGAGTCATTGAATTGTAGAGTACAAAAAGGGATTCCCTGATCCACCATGAACATGCTCACCATTCTGTCCATCTATACTAATCCATTTGCCCACCTTCGGTGCATATCCTCCCAAACTTTGCCAATTCAAGTACAGATTCCATGCCTATAATTCTTGGGCAACACCTGAAAAATGCTGGAGGAACTCAGAAACTTTTGAAGGGAAATAAACAGCAGATATTCTAGGCGAAGGCCATTGGACTGTTTATTTTCCTCCTGATTTGCTTCTCCAGGTCAAGATTTCCAGCATCTTCACAACCTCTTATGTATTTACAACTTTGTTTCTAATTAGCATAGAAATCATAGAAACATACACCATTTCCATGGGAATCCAAAAAGAACAGCAAATATTAGAAATCTGAAATAAAAATACCAGGAAGTTGAACAGGTTAGCATTGTAAGAAAGGTGGATGAGCTTAGCGCATTGACTGATACCTGGAAATATGATGTTGTAGCTATGAGTGAAACATGGTTGCAGGAGGGGTGTGATTGGCAACTAAATATTCCTGGATTTCATTGATTCAGGTGTGATACAATCGGAAGGACAAGAGGGGGAGGTGTTGCATTGCTTGTAAGAGAAAATATTACAGCGGTGCTCTGGCAGGATGGATTAGAGGGCTTGTCTAGGGAGACTGTTTGGGTGGAATTGAGGAATGGAAAAGGTATAGTAACACTTATAAAGGTGTATTATAGACCACCTAATGGGGAGCGAGAATTGGAGGAGCAAATTTGTAAGGAGATATTTGTAGTAAACACAGGGTTGTGATTGTGGGAGATTTTAATTTTCCACACATAGACTGGGAAGCCCATACTGTAAAAGGACTGGATGGTTAGGAGTTTGTAAAATGTGTGCAGGATAGTTTTTTGCAGCAATACATTGAGGTACCAACTAGAGAAGGAGCGGTGTTGGATCTCCTGTTAGGGAATGTGATAGGTCAGCTGACAGATGTATGTGTTGGGAAGCACTTCGGGTCCAGTGATCACAATAGCATTAGCTTCAATATAATTATGGAGAAGGACAGGACAGGACCTAGAGTTGAGATCTTTGATTGGAGAAAGGCTAACTTTGAGGAGATGCGAAGGGATTTAGAGAGAGTGGATTGGGTCAAGTTGTTTTATGGGAAGGATGTAATAGAGAAATGGACATCATTTAAAGGTGATATTTGAGGGTACAGAATCTTCATGTCTCCGTTAGGTTGAAAGGAAAGATTAAAAGTTTGAGAGAGCAATGATTTTCAAGGGATATTGGAAACTTGGTTCAGAAAAAGAGGGGGATCTACAATAAATATAGGCAGCATGGAGTAAATGAGATGCTTGAGGAATATAAAGAATGTAAAAAGAATCTTAAGAAAGAAATTAGAAAAGCTAAAAGAAGATGCGAGGTTGCTTTGGCAAGTAAGGTGAAAATAAATCCAAAGGGTTTCTACGGTTATATTAATAGCAAAAGGATAATAAGGGATAAAATTGGTCCCTTAAAGAATCAGAGTGGACAGCTATGTGTGGAGCCAAAAGAGATGGGGGAGATTTTGAACAATTTCTTTTCTCCGGTGTTCACTAAGGAGAAGGATATTGAATTATGTAAGGTAAGGGAAACCAGTAGAGAAATTATGGAAACTATGACGATTAAAGAGGAGGAAGTACTGGCACTTTTAAGGAATATAAAAGTGGATAAATCTCTGAGTCCTGACAGGATATTCCCTAGGACCTTGAGGGAAGTTAGTGTAGAAATAGCAGGGGCTTGGACAGAAATATTTCAATTGTCATTATAAATGGGGATGGTGCTGGAGGATTGGCATATTGCTCACATTGTTCCATTGTTTAAAAAGGGTTCTAAGAGTAAACTTAGCAATTATAGGCCTGTAAGTTTGACATCAGTGGTGGGTAAATTGATGGAAAGTATTCTTAGCGATGGGATATATAATTATCTGGATAGACAGGGTCTGACTAGGAACAGTCAACATGGATTTGCATGGAAGGTCATGTTTGACAAATCTTATTGAATTTTTGAAGAGGTTACTAGGAAAGTTGACAAGGGTAAAGCAGTGGATGTATGGACTTCAGTAAGGCCTTTGACAAGGTTCCACATGGAAGGTTAGTTAGGAAGTATCAATCATTAGGTATTAATATTGAAGTTGTAAAATGGATTCAACAGTGGCTGGATGGGAGATGCCAGAGAGTAGTGGTCGATAACTGTTTGTCAGGTTGGAGGTCGGTGTCTAGTGGTGTGCCTCAGGGATCTGTACTGGGTCCAATGTTGTTTCTCATATACATTAATGATCTGGATGATGGGGTTGTAAATTGGATTAGTAAGTATGCAGATGAAGCTAAGATAGGTGGCGTTGTGGTTAATGAAGTAGGTTTTCAAAGCTTGCAGAGAGATTTAGGCCAGTTAGAAGAGTGGGCTGAATGATGGCAGATGGAGTTTAATGCTGATAAGTGTGAGGTGCTACATTTTGGTAGGAATAATCAAAATAGGACATACATCGTAAATGGTAGGGCATTAAAGAATGCAGTAGAACAGAGTGATCTAGGAATAATGGTGCATAGTTCCCTGAAGGTGGAGTCTCATGTGGATAGGGTGGTGAAGAAAGCTTTTGGTATGCTGGCCTTTATAAATCAGAGCATTGAGTATAGCAGTTGGGATGTAATGTTAAAATTGTACAAGGCATTGGTAAGGCCAAATTTGGAGTATTGTGTGCAGTTCTGATCACTGAATTATAGGAAAGATGTCAACAAAATTGAGAGAGTACGAAGAAGATTTTCTAGAATGTTACCTGGGTTTCAGCACCTAAGTTACAGAGAAAGGTTGAACAACATAGAACATAGAACATAGAATAATACAGCACATTACAGGCCCCTTGGCCCACCATGTTGTGCCGACCCTCAAACCCTGCCTCCCATATAACCCCCCACCTTAAATTCCTCCATATACCTGTCTAGTAGTCTCTTAAACTTCACTAGTGTATCTGCCTCCAGCACTGACTCAGGCAGTGCTTCCACGCACCAACCAATCTCTGAATGAAAAACCCTCCACCAATATCCCCCTTGAACTTCCTTCCCCCTAGCTTAAAGCCATGTCCTCTTGTACTGAGTAGTGATGTCCTGGGGAAGAGGCACTGGCTGTCCACTCTGTCTATTCCTCTTAATATCTTATACACCTCTATCATGTCTCCTCTCATCCTCCTTCTCTCCAAAGAGTAAAGCCCTAGCTCCCTTAATCTCTGATCATAATCCATACTCTCTAAACCAGGCAGCATCCTGGTAAATCTCCTCTGTACCCTTTCCAATGCTTCCACATCCTTCCTATAGTGAGTCGACCAGCACTGGACACAGTACTCCTAGTGTGGCCTAACTAGAGTTTTATAGAGCTGCATCATTACCTCGTGTCTCTTAAACTCTGTCCCTCAATTTATGAAAGCTAACACCCCATTAGTTTTCTTAACT
Organism: Hypanus sabinus; assembly: GCF_030144855.1. Lineage (NCBI taxonomy): Eukaryota > Metazoa > Chordata > Chondrichthyes > Myliobatiformes > Dasyatidae > Hypanus > Hypanus sabinus. Next base: position 373,592 of record NC_082732.1, on the reverse strand, counting down.
ACCCTATCTACCTGTGAGGCAACTTTCAGGGATCTGTGGACATGTACCCCCAGATCCCTCTGCTCCTCCACACTACCAAGTATCCTGCCATTTACTTTGTACTCTGCCTTGGAGTTTGTCCTTCCAAAGTGTACCACCTCACACTTCTCTGGGTTGAACTCCATCTATCACTTCTCAGCCCACTTCTGCATCCTATCAAAGTCTCTCTGCAATCTTCAACAATCCTCTACAACACCACCAACCTTTGCGTCATCTGCAAACTTGCCATTCCACCCTTCTACCCCCACATCCAGGTGGTTAATAAAAATCACAGAAAGTAGAAGTCCCAGAACAGATCCTTGTGGGACACCACTAGTCACAACCCTTCAATCTGAATGTACTCCCTCCACCACGACCCTCTGCCTTCTGCAGGCAATCTAATTCTGAATCCACCTGGCCAAACTTCCTTGGATCCCATGCCTTCTGACTTTCTGAATAAGCCATATTGTCCTCACCATCATCAAGTTCCCTCTCAGTGGTGAATATCAAAGAGAAGTATTCATTGAGGACCTCGTTCACTTCCACAGCCTCCAGGCACATCTTCCCACTTTTATCTCTAATCAGTCCTACCTTCACTCCTGTCATCCTTTTGTTCTTCACATAATTGAAGAATGCCTTGGGGTTTTCCTTTACCCTACTCACCAAGGCCTTCTCATGCCCCCTTCTTGCTCTTCTCAGCCCCTTCTTAAGCTCCTTTCTTGCTACCCTATATTCCTCAATAGACCCATCTGATCCTTGCTTCCTAAACCTCATGTGTGCTACCTTCTTCCACCTGACTAGATTCTCCACCTCACTTGTCACCCATGGTTCCATCAACCTACCATTCTTTATCTTCCTCACCGGGACAAATTTATCCCTAACATCCTGCAAGACAATAGACAATAGGCGCAGAAGTAGACCATTTGGCCCCTCGAGTCTGCACCGCCATTCTGAGATCATGGCTGATCATTTACTATCAATACCCAGTCCCTGCCTTGTCCCCATATCCCTTGATTCCCCTATCCATCAGATATCTATCTAGCTCCTTCTTGAAAGCATCCAGAGAATTGGCCTCCACCGTCTTCCGAGGCTGTGCATTCCACACCTCCACAACTCTCTGGGAGAAGAAGTTTTTCCTCAACTCTGTTTTAAATAACTGACCTCTTATTCTCAATCCATGCCCTCTGATCCTTAAACATCGACCACATGTCCATAGTACATTTCCCTGCAAAAAAATCATCCCAGTTCACACCCGCAAGTTCTAGCCTTATAGCCTCATATTTTGCCCTTCCCCAATTAAAAATTTTCCTGTCTCCTCTGATTCTATCCTTTTCCATGATAAAGGTCAGGGAGCAGCGATCACTGTCCCCCAGATGCTCACCCACTGACAGATCTCTGACCTGACCCAGTTTGTTACCTAATACTGGATCTAGTATGGCATTCCCCCTAGTCGGCCTGTCAACATACTGTGACGGGAATCCATCCTGGACACACTTAACAAACTCTGCCCCATCTAAACCCTTGGAACTAATCAAGTGCCAATCAATATTAGGGATGTTAAAGTCACCCATGATAACAACCCTGTTATTTTTGCACCTTTCCAAAATCTGCCTCCCAATCTGCTCCTTGGTATTTCTGCTGCTACCAGGGGGCCTATAGAATACCCCCAGTAGAGTAACAGCTCCCTTCCTGTTCCTGACTTCCACCCATACTGACTCAAAAGAGAGTCCTGCTACATTACCCACCTTTTCTGCAGCTGTAATAGTATCCCTGACCAGTAATGCCACCCCTCCTCCCCTTTATCCCCCCTCTCTATCCCTTTTAAAGCATTGAAATCCAGGAATATTGAGAATCCATTCCCGCCCTGGTGCCAGCCAAGTCTCTGTAATGGCCACTACATCATAATTCCGTGTATGTATCCAAGCTCTCAGTTCATCTTTGTTCCTTTGTTCCTGATGCTTCTTGCATTGAAGTACACACACTTTAGCCCTTCTACCTTACTACCTTTAAACCCTTTATTCTGCTGCTCTTTCCTCAAAGCCTCTCTATATGTTAGATCTGGCTTTACTCCATGCACTTCTTTCACTGCTCTATCACTCCAGGTCCCATCCCCCTTGCAAATTAGTTTAACCCCTCCCAAACCATGCTAGCAAACCTACCAGCAAGGATATTGCTCCCCCTCGAGTTCAGGTGCAACCTATCCAATCTGTACAGGTCCCACCTTCCCCAGAAGAGATCTCAATGGTCCAAAAATCTAAAACCCTGCCCCCTGCACCAACTCCTCAGCCATGCATTCAACTGCCATCTCCTCCAATTCTTACCATCACTATCACGTAGTACTGGCAGCAATCCTGAGAATGCCACCCTTGAGGTCCTGTTCTTCAGCCTTCTGCCCAGTTCCCGAAACTCACACTTCAGGACCTCATCCCTCTTCCTGCCTATGTCATTGGTACCAACATGAATCACGACTTCTGGTTGCTTTCCCTCTCATACCAGGATGTCATGCACCCGGTCAGAGACAACCCGGACCCTGGCACCCGGGAGGCAACAAACCACGTGGGTGTCCATCTCACGTCCACAAAATCTCCTGTCTGCTCCCCTGACTATTGAGTCTCCAATGACGACAGCTCTCCTCTTCTCCGTCCCATCCTTCTGCATCACAGGGTCAGACTCAGTGCCAGAGGCCCTGCCACCGTGGCTCACACCTGGTCGGTCGTCCTCGCCAACAGCATCCAGGACAGTAAACTTATTATTCAGGGGAATGGCTACAGGGGTGCTCTGCACTACCTGTCTACTCTCCTTTGCTTTCTCCCCTCGGACTGTCACCCAACGACCTGCTTCCGGCAGCCTAGGTGTGACTACCTCCCTGTAGCTCTCATCTGTGACTGTCTCATTTTCCCTTATGAGTCGAAGGTCATCCAGCTGCTGCTCCAGATTCCTCATATGGTCTTCCAGATCACCCAGCCGCAAGCACTTCCAGCAGGTGTGACTCTGCGGGAGAGGGGAGTTCCCCCAAGACTGCCACATCTCACAGTAGAGGCACATCACCGTCTCAGGAGGCATTGTAAAGACTAACTGGGAACAAGCTCATCCTCCGCCTCTTCTTGTCAAAGCCTCTCGAGTCAAAGCCTCAAATCTCCACTCCTTCACTGGCCACTTTCCACAAGCCGCTCCGCTTGAGGTAACCCTCTATTTATTTGTTTGAGCTTTTCAAACTGCTTGGTCACCTGACCTCGATTGCCCAGTCAGCTGCTTTCTGCTGAGTCTGAGCTATTCATCAAGTTAGGTCTTCATTCTTTGGAGTGTAGAAGGTTGAGGGGGCTCTTGATAGAGGTATTTAAAATTATGAAGGGGATAGATAGAGTTGATATGGATAGGCTTTTTCCATTGAGGCTAGGGGAGATTCAAACAAGAGGGCATGAGTTGAGAGTTAGTGGGCAAAAATTTAGGGGTAACACGAGGGGGAATTTCTTTACTCAGGGTGGTAGCTGTGTGGAATGAGTTTCCAGTAGAAGTGGTAGAGGGCATGTTAGATATTGTCATTTAAAGTAAAATTGGATAGGTATATGGACAGGAAAGGAACGGAGGGTTATGGGCTGAGTGCAGGTGGGTGGGACTATGTGAGAGTAAGCGTTTGGCACGGACTAGAAGGACTGAGATGGCCTGTTTCAGTGCTGTAATTGTTATATGGTTATAGACAGCATCTGGGTGAAGAGATTACGCTAAAATCTGTACTGGGCATGACAGAGTGGATGTAGGAGTGATATTTTTCCTGTCAAAACCAGAAGATCACATCTCAGAATATGGGACTGGCTGACTGCAATAGGAAAGAAAATCTTCTCTCACAGGATGATAGATCTCTTGAAACTATCCAAAAGGGTGTTGAAGATCCTTTGCAGTTCATATTCAAGGCACAGATGGATAGAAGGCTCTGGAGGAAAAGACATTGAGTTTTAAAATGAGAGTGAGCGAGATCAACAGATTTTTGGTTACTAAGGGACTGAAGGAATCTGGAGTAGTTCAGGAAGATCACACTGATAAAAACTCCGCCCCTAGTATGAAAAGGCATGGAATGGCCTTTCCAGCATCTGGTTCCGATATTCCACTATCGATCATGGTTGTTTCAAGTGATTCCACTCCGAACAGAAATGGAAAACAAATAGTGACGATGGACAGCTGTCTCTATTGACTTCAGTGGACTGAACATCATGCAGCCCTGCCTAAGGGTCACTTCATTCCATAGAATTTTCACATATCTAGTCAGACCACTGGCATTTCACATCAGATTTTTAACCATCCCTTTACATCAACTCGAACAGTTTAAAAGGAGTTAAAAGCTACATAAGCAAAACATGGATAGAACTTCATATAACAGTTTTCAAAGTCAGTTCAAAAGTGACATTATCTGTAAGTACTTAATCATTAATACTTCATTAAAATATATCACATTATATTCATTCCACTTTCAATAGTGATTCATGGCATGCTGAAGTATGTAATTTCATTATTAAGAGATGCTTTCATGCCAGGACCACCATTATTGTATTTTTTATTGTTATTGTGTACTTTATCTTTATTGTGGTTTTATGTGCTGCATTGAATCTAGACTAACAATTATTTTGTCTGCTTACACTTGTGTACTGGAAATGACATTAAATAACCTTGAATCTTGAAACTTGAAAAAGTGAGAGTACAGAAGTGGACCAAAGTTTGAACAGACTGCTGAAGCTAGATCCCTTGTAACACTACTCTCTTAAATTCTTTGGATGGTTTCTAACTTACAAGAAATGAAGCAAAACAGTCTAAATTCAGAGATTCTGTTCACATATCTGCACATTTCTTACAATATAACTGCATATATTTTCCAATGAACTGTTCTTGGAAAGATCAGAACTTACCTTAAGGAGAAGTCCTTGCTGTAAAGAAAACAGAAGTGGAAGCATTCATGACAACTTCTGCTGAGAGGGAGGGGGGTGGTGACTCATTTGTTGCACAACTTGATCCAGAATTCCCATCAACATGAAGGCAAAGCTGAGCCAAGTAGTTGTTGATGAACATTGGTTGCCAAGTCATCCCACAAGGAGGCTGGCCAAGTAAATGAAGTTATTGACTTTATAAGATTTGGACTAAATATTTCTCCTATAATTTGAGGCCTGTACTTTATTCTGAATCCTTAAATGTTGAGTACCATTTGAAAAAACCTTGAATACCATTTGGAAAAATGTCCCATCAACAGCAGACTGACTGGTGAATGTCCTCAGATCACTTTGTCATTCTCCATCACTGTCACTCCCTGGTCCCAGGACTGGTCCCATCAGTCACCATTTACTTCTAATGTGGATGTAACATTTCCTGACGTTCCCCTTAAGGAGTTGGATACATTCTTGGAACTCTTGACCCTGCCCTCTAACTCAATGTCAAAATGGTCACCACCGACTGGAGGCAAGAGAAGGACTGAATGCTGAGGAACAAACTGGAAACTTATCTGCTGAAGTTACTCTACGAGGTCCTGGGTTCCAAGTTCTGTATACATCACAGTACAGGTGCTGTCCTTCAGCTTTCATTCCTACAGTATAAGAGGCTGAAGTCAGGGGAAGTGAGACAGAGGGTGCTGGAAGGTAAAGGTTGATCTTACAAACTGAAGAGAGTGTTAGCGTAATTGAGTCTAAGCAGCGGCAATGTGGAGATATGTCTCTGCCAAAAGAGGTGTAAGTCACTCCTTCTCTTCGTTAACCTGCAGGTCATCCTTGGACAAGGTGTAGCACTTGCTTAGCCCCTGATCAGGGTCACTAGTAGCCATGGAAAAATAAAAACATAGAAAATCTACAGCACAATACAGGCCCTTCTGCCCACAAAGTTGTGCTGAACATGTCTCTACCTTAGAAATTACTAGGGTTACCCATAGCCCTCTATTTTTCTAAGCTCCATGTACCTATTCAAAAGTCTCTTAAAAGACCCTATCATATCTGCCTCCACCACCGTTGCTGGCAGCCCATTCCACACACTCACCACTCTCTGAGTAAAATACTTACCCCTGACATCTCCTCTGTACCTACTCCCAAGAACCTTAAACCTGTTTCTTCTTGTGGCAACTGTTTGAGCCCTGGGAAAAAGCCTTTGACTATCCACATGATCAATGCCTCTCATCATCTTATACACTTCTATCAGGTCACCTCTTATCCTCTATCACTCCAAGGAGAAAAGGCCGAGTTCACTCAACCTGTTTGCATAATGCATGCTCCCCAATCCAGGCAACATCCTTGTAAATCTCCTCTGCACCCTTTCTATGGTTTCCACATGGCAACCAGAACTGAGCACAGTACTCCAAGTCAGGTCTGACCAGGGTCCTATATAGCTGCAACATTACCTCTCGGCTCCAAAATTCAATTCCATGATTGATGAAGGCCAGTACACTGTATGCCTTCTTAACCGCAGGGTCAACCTGCGCAGCTGCTTTGAGCATCCTATGGACTCGGACCCCAAGATCCCTCTCATCCTTCCACACTGCCAAGAATAATACTATATTCTGCCATCATATTTGACCTATCAAAATGAACCACTTCACACTTACCTGGGTTGAACTCCATCTGCCATTTCTCAGCCCAGTTTTGCATCCTATCAATGTCCTACTGTAACCTCTGATAGCCCTGCATACTATCCACAACACCTCCAACCTTTGTGTCATCAGCAAACTTACTAACCCATTCCTCCACTTCCTCATCCAGGTCATTCATAAAAATCACGAAGAGTAAGTCCCAGAAGAGATCCCTGAGGCACTCCACTGGTGAGCGACTTCCATGCAGAATATGATCCAACTACAACAACTCTTTGCCTTCTGTGGGCAAGCCAGTTCTGGATCCACAAAGCAATGTCCCCTTGGATTTCATGCTTCCTTACTTTCTCAATAAGCCTTGCATGGGATACCTTATCAAATGCATTGCTGAAATCCATATACACTACATCTACTACTCTTCCTTCATCAATGTGTTTAGTCACATCCTCATAAAATTCAATCAGGCTCGTAAGGTATGACCTGCCCTTTTTTATAGGCATCAAGAGACCATGGATTTGTGCCTTGGAAAGTTTCCAGGGCACAGGCCTGGTCAGGGTTGTATGGGAGACTGGCAGTTGTCCATGCTGCAAGTCTCCCCACTCCATGCCACCAATGTTGTAGAAGGGAAGGGCAAGGGCCAATACAGCTTGGCACCAGTGTCACTGCAGAGCAATGTGTGGTTAAGTGCCTTGCTCAAGGACACAACACACTGCTTTAGCTGAGGCTCGAACTAACGACCTTCAGATCACTAGGCCAATGCCTTAACCACTTGGCTACACGTCAACATGCTGACTATTCCTAATCATATTATGCCTCTCCAAATGTTCATGAATCCTGCCTGTAACGATCTTCTCCATCAACATCACTGAGGTAAGACTCACTGGTCTATAGTTTCCTGGGCTATCTCTACTCCCTTGCTTGAATAAAGGAACAACATCTGCAACCCTCCAATCCTCTGGAACCTCTCCCATTCTCACTGATGATGCAAAGATCATTGCCAGTGGCTCAGCAATCTCCTCCTTCACCTCCCACAGTAGCCTGGAGTACATCTCATCCAGTCCCGGTGACTTATCCAACTTGATGCTTTCCAAAAGCTCCAGCACATCTTCTTTCTTAATATCTATATGCTCAAGCTTTTCAGTCTGCTGCATGTCATCACGACAATCACCAAGATCCTTCTCCATAGTGAATGCTGAAGTAAAGTATTCATTAAGTACCTACCTCTGCTGTTTCCCCCAGTTCCATACATACTTTCCAACTGTCACACTTGATAGGTCCTATTCTTTCACGTCTTATCCTCTTGCTCTTCGCATACTTGTAGAATGCCTTGGGGTTTTCCTTAATCTTGCCCGCCAAGGCCTTCTCATGGCCCCTTCTGGCTCTCCTAATTTCCTTCTTAAGCTCCTTCATAGCAGCCTTATAATTTTCAAGATCTCTAACATTGCCTAGCTCTCTGAACCTTTTTTTAAATTTTTTTCTTTTCTTCTTGACTAGATTTATTACAGCGTCCCTTCTCTATCACCTGCCTATCCTCCCTCTCACACTGTCTACAAACTTTCTCTATTTGTGAGCCAACCTCCTCTTCCCCAGTCTCTTCTGTTTGGTACCCACCCCCCAACAATTCTAGTTTAAACTCTCCCCAGTAGCCTTAGTAAACCTCCCCGCCAGATTATTGGCCCCCCTGGAATTCAAATGCAACCCATCCTTTTTGTACAGGTCACACCTGCCCCAAAAGAGGTCCCAATGATCCAGAAATCTGAATCCCTGCCCCCTGCTCCAATCCCTCAGCCATGCATTTATCCTCCAACTCATCCTATTCCTATTCTCACTGTCACGTGGCACAGGCAGTAATCCCAAGATTACTTCCTTTGTGGTCGTGCTTCTCAACTTCCTTCCTAACTCTCTGTACTCATTTTTCAGGAACTCTTCCCTTTTCCTACCAATATGTACCACAACCTCTGGCTGATCTCCCTCCCACTGCAAGAAAACTTGGACACAATCTGAAACATCCTGGACCCTGGCATCTGGGAGGCAAGCTACCATCCGTTTCTTTCCTGCGTCCACAGAATTGCCTGTCTGACCCCATAACTATAGGGTCCCCTCTCACTACTGCCTTCCTCTTCCTTTCCCTACTTTTCTGAGCCATAAGGTCAGACTCCCACCTCTGATCTTAAACTGATGTTCTCTTGTTTTTAGCACCTCTTCCAATAAAAATCCCTGGAATATGCAATGAATAAACTGTTACTGCGCAGAAATGAAGGATAGAAATGTTATCATTGTGGGAACAGTTCAAATTATCCTGATGGTTGTTGGTTTAAAGACAAAGAATGCCAAAACTGTGGCAAACAGGGTCACACTGGCAGAGTATGCAAAGCTAAACAGCAGAAAAAGGGCAAAATACAGAGCAACAAGAAACTCCAGAAAGGAAAATACAACAATGTGCACAAAACGAAAGAAAGCAATTCTGATGAAAATGACTCAGACAAAAGTGTTGTCTGCCACTTCACAGCGTGGAGGAGAGAGATGATCGAAGAGTAATATGGATCACTCCACAAGTGGCAGGCATGAGATTGAAAACGGAATTGGACACAGGATCAGCTTTAACAGTGATCTCTTTACACAACTACAAATAACTGTTTCCTCACATACCTCTGAAATGATCTAAACTACCGCTAAAGACTTACACAGGACAGAAAGTGTGGCCCGAAGGCAAAATTAAAGTGACAGTGACCCACAGAGGTAAAACGCAGCAGCTGAACCTCTACGTACTGAGAAATGGAGGACGACTGTTGCTGGGACGTGAATAGCTCAGGAAAATCCAGTTGGATTGGCACCCCATCAAGGCACTAGATGTGTCAGCAAAGGAAAGCAGCAAGGCTACATCTGAGTGACTGTCACAAATACTTGCTGACTCTGAGGAAGTGTTCATGAAAGGAATAGGAACACTTCAGGGCATGAAAGCAAAGATTGAGATTGAGGTAAATGCATGTCCAAAATTTCACAAAGCCAGGCCAGTACCATATGCAATCCGTCCCACAGTAGAGGCAGACTGGAGGACACTGGGGTCCTGTCAAAGGTGGATTAGAGTGAATGGGTCACACCTGTTGTTCTAGTGATGAAGAAAACCTCCAGCATAAAACCAGGAAAACAAAGCAAGGTGTGCATTGTGGAGATTTTAAAGTGACTGTTAACCCAGTCCTCCGCACTGTACAGTATCCTCTACCTTGTACTGAGGACATTAGTTCAGGTTCCATAAGTAAAGAACCCCTGTTAACTTAGCTCCAGTCTCTAGTGTTTTTATTTATAGTTTTGTCATGTAACCAGTCACATACGCAACACTAGTCTACATAAACTCTCACAATAACTCATGCCCCCAAGTCCAGGCAACATCGTAGTAAATTTTTACTGTACTCTCTCTGGTTAGTAACATTTTTATAAATGGGTAACCAAAGCTATTTGCAATATTCCAAGTGAGGTCTCACTAACATCATACAGGATATAACTGCCACAGAAGTTCCCAACTACCATACTGACTGCCCTGATTGATGAATGCCAGTATGCTGTACACCTTCATTACTTGTAGACCCTCTTTCATCAAACTATTTGTTTGTATTCCTAGGTCTTTCTATTGCATCACCCTACCCAGGGCATTAATTGTACATTCAGGTTGGATTTATATCACTGAGCTAATTATGGATCTCATCCCTATCTCAAAGAGAGACATTAGTTCACTGGCTTTCCATTCTTCCCTGAACCACCTGGACAACTGGAATCAAAAATGGTGACAAATCGGCATATAGGAAGAGATTGAAAATTTAGCTGAGTGGTGCCACAACAACATCTCACTCAATGTCAGCGAAACCTAGGAACTAATTATTAACTTCAGGAGGAGGAAGTCAGAGGACCTTGAGCTAGTCTTTATTGCAGGATCAGAGGTGGAGAGGGTTAGCAACTTGGGCCCAGCACATAAGTACAATTATAAAGAAAGTACGGCAGTATTTCTGCTTCCACAGATGTTTATGAAGATTTGGCATGACACCTACAACTTTGACAAACTTCTATAGATGAGTCATAGAACAATCCAGCACAGTACAGGCCCTTCAGCGCACAATGTTGTGCTGACCCTTGAACCCTGCTTCCCATATAACCCTCCACCTTAAATTCCTCCATATATGTGGAGAGTCATGGAGAGTATATTGACTGACTGCATCACAGCTTAGTATGGAAGCACCACTGCCCTTGAATGGAAGATCCTATGAAAAATAGTGGATATGACCCAGTCTATCATGGGTAAATCACTCCCTGCCAATGAGCACACATACATGGAGGGTAGATGCAGGAAATCAACATCCATCATCAGCGACCCCTACCACCTACGTCTGTTCTCCTTGCTCTGCTCTCTTCTCACTGCTGCCACCAGGAAGAAGGTACAGGAGCCTCAGGATTCACACTATCAGGCTTACAAACAGTTATCACTCCTCAACCATCAGGGTCTTGAACCAATGGGATACTTCACTCATCTTCATGTGCCCCATCTCTGAACTGTTCCCACAACCTATGACTAACTTTCAAGACTCTTCATCTCATATTCTTGATACTTGTTGCTTATTTATTTTTCCTTTTGCATTTGCACAGTTTGTTGTCGTTTGCACACTGGTTAATTGTCCATCCTGTTGCGTGCGGTCCTTCAGTGTTTTTATTGGATTTACTGAGTATGCCTGCAAGAAAGCAAATACATGGTGACATATATACTTTGATAATAAATTTACTTTGAACTCTGACTGGCTGTTTTTATTGATTACAGCTCAGTGATGAACACTAACATTCCCCAAATTACATTAACAAACTCCGGTATCTGGTCCTCTACATCTCATTCCATAGTTGGATCCTCAACTTTCACAATTTGTATGGATCAGAACCTCATCTCCTCCTCAATGACCGTCAACACCAACCTGCCTCAGGGTTGCATGCACAGCCCCTGCTCTACACCATCTGTACCTATGGCTATGAGGCTAAGCATATTTACCGCTGACACCACTATTGTTAGCAGAATTATAGATGGTGACAAGGTGGTGTACATGAGTGAGATAGGTCAACTGGTTGAGTGGTATCATAACAACAATCCCTCACTCTATGTCAGCAAAATCAAATAGCTGATTTGGAACTTTAGAAAGAGGAAATCAGGCAAACAGGCACCAATCTTTATTAAGGGGCTGCAATAGAAAGGGTTCCTGGGTGTCAGCATATTGGAGGATCCATCCTGAGACCAGGGCACAGATGCATCCTGAAGAAGAAACTGAATGAAGAAGGCTTATCACATCCTTAGAAGTTTTAGGGGATTCAGCCTGGCATCGAAAACTCTGAAAAATTTCAAAAGTGCAAAACGTTCTGGCTGGTTGTACCAAGCCTGATATGACAACTCAAATTCACAGGAATGCAAGACACTAGGACTGGTAGACTTACAAACGTTTGTAGCTATGACGACAGCTTTCCCCATCACTAAGGACACCTACAAGAGGTGATGTGTTCAGAAGGTGACACCATCATCAGGTACACCCACCCACTATGCCAGGACTAGAACATTTCAAATCCACTCTGCTCTTTAAGAAAGAAGACAGGAATTTATTGGCCAGTTAACCAGACTTCAATGGTTGCTAAGATGTTTGAGTCCATTAAGTATGAGGTTTCAAGGTGCTTAAAAGTATATGTTAAAATAGACTGAAGTCCTATATTTCCTTTAGGGAAATTTTTGCCTGACAAATCTGTTGGATTTTTTTGAGGAAATAACAGGCAGGATAGAAAAAGGAAAGTCTGTGGGTATCATTTACTTGAATTTTCAAAAGGCCTTTGACAAGGTGCCGCGTTATATATATCATATTAGATGACAGAATTAATGGTTTTGTGGCCAAGTTTGCAGACAATACACAGATAAGATGAAGGGACAGGTAGTGGTGAGGAAATAGGGAGCCTGTAAAAGGACTTACACAGATTAGAAGAATGGGGAGAGAAGTTTCAGATAGAATATAGTGTAGGGAAGTGTATGGTCATGTACTTTGGAAGAAGGAATAAAGACATAGTCTATTTTCTAAACAAGGAGCAAATTCAGAAATCAGAGGTGCAAAGGGTTGTGGAAGTTGTCGTGCAAGATTTCCTAAAGGTTAACTTACAGGTTGTATTCTTGAAAAGGAATAGCATTCATTTCCAGAGGATAAGAATATAAAAGCAAGGCTGTAAGACTGACGTTTATAAGGCATTGGTCAGACTGCATGGAGTATTATGAGCAGTCTTGGGCCCCTTATATCAGAAACATTGGAGAAGATCCAGAGAAGGTTCATAAGAATGTTCCTGGGAATGTAAGGGTTAACGCACGGGGAGCATTTGATGACTCTGGACCTGTACTCTGGAGTTTAGAAGAATGAAAGGGGATCATGAAAGACCTAGCTAAAGTGGACATGGAGAAGGTGTTTCCTATAGTGGTTGAGTCTAGGACCAGAGTGTACAGACTCTGAATACAATGATGCTCCTTTAGAACAGAGATGAGGAGGAATTTATTTAGCCAGAGGGTGGTGAATCTGGAGCACAGACAGCTGTAGAGGCCAAAGTAATTGGGTATATTTAAAGCAGAGGTTGATAGACTCTTGATCAAAAAGGGTATCAAAGGTTGTGGGGAGAGGCAGGAGAATGTGGTTGAGAGGGATAATAAATCAGCCATTATGGAATGACAGATCAGACTCAATTGAATGGCTGAATGGTCTAATTCAGCTCCTATGTCTAATAGTCTTATCGTCTATACCCTGTTCACAATGTCTGAAGGTTCAGGAGCCTAAAAAACGGCAATTCAAAGTTCAACATCAGCTTTTTACCCACTGCTGTTAGATTCTCAAACAAAATTCTACGCTACCCTATTCTATTTTTCCCATTTTTCTCTCACTCAGTCTTGCACTAGTATTGTTATCACAAACAAGAGAAAATCTGCAGATGCTGGAAATCCATGAAACACACACAGAATGCTGGAGGAACTCAGCAGGCCAGGCAGCATCTATGGAAAAGAGTACACAGGATGTATTGGGCCAAGACCCTTCATCAGGATGCAGTAAAACGTTAATCATCTTCACATTTATACAACAATTTGACTTCTGATTCTAAAAATATCATCCTTACAACTTTCCTACAAAACACCACCAGGGTTTTGTATATTTCAGTGAAATAATTTCTCATTCTTCTAAATTTCGTGTGGATAGTCAGAGGCTTTTACCCAGGGCTGAACTGTCTAGCATAAGAGGGCATAGTTTTAAGGTGCTTGGAAACAGGTACAAAGGAGATGTTAGGGGTAGGTTTTTCACGCAGAATGTGGTGAGTGCATGGAATGGGTGGTGGAGGCAGAAACGATAGGGTCTTTTAAGGGACTCCTGGATGGCTACATGGAGTTTAGATAAAATAGAGAACTATGGGTAAAGCCTATGTAGTTCCAAGGTAGGGACATGTTTGGCACAGCTTTGTGGGCCAAAGGGCGTGTATTGTGTTGTAGGTTTTCTATGTTTTTCTGTTTCAGTGAAATATCGAGCAACTTTCAACGTAGACTTTTCAGTTTCTTCTCTTATGGCAGTCCTGCCTTCAGGAGGCAATCTGGTGAACATCTGCCACTCCCCATCTGTAACATATATCCTCCTGATGCAGAGAAGCAGACTGACGCACAATTATCCCACACAGTATCAGAGCTCAAGAATATACCTGGGTTGCAGTTGACTCTTGTTCAGAGGCTAAATCCCTTTGAGAGCTTATTTGAATGATTATTTAGTAGTGCAGAAAACTCTTATTGTGGAGAAGACTGGAGTATTCATGGCAAGATAACCAGCCACAAATCCAGCAGCATCTCATTCTAGTATCATGGCTGTGCTTGTTGCATTGTGCTAATTCAGTCCTGCCTTCATAGGTATAGTGTTTCAATTATCACTGTTTTGGATATGAGCCTTGATTTGGGAATTATGGCTCAAATAAACATGTCCATACCAGGATCATAAACTGTTCACTTAATCTCAAAGACGCGCACAGCAAAATCACCAACTGCATGTTTAAACTCTCAAAGAGACCAGTAACTTCCATTTCCAGCAAATAGCTTTAAGATGGAGATTTTACTTGGTTTATTCTGCCACCTACAGGTGCAGTGAGGAAATCTGAGGAATGTACTCTTTCACAGGTATTATCCGTGTTTTTGTATTGTGATTTGTTGACCTTTGGAATTCTGTTATCAGTTTCTATTGGTAAAAAGCTGGAAACTACAGACATTTCAGATGTCTAATCATGGCATCTTTGGGATGAGGAGAGCTAAAGGGTTCTTTGAATCAGAATCAGAATCAGGTTTATTATCACTGACACGTGTTCAAAGTTCAAAGTATATTTATTATCAAAGTATATATACTATCTACGAACTTGAGATTTGTCTTTTTACAGGTAGCCACAAAACAAATAAACCAAATAGACTTGAATTTAAAAAAGACTGTCAAACTTCCAATGTACAGAAAAAAATCCAAACAGTGAAGGTAAGCAAATAACATTCAGAACTGTAGTTCACGAAAATGAGTCCACAGCCACAAACCCAGTCATCACTGCTGCCAATTCAGGAGCCCACTTTAGTACTAAGACAAGCAAATCTTGTGAATCAGCAAACTGAACCAGCCCATTCCTCATCTCTATCCCTTTCGCCTTGACCTTTTCAATCAGCCCCACCCAGCACTTAGATCATCCATAGCTTGGGTCATTCCACACTTTCGGACCAGGACACTGCTGCTTCAATACTCATGTGAGCACTGGCCCTGCCACCTTGATTTGGCCTGTACTTAACCCTAACCTTTCCAATCAACCCGTGCTTTTCTCAACCAAACCTCGGTTATTTCTTTGCTTTGGGGCCCAAGTCTGGGCCCCAGTGCCTGAACTCTGCCTTGCTTCCACTCGCCTCACCTCGGTTCAACCACATTGAATCACCTCCAAGTCTGCTCTAGTAATGGCCAAACATTAGTTCAATCCCCGCTCTTGGGTCCGGGCCTCATTGCCTCGATTTGACCAATATATGCCACACCACAACTATCCTGCACCTTTGAGACTTCCGTTCACATCGCAGAAATGCCAGGTTATACAAACAGTTCAAAAGCTCGACTCTGAAAGGGAAGATACATACTATTGATTGAAATGATTATATCTGATTAAAAAGGGTGATTAATACAGTAATTTATAGTTTTGTTTGCTACCAGTAAGCAGACACTGTGCTTCACCAGTGCCATCTTAAAGGGAAAATCTGTTGTCTTGCAGCAGTAGCACAGTGCTAGATTGTCGCTATGAGACCACACAACTAATTAATCTACCTCACTCCTGTACACCAACTTGTTGCCATGCGAAATTCCGCCAACAAAAGTAGCATCATCGGTAAATTTATAAATAGCATTTAGGCTGTGTCCAGCCACACAGATGTAAGTGCAGAGAGAGTAGGCTAAACACACATACTTGAAGTGCGCCTATGTTTAATATTAGTGATGAGAAGATGCTGTTACCGGTCTCCAAATAAAGAAATTGAGTGTATAGTTGCAAAGGGATCTTCAGTATTGCAGCTTATTGATTAGAAGTGAGGGGGTGAAGATGTTGAAAGCTGAGTTGCAATCCATAAACAGCTGCTGAACATATATTTTACCATTGTCTAGGTGCTCCAGAACAGAGTAAAGAGCCAGTGAAATTGCATCTGCTGTAGATCTGTTATGGCAATGCTCAAATTTCAGCGTGTCCAGATCCTTGTTCTCATCATATAATCCCATCATATAAATATAATGGCAAAGAAAGCACAGCAGCACATTTATTTCCTCAGGAGTCTGTGAAGATTTGGCATCATCAAAAACCTTGGTAAATTTCTATAGATGTATGGTGGAAGATGAGCTGACTGGCTGCATCACGGTCTGGTAAGGGAGTAGCAATGCCTTTGAGTGGAAAATCCTACAAAAGGTAGTGGATTCAGCCCAATACATAATGGGTAAAACCCTTCCAACCATTGAGTGGATCTACATGAAAAGCAACATCCATCATCAAAGATCTTCACCACCCAGGCCATGCTCTTTTATCATTGCTGTCATCAGGTAGAAGGTACAGGTGCCTTAGGACTCACACCATCAGGTTCAAGAACTGTTACAACCCCTCAGCCATCAGGCTGTTGAACAAAAGGGGATAACTACACTCATTTGAAGATTCTTTGATCTTGTTATTTCATGCTAGTTATTTATTGCTATTTATTTATATCTGCATTTGCACAGTTCATTTACCGTTTACTGATCATATTTGCTGTTATTCTATAGATTTGCTAAGTATGCCCACAGAAAAAGAATCTCAGTGTTGTATGTGGTGACATGTATGTACTCTGATAATAAGTTTTATTTTAAGCTTTGAACTTGTTCAGACAGGGGTTAATTCTAGCCGTGAACAACCTCTCAAATTTTTTCATCACAGTAGGTGTGGCTCGCACCAAGCAATAACTGATAAGGCAGTTCACGCTGCTCTAAACTGTAAGACTGTAAGATATAGGAGCAGAGTTAGGCCATCTGCCACTTTGTTACCCATTCTCCTAATCTGTTTTGGTCCTTCTGTAGCCTCTCTACTTCCTCAAAACTACCTGCCCCTCCACTTATCTTCATATCATCTGCAAACTTTGCATCAAATCTATCAATTTCATCAACCAAATTGTTGACTTATAAGACAAAAAAAGCAGTCTCAATACAGACCCCTTAGGAACACCACTAGTCACTGAGGGCCAACTAGAAAGGGCTCCCTTTATTCCCACTCTTTGCCTCCTGCCAATCAGCTTGTAGCGTTGTACTACATACAGAGCTAGAGACATGACACACAGTAAGTTGTTTCGAGACTAGTTTATTCAAACTTCGCGGCGCTGGCATTTAATCCCTAGGGCCCGCCCTCTCGGGGAGAAATGACGTCAGAGGTGCATTACCAAAGTCTCTCCTCGTGTGCTGGTTATTTGTGAGCCAGTTTGCCTGAGCACAAAGTAGGTCGCCACATAACCCCCCCCCCCCCCCAGAACCGGTGATACACCCCCCAATGTCCACAGTCTGAATCGGCCTCTGTTTGGGAGGTCTGCCTCTGTGCCGCAGTGCCTGAACTTCAACTGGCTGTGCCAAGTCCACATGGGCTGGCTTGAGTTGGTCCACCGTGAAAACCTCCTCTCTCTCCCCAATGTCCAGAACGTACGTGGACCCGTTGTTGTTGATTACCTTGAACGGCCCCTCGTACGGCCGCTGTAGCGGTGCCGGGTGTCCGCCCCTTCATACAAACACAAACTTACAGTTCTGCAGGTCTTTGGGTACATGGGTCGGGGTCCGTCCGTGCTGTGAAGGAGCCAGGTTGCCGAGTCTTTCGCATAGTCTGTCCAGGACTGCTGCGGGTTCTTCTTCTTGCCCCCTTGGGGCTGGTATGAACTCTCCTGGGACGGCCAGGGGTGTGCCGTACACCAACTCAGCTGACGAGGTGTGCAGATCCTCTTTGGGTGCTGTGTGAATTCCAAGCAGGACCCAGGGAAGCTCATCCACCCAGTTAGGTCCTCTCAGGCGGGCCATGAGAGCCGACTTCAAGTGACGGTGGAAACGCTCCACCAGTCCGTTCGTCTGTGGGTGGTAGGCAGTTGTGTGGTGCAGCTGCGTTCCCAACAGACTGGCCACAGCCGACCACAGGCTGGAGGTGAACTGGGCTTCTCTGTCGGAGGTAATGTTGGCCGGTACCCCGAAGCGTGCCACCCAGGTTGCGATCAGTGCTTGGGCGCAGGAATCGGCAGATGTGTCGGTGAGCGGGACCGCCTCTGGCCGCCTCGTGAACCGGTCTACCATAGCTAGGAGGTACCGTGCTCCTCGGGACACTGGTAGGGGGCCCACGATATCCACATGAATGTGGTCGAACCTCCGGTGAGTGGGTTCGAACTGCTGCGGTGGGGCTTTAGTGTGTCGCTGCACCTTGGCTGTTTGGCACTGCGCGCACGTTCTGGCCCATTCACTGACCTGCTTGTGAAGTCCATGCCACGCAAACTTGCTGGAGACCAGCCGGATGGTTGTCCTGGTAGATGGGTGCACCAAACCGTGTATGGAGTTGAAAACTCGCCGCTTCCAGGGGCAAGGTTGGCCGGTAGCCACGTCGCACAGGAGGGTCCTATCACCTGGGCCTACGAGGAAGTCTTGCAGCTGCAAACCCGAGATTGCAGTCCTGTAGCTGGGCATCTCGTCATCTGCCTGCTGCATCTCCGCCAGTGCTGCATAGTCCACCCCCAGCGACAGGGCTGGTCTGGAGAGTGCGTCCGCCACGACGTTGTCCTTTCCCGAGATATGCTGGATGTCCGTCGTGTACTCGGAGACGTAGGACAGATGTCACTGCTGGCAAGCCGACCAGGGATCAGACACATTCGTGAACGCGAAAGTCAATGTTTTGTGATCCGTGAACGCGGTGAACAGCCTGCCTTCTAAGAAGTACCTGAAATGCCGGATTGCCAGATACAGTGCCAACAGCTCCCAGTGGAAAGCACTGTAATTGAGTTTGGGTGGTCATAGGTGCTTGCTGAAGAATGCCAGGGATTGCCAGTGCCCCTCGATGAGCTGTTTCAGCACCCCACCGACTGTTGTGTCAGATGCATCTACCACAAGGGCGGTCAGAACGACCGTTCTGGGGTGTACCAGCATTGCGGCATCTGCCAAGGCTTTCTTGGCTTTAACGAAAGCGGCTGTGGTCTCCTCGTCCCAAGTAATGTCCTTGCCTTTACCTGACATCAGGGTGTACAAAGGGCACATGATACGGGCTGCTGAGGGGAGGAAATGGTGGTAGAAGTGCACCATAGCAATGAACTCCTGCAGGCCTTTGACCGTGTGGGGCTGGGCAAAGTGGCAAATCGCATCTACCTTGGCGGGCAGAGGTATTGCCCCGTCTTTGGTAATCCTGTGGCCCAGGAAGTCGATGGTATCAAGACCAAACTGGCATTTGGCCGGGTTGATCGTGAGGCCGAAATCACTCAGGCGGGTGTAGAGCTGGCGGAGGTGGGACAGATGCTCCTGGCAGCTACTGCTGGCTATAAGGATGTCGTCCAAATAGATGAACGCAAAGTCCAGGTCGCGTCCCACCGCATCCATTAGCCGCTGGAATGTCTGTGCGGCATTCTTCAGTGCCAGATGAAGTGGTGATGCGGGCTCACTTTTGACATTTAAGAAAATCTTGAACAGGTATAAGGATGAGAGGGGTTTGGAGGGATATGGCCCAAGTGCAGGTCAGTGGGACTAGGTAGAAAAATGGTTCAGCACAGCCAAGAAGGGCCAAAAGGCCTGTTTCTGTGCTATATGTGCTCTATGGTTCTATTGGGGCTGAGAGAGAAGTGAATCAGCTATGATGAAATGGTGGAGCAGACTCGATGGGCCAAATGCCCTAACTCTGCTCCTATAGTCTTATGTTCACACTTGTGATTCCACAGAACCATAATCCTAACTATGGCAATCACTACCTGATGGCCTCTCAGCATTGAGCGTAAATCTAATGATTATCTGTAATGCCATTTCTAGAATTTTATTACATTCAGACCTGTACCTGTTCTCTCCCAAGAAACCCAAGTTTTTGTCTGTGCACATCAATCTGTCCGCACCAGCAGAATAAAAATTTTAAGTCCTCTATTTATCCTTTGTTATCCCAAGATACTGAAACCATTGAGAAAAGTTATTTTTGATCACTGAGTATTCTCCAAGTATTGACATTGCTGCTGGCACTCACCAAGATCAATTCTGACTATGGTCCCAGTCATAGTTAATTCTATCACAACAAAAAACATTATTCCCATCATGTAAAGTTAACCCTGTATCATTTCTGTATATAAAGAGCAAAAATATACCTTCTGTTCTTATTTCTGAGTTCTTTTCTTATATTAGTTTAAGTTAAATTCCCCCCAGATTCTTAATTTTGTTTGCACTCAAGCTGTCCATTTATTTTTTATTCAACTTTGTTGCAGGCTAGGAAAAGCAAGCAACAGTATGTTTCTTTCTCCTTTTTGTTGGTTCTTTGGCAGAACTCCTTTCCAATTCTCAGAATAAGGGACAGATCTGTCCCCATTTCCTTGCAGTAGCTGTCTAATCCTCAAATCTCCTGAATAAGAACTATTGTGCTCACCGATTGTTACATGCCAATGGAAGCATGCAACAACCTTGTTTTTTTCTCATCTATTTTTGCTGGTTGATATAGGAGCACCTGCTTTTATCTGGAGCAGTCAGTACTTTGAACACCAATGGACTTGCTTTGTCTATAATTTCCAAGGGTTGGGTAATGTTTGGTCTTAAAAACAAGGCAGGTTAGGGTACTGTTAGCCATCACTTCTTGTCCAAGGCTCAGTTTTCCTCGATTGGTCTTTTGAGTCAAATTCAGTTTTACTTTGTTGCTTCATCTTCCTTATGTGATGTGTTCCCACATAATGTGTTTCATTCACTGTTTCTACTAACTGTAAGACCCATTCTCTGGGTTACTTGGTCTGTGAATTGTGAATCTTGATCTTTACCAAAGTACTTTCAGCTCTTTTCTTCCTCCATAGGTCATGATACCAATAGATTTTTTAGTTCTGATCCACCCACCCCTTCTGAAATCACAAACTTCCCTTAACATAAAACTACTCAGGTTTTACTGTACACTCCCTTGTGTATGTGTGGAGGAAAAGGCTTAATAAGCTATGTGATGAGTGACAGTGGAGACTGCAAAGCAAAGACCCTTGTGTGCAAATAGAGAACAGTACCTGCTAACTCTTGTGAGATAAGGAATGAGTCTAATCTGCTGCAACCACAGAAACAGGAAGTAACGTGCTGAGCTCTGCAAGATAGTTTAACTTGTAACCGTTCCTTTCACTCCAAGTTTTTTTAGTGTATGGTAACTTATTGATGGTGTGGTAATATTTCTATGCAATGATTGGATACATTATAGTAAGTCTGCTGTTACTGTATAAAATGACGGTATTGTCACAGGAAAGCAGTCGGGAGCTGGTGGAGACAAGATCTCTCTCCTTGGAACCAAGTAAAATAAAGGTCCCGAAACGAGACTCTGGAGTTAAGCATTCTTTTCACCTGACTAAGGTCAAATTTCCATGACAATCTGGAGTAGTCAGCAGGATCCCAGCGTAACGGGATACAAATTGTGGGGGGGAGTCAGTTGGGGAAAACCCTAGTAGAAAAAGAAAGCAATTGGGGTAGCTATTCTAATGTGAACAAGGAAGCTGCAACTCTTGTCCTGGTCATTCCAACGGTAATAGGGAGAAACTGGACCAAATGTTCATACTCCGGCAATTGGGTAAATTTGTAAGAAGTGAGAGAATTGGCAGGAGCAATCACAGCTCAAGGGACCTAAGTCTGGGAGTAAGGCGTTCTGAGGCCGCCCAGTATAGAGACAGCTTTGGGAGTACTTAACTCCGGCCAGAGACTCAGTTTCTGGGGGACTGAGAAAAGAAAGGCCCGAAATTGGAAGATAACATAAAGAACGCAGCAACTCGGCTCCTTCTGCTTGGGAAGGGACCACGAGAGCCAGTGGGCACTCAAAGGGAAATGGGTTTGCGAAAGTGTGAATTAAACTGCTCTGTTGACAGGAAGAAGAGAAAAAGGCAAGAAGGGTGGGAAACGGCAGCAGTCGATCAGGTAATGCTGATCCTGCTAATAAAGGGACGTTGAGAGTAAGTAACAAGTCAGACAAGAACATCAAGAAGATAAGAGAGCACCGAGAATTAATTGGGGATTAATTGGTACTGCCCAAATTGCCGGCTGATACAGTGCTACGTGAAACGGGATGATCAATACAGGGTAACATTTAGTAGTGACCTGTGCAGGTGGTCGCAAGGTGATTGGCCCCGTGGCAGAACATCTAACTTGCATAAGATAAGGGATTGGAAAGAGGCTGTGGAAATGGAAAATGGGAAATGGGACTGTGGAAATTGGGACACAGATTATATAATCCATTGTTTTAATAAATGGGAGGAGGTAGCCAAGAGACCCTAAGAAAGATAAAGGACCAGATAAGAATAATCGCCCGGCTTTCCAATGGCCCCTGGAACAGTATCACAGGTCGGTCCCGAGCACTTCCCCAGAGGGGGACACAGAGGAGTTAATACAGTTGGCCATCGCCTATGGGTGAAGCTAGAGGTAGAGATAGCCAGGCCCCCTGCCACAGCATCAGTCCCCTCCCTATGAGGACATGGCCATGACAGCTCCTAGAGATGCAAAGGCTGCTGGATATGAGACCAAAGTGAGAAACATCACAGGTGCTGTGGGAGGTCGCGTGATCCGACGGCAAAGAGAAAAAGGAGAAAAGGAGGGGCCGAACCCCACAATTCAGGCCCCAAAAATCATGATAGGTGACATCCCTGTTTTAACACCTTGGACCCAAACTGAGGTATATACCATGGTCATGGAGGCATCTGACCCCCACTGAAGAAACCAAACGCCTTTCACAATTGGTTGCTCCAGATGTGTACTATATACTCGCCCCTCCCCAGGGGATGTGCAGATGCTATTAAAATGTGCCTATGGCTCCTCCTGACCTTCGCTAAAGGAGACTTTTGTTATACCCGCTGGGGAAGGTGTAGACTGGAGACAGGATGACATGGTGCCCAGTAATGAAACAATGACACACTAGTTGGAGAATGGAGGGGAAAATGCTATAATGGTAGGGGGGGGCACAGGAACATAGCGATATAGGGGAGGCGACATTGTGCATGCAGAAGAAGGGTGAACCAATTCCAGGTTTCATAGCAAGGTTTAGGCAGAAGTGGGAAGAGAGTGCAGCGATACCCTTCGAGGGGAATGGCCCCTTGGCCATCCA
Organism: Hypanus sabinus; assembly: GCF_030144855.1. Lineage (NCBI taxonomy): Eukaryota > Metazoa > Chordata > Chondrichthyes > Myliobatiformes > Dasyatidae > Hypanus > Hypanus sabinus. Next base: position 350,164 of record NC_082732.1, on the reverse strand, counting down.
GACTTTGTTGAACTGCATGTGGCCGCAGCAAGCCCAAGTATATAAATTACGGAATCTGAACTGGCAAAATCAAACGTGGGTGCAGACAATTGCTATTATCTCAGCAATAGGGGTGCCATGGAGAACCAGTGATGCAGGCAGCAGCTATCAGACTATTCAGAAGTATGAGAGAAGACCCCATAATGGTTGTAAAAAAGGAGATAGTGAGATGGCTTGTCAGATTGATACCAGAGCTACTCCGTCTTGTGTGCCCCCCTCCACAGACGTGCAAGCTAATGGACAGTTGATTAGCACCATTGGGATAGCCGGTGTCCTGATTAACTTTTTCAGCCCCTACCTCGCTAACGATAGATAACATGGATGTTACCGATACCTTGATAATTTCTAAAGACAAGCCCCCTCCCCTTGTTAGACGGACAGACTCTCTGTAAGTTAAGTGCGACCTTATACTGTCGACCTGATGGCATTTGCATGGATCTCCCACAAATTCAGGTTCCACAGATGTTAAAGCTCACTCAAGGAGTGGATAATTGTCCTGATAGTCAGGTATTGTACTGCTGGCAACTGCATTGCAACCTGTATCCCCTGCTCCTGCAAAAACTATGCACAGCCCTGGGGCATTCCTCTGACTTGCAAGGACAATATTTGCAAAACCTTCTCAAAACCAGCCAGCAAAACAAGGTGCTTCACTGCACCATCTTTTAAGAGCAGGGATGATGAGCAGGCAGCCCCTTATGTTGGAGACATGGAGACCTTGAGAACCGGGCCCCTTCTGTTCTTCGGCCCTGAAGGGCTGTGAGTAGCAGCAGAACTAAACAACCAACTGATAGAAAATGGAGGGGCTCTCTCACAGGGGACCTGTGGACCCTCACCTCACAGTGACCATAGACCCCTGCTAAACCAAAGCATATTGGACCTATGGTGTATAGTCTATCTCAAACTTCAGTCCGGCTCATACAATCTCTGTTCTAATCCTGGGTGCGGCTATGCTCAACATCGAGTTCTTTGACAGGCAGACAGGAAGGATTACCATAAGACCGATGATATTAAAGGCATTATTCCAGCAGCAGGGCCCCTGCTTTACCCAGAAGCTCTTGTTGGCGTTAACACCGGAATGTGGGCCCAACACAAAAACCATGTTGGTACAAGGAGTGTCGCAGCACCCCTATCCTTCTGATTCCAAAACAAGGAAAGAAGAATGAATGGCGATTCATGCAGGACCTAAGAGCAATAAATAAGATTATTATTCCCATTGCCCCACTGGTCCCCGATACCAACATCGTCCTCACTTCTATATCTGCCTCCACCAGCACCTTCACTTTATGTTTGGCATTTTTCTCTATACCTCTACATGCTGACAGCTAATATCTATTCGCATTCACCTACAAAAGGTTCAAAAAACTAGGTAATAATAGAGATCTTGAAGATTATAATGCTAGCAGGAAGGAGTTTAAGAATTAAATTAGGAGAGCCAGAAGGGACCATGAGAAGGCCGTGGACAGGATGTACCCCAGGCTACTGTGGGAGGTGAGGGTGGAGATCACTGGGCCTCTGGTGACAATCTTTACATCATCAATGGAGACAGAAGAGGTTCCAGAGGATTGGAGGGTTGCAAATGTTGTTCCCTTATTCAGGAAAGCGAGTAGAGATAGCCCAGGAAATTATAGACCAGTGAGTCTTACCTCAATGATTGCTAATTTGATGGAAAAAGTCCTGAAAGGCAGGATTTAAGAACATTTGGAGAGACATCATATGATGAGGAATAGTCAGCATGGCTTTGTCAAAGGCAGGTCATGCCTTATGAGCCTGACAGAATTTTTTGAAGATGTAACTAAACACATTGATGAAGGTAGAGCAGTAGATGCAGTGTATATGGATTTCAGAAAGCCATTTGATAAGGTACCTCACGCAAAGCTTATTGGGTAAGTAAGGAGGCATGGGATCCAAGGGGACATTGCTTTGTGGATCCAGAATTGTCTTGCCCACAGAAGGCAAAGAGTGGTTGCAGACAGGCCATATTCTGCATGGAGGTTGGTGACCAATGGTGTGCCTCAGGGATCTGTTCAGGGACCCTTACTCTTAGTAAATTTTATAAATGACCTGGATAGGTTAGTAAATTTGCTGATGACACAAAGGTTAGGGGTGTTGTGGATAGTGTGGAGGGCTATCAGAGGTTACAGCAGGACATCAATATGATACAAAATTGGGCTGAGAAGTGGCAGATGGAGTTCAACTCAGATAAGTGTGAAGTGGTTCATTTTGGTAGGTCAAATATGATGGCAGAATATAGCAATAATGGCAAGACACTTGGCAGTGTGGAGGATCAGGGGGATCTTGGGGTCCAAGTCCATTGGACACTCAAAGCTGTATGCAAGTTGACTCTGTGGTTAAGAAGGCATATGGTGCATTATAACCATATAACCAAATAACCATATAACATTCACAGCACGAAAACAGGCCATCTCGGCCCTCCTAGTCCGTGCCGAACTCTTAATCTCACCTAGTCCCACCTACCCGCACTCAGCCCATAACCCTCCACTCCTTTCCTGTCCATATACCTATCCAATTTTACCTTAAATGACACAACTGAACTGGCCTCTACTACTTCTACAGGAAGCTCATTCCACACAGCTATCACTCTCTGAGTAAAGAAATACCCTCTCGTGTTTCCCTTAAACTTCTGCCCCCTAACTCTCAAATCATGTCCTCTTGTTTGAATCTCCCCTGCCCTCAATGGAAACAGCCTATTCATGTCAACTCTATCTATCCCTCTCAAAATTTTAGATACCTCGATCAAATCCCCCCTCAACCTTCTATGCTCCAATGAATAGAGCCTTTCTCTGTAACTTAAGTGCTGAAACCCAGGTAACATCCTAGTAAATCGTCTCTGTACTCTCTCTAATTTATTGATATCTTTCCTATAATTCGGTGACCAGAACTGCACACAATATTCCAAATTTGGCCTTACCAATGCCTTGTATAATTTTAACATTACATCCCAACTTCTGTACTCAATGCTTTGATTTATAAAGGCCAGCGTTCCAAAAGCCTTCTTCACCACCCTATCTACAGGAGACTCCACCTTCAGAGAACTATGCACTGTTATTCCTAGATCTCTCTGTTCCACTGCATTCCTCAATGCCCTACCATTTACCCTGTATGTTCTATTTGGATTATTCCTGCCAAAATGTAGAACCTCACACTTCTCAGCATTAAACTCCATCTGCCAACATTCAGCCCATTCTTCTAACCGGCATAAATCTCCCTGCAAGCTTTGAAAACCCACCTCATTATCCACAACACCTCCTATTTAGTATCATCGGCATACTTACTAATCCAATTTACCACCCCATCATCCAGATCATTTATGTATATTACAAACAACATTGGGCCCAAAACAGATCCCTGAGGCACGCCGCTAGTCACTGGCCTCCATCCCGATAAACAATTATCCACCACTACTCTCTGGCATCTCCCATCTAGCCACTGTTGAATCCATTTTATTACTCCAGCATTAATACCTAATGACTGAACCTTCTTAACCAACCTTCCATGTGGAACTTTGTCAAAGGCTTTGCTGAAGTCCATATAGACTACATCCACTGCCTTACCCTCGTCAACATTCCTCATAACTTCTTCAAAAAATTCAATAATGTTTGTCAAACATGACCTTCCACGCACAAATCCATGCTGGCTACTCCTAATCAGATCCTGTCTATCCAGATAATTATTAATACTATCTCTAAGAATACTTTCCATTAACTTACCCACCACTGATGTCAAACTGACAGGTCTATAATTGCTAGGCTTACTTCTAGAACCCTTTTTAAACAATGGAACCACATGAGCAATACGCCAATCCTCCGGCACAATTCCCGTTTCTAATGACATCTTGAAGATCTCTGTCAGAGCTCCTGCTATTTCTACACAAACTTCCCTCAAGGTCCTGGGGAATATCCTGTCAGGACCCGGAGATTTATCTACTTTTAAATTTCTTAAAAGTGCCAGTACTTCCACCTCTTTAATTGTCACAGGTTCCATAACTTCCTTACTTGTTTCCCACACCTTACACAATTCAATATCCTTCTCCTTAGTGAATACCGAAGAGAAGAAATCGTTCAAAATCTCTCCCATCTCCCTCGGCTCCACACATAGCTGACCACTCTGATTCTCTAAGGGGCCAATTTTATCCCTCACTATCCTCTTGCTTTTAATATAACTGTAGAAACCTTTCGGATTTACTTTCACCTTATTTGCCAAACCAACCTCGTATCTTCTTTTAGCTTTTCTAATCTCTTTCTTAAGATTCCTTTTACATTCTTTATATTCCTTGAGCAATTCCTTTACTCCATGCTGCCTATATCTATTGTAGACATCCCTCTTTTCCCGAACCAAATTTCTAATATCCCTTGAAAACCATGGTGCTTTCAAACCTTTAACCTTTCCTTTCAACCTAACAGGAACATAAAGATTCTGTACCCTCATAATTTCACCCTTAAATGACCTCCATTTCTCTATTACATCCTTCCCATAAAACAACTTGACCCAATCCACTCTCTCTAAATCCCTTCGCATCTCCTCAAAGTTAGCCTTTCTCCAATCAAAAATCTCAACTCTAGGTCCTGTCCTGTCCTTCTCCATAATTATATTGAAGCTAATGCTATTGTGATCACTGGACCCGAAATGCTCCCCAACACATACATCTGTCAGCTGACCTATCGCATTCCCTAACAGGAGATCCAACACTGCCCCATCTCTCATCGGTACTTCTATGTATTGTTGCAAAAAACTATCCTGCACACATTTCACAAACTCTAAACCATCCAGCCCTTTTACAGAATGAGCTTCCCAGTCTACGTGTGGAAATTTAAAATCTCCCACAATCCCCACCTTGTGTTTACTACAAATATCTGCTATCTCCTTACACATTTGCTCTTCCAACTCACGCTCCCCATTAGGTGGCCTATAATACACTCCTATCAGTGTTACTACACCTTTCCCATTCCTCAATTCCACCCAAATAACCTCCCAAGAGAAGCCCTCTAATCTATCCTTCCAAAGCACCGCCATAAGATTTTCTCGGACAAGCAATGCAACACCTCCTCCTCTGGCCCCTCCTACTCTATCACACCTGAAGCAACTAAATCCAGGAATATTTGGTTGCCAATCACACCCTTCCTGCAACCATGTTTCACTAATAGCTACAACATCATAATTCCAGGTATCAATCCACACTTTAAGCTCATCCACCTTTCTTAGAATGCTCCTAGCATTAAAATAGATACATTTAAGATACTCTCCACCTCCTCCTCTCTTTTCATCCCTAACAATGCATTCAAATTTATTATCCTTTTCTTTCTTCTCCCCTACATCTTCGGGCTGAGCGCATCCCTTCTCCATCCCCTGCCTTTCCTCCCTCACACACTGTCTCTTTACTTGCTCTACTGGTGAACTAACCTCCTCTCCCATAGTTTCCTCAAATTGATTCCCGCCTTCCCATCTTACTAGTTTAAAGTCTGCCCTGTAGCTCTAGCAAACCTCCCCGCCAGGATATTGGTCCCCCCAGGATTCAAGTGTAACCCGTCCTTCTTGAACAGGTCACGCCTGCCCCAGAAGAGGTCCCAATGATCCAGAAACTTGAATCCCTGCCCCCTGCTCCAATCCCACAGCCACACATTCATCCTCCACCTAATTCCATTTCTACTCTCACTGTCGTGTGGCACAGGCAGTAATCCCAAGATTACTACCTTTGCAGTCCTTCTTCTTAACTGCCTTCCTAACTCCCTATGCTCTCGTTTCAGGACCTCTTCCCCTTTCCTACCTATGTCATTGGTACCTACATGTACCATGACCTCTGGCTCCTCACCCTCCCACTTCAGGATATCTTGGACGCGATCAGAAACGTCCCGAACCCTGGCACCAGGGAGGCAAATTACCATCCGGGACTCCCGATCACCTCCACAGAACCACCTGTCTGAACCCCTGACTATTGAGTCCCCTATTACTATGGTCCTCTTTCTTCTATCCCTACCCTTCTGAGCTACAGGGCCGTCCTCTGTGCTGGAGGCCCGGCCACTGTCACTTCTACCAGGTAGGCTGTCCCCCCCAACAGTACTCAAACATGAGTACTTATTATCAAGGGGTACAGCCACTGGGGTACACTTTAGTACCTGCCTCTTCCCCTTCCTGACTGTGACCCACCTATCTGCCTCCCGTGGCCCCGGAGTGACCACCTGCCTGTAACTCCTCTCTATCACCTCCTCACTCTCCCTGACCAGGTGAAGGTCATCGAGCTGCAGCTCCAGTTCCCTAACTCGGTCCTTCAGGAGCTGCAGTTCGGTGCACCTGGCGCAGTTGTGGACGTCCGGGAGGCTCGGAGACTCCAGGACCTCCCACATCCGACACCGAGAACAACAAGCTGCCCTCACACTCATACTTCCCAAATAACTGAAAATAACAAGAACTAAAAGCCTACTGTGCCCTCTTCTGCCTAAGCTCCCTGAGCCCAAGCCCTACACTCTGCTCCCGGCGCACTCTGCTGCCCGCAAATAAAGCTGACCGCTTCTTAAGGCTGCGTTCTTTTTATATCTTCCCTCCTTCCCAGGCCTCCTTCATGCGCCTCCGCAGTCCCACCTCTCAGAACTCCAATCTGAGATGTAATTGGCCTTCATCAATCATGGAATTGAGTTTAGGAGCCGAGAGGTAATGTTGCAGCTATATAGGACCTTGGTCAGACCACACTTGGAGTACTGTGCTCAGTTCTGGTCACCTCACTATAGGAGGGATGTGGAAGCCATAGAAAGGGTGCAGAGGAGATTTACAAAGATGTTGCCTGGATTGGGGAGCATGCTTATGAGAGTAGGTTGAGTGAACTTGGCCTTTTCTCCTTGGAGCGAAGAAGGATGAGAGGTGACCTGATAGAGGTGTATAAGGTGATGAGAGGTATTGATCATGTGGATAGTCAGAGGCTTTTCCCCAGGACTGAAATGGTTAACACGAGAGTGCACAGTTTGGAGGTGCTTGGAAGTAGGTACAGAGGAGATATCAGGGGTAAGTTTTTTACACAGAGAACGGTGAGTGCGTGGAATAGGCTGCCGACAATGGTGGTGGAGGCAGGTACAATAGGGTCTTTTAAGAGATTCCTGGATAGGTACATGGAGCTTAGAAAAATAGAGCACAATGGGTAACCCTAAGTAATTTCTAAGGTAAAGACATGTTTGGCACGGCAAAACATGTTTAGCACAGTTTCTATATATACTCGGATCCAATCACCACAAGGATACATGGAAAGCCCAGTCGTGTATGTGGCAGGTGTAAAGCATGACCTGGATGAGTGCCCTTGTCCAATCATTCCACTCTTATCCAATATGCTGATTGTATCCGAATAGCTTTGGACAGGAGCCCTCACTGCCTAGCTGATACAATTAGGGTGTTACAGCTTTTGACTGACAGGGGACACCGGGTTTCCCTGGAAAAGGTGCAGTGTTGCCAGGACACCGTGCACTATCTTGGGTTCAAGCTGGGAACGAGAGGACTAGGAAAAGACCGTTTATTAGCTGTCCAGCAATCCCAATACCAAAGACAGAGAAGGAAATTCTTTCTTTCCTAGGAATGGTTGGGTACTGTTGACAGTGGATACCGGAGTGTAGTGAAATGGATGCTGTACTCAAGGCGGCCACCCTGCAGGATCAGCCAGCAACTGTGCGGTGGACTGACAAGAGGGATCGAGCATTCACAGCCCTTGGTGAGGCACCAGCCTGGGCCTACCTGACTACGAGAAAGCCTTTCCTCCTGTACATTAGTTTGAAACAAGGATTCGCTACTGGAACGCTTTGCCAAAAATACGGGAGTGGCAAACAACCTGTGACCTATTACTCCGCCTCCCTACCTGCTGTAGTAAAGGGAATGCCCTCCTGCTTGTGACTAGTGGCAGCCCCAGTGGTGATCGTCGAAAAATCCATCCCCAGAGTGCTTGATCACCCTCACACTGTGTTGGTACCCCATGCCATGACCCTGCTCCTCAATTCTGCCGTCACCCAACATTTTCCCTCATGAGGTTGTAGAGGCTCACGCTCTGCCAAATGGACTGGCAGCAGAACTTTTCAACCACTTTCAGGCAATTATATTGGCCTTGGGCAAGACTACGAACATTTACACTGACTCCCACTCTGCCTTTGGAGTAGCCCATGATTTTGGACAGCTCTGGAAGAACAGAGGATTCATTACCACTTCTGGAAAACCTATTAAACATTCAACTGGTTATTAACTTGTTAGAAGCCATCCAGTTGTCACAGGCCTTAGCCATAATTAAATGCGAGGCACATACTGTGGTGAACTACATATACCTGTCTGGACACGCCCCTCTGCTGACTGCTCCTGTGGCTCCTCCCACTGACCCCTGTATAAAGGTGGTTGGAGGCACTGCTCCTCCCTCAGTCTCCAGGATGTTGTGTGGTGGTCTCTTGCTGCTAATTGTGGTCTCTTGCTGCCTATCGTTCACCTCCCGTCTCCGAGAGTTATTGATGGTGCATCACATACCTCAGCAGGAGTCGAGGTCTCCAAAGGGAATCATTTCAACACAACAATGAAGCAAGTGGTGCGCTCCAGCAGCAGCTGATATTACTGCCCCCCCGGGTGGAAAAAGGAGAGGGGGCGCTCATCATTGCCATCACAATCACATATTGACAGATTGCAGCAAGCCCACGTTCTTGCCACACTGCAAGAAAATTTCACGTGGACAAAAGCTGCTTGCAGCCCATGAGCAGGCTGATGGTGCCACCTTGATGGGCGGGTTGTTTGCCCTGCAGCTTGCTTTTGCCCCTGGCTTGCTTGGTTCATGGCAAAGGAGAGATGCAGCATGCAATTAGCCCCTGAGATAACAGTCACAATAAAAAGGGTAGGACATACATGCCAGATATGTCAGCAGAATAAAGGGAAGACTCCAGCAAAGTATGATCATTTGTCCCAGCCAGAAATGCCATTTGAAAACTTACAGATAGACTTTGCAGAAAGATGCCAGAGGAAAAAGGCTACAAGTATATATTGGTGGCAATAGATACGTTCTTTCTGTGGGTGGAGGCATATCTGGCTAGGTACAGAGGAAATGTCATGGGTAAGTTTTTTGCGCAGAGAGTGGTGAGTGCATGGAATGGGCTGCCAGCACCGTGGAGGCGGATACGATAGGATCTTTTAAGAGACTCCTGGACAGATACACGCAGCTCTGAAAAATAGAGGGCTATGGATAACCTGAGGTAATTTCTAAGGTAAGGACATGTTCAGCACAGCTTTGTGGGCTGAAGAGCCTTTATTGTGCTGTAGGTTTTCTACGTTTCTATGTTTCTATGATTCTATGAAGGGATGACGCTAGGACAGAGAAGAATGCCATAATGAAGGAAATCATACCAAGATCTGGGATTCCATTGTACATTAATAGTGATAGGGGCTCATTTTACTAATTGACTAATGCAAGGGCTGAAAGACACCCTGGGAAGTAGCAGTGGAGATTGCGGAGGCATTAGCAATGATCTTTCAAAAGTCAATAGATTCTGGCCTGGTTCCGGAGCACTGGAAGGTTGCAATTGTCACTCTGCTATTGGGCAAGGAAGCAAAAAGGAAATTATAGACCTGTTAGCTTGACATCCGTGGTTGGGAAGTTGTTGGAGTCGATTGTCAAGGATGAGGTTATGGAGAACCTGGAGGCATATGACAAGATAGGCAGAACTCAGCATGGTTTCCTTAAAGGAAAATCCCGCCTGACAAACCTAGTGCAATTTTTTGAGGAAATTACAAGTAGGCTAGACAAGGGAGATGCAGTGGATGTTGTGTATTTAGATTTTCAGAAGGTCTTTGACAAGGTGCTGCACATGAGGCTGCTAAACAAGATAAGAGCCCATGGAATTACTGGAAAGTTACATACTTGGATAGAGCGTTGATTGGCAGGAAACAGCCAGTGGGAATAAAGGGATCCCATTCTGGTTGGCTGCCTGTTACCAGTGGTGTTCCGCAGAGGTCCATGTTGGGACCACTTCATTTTACGTTGCATATCAAAGATTTGGATTATGGAATAGATGACTTTATGGCTAAGTTTGCTGATGATACAAAGATAGGTGGAGGGGCTGGTAGTGCTGAGGAAACAGAGAGTCTGCAGAGAGACTTGGATAGATTGGGAGAATGGGCAAAAAAGTGACAAATGAATTACAATGTCAGAAAGTGGATGGTCATGCACTTTGGTAGAAGAAATAAATGGGCAGACTTTTATTTAAATGGGGAGAGAATTCAAAGTTCTGAGATGCAATCGGACTAGAGAGTCCGTGTGCAGGATACCCTTAAGGTTAACCTCTAGGTCGAGTCGGTGGTGAAGAAGGCGAATGCAATGTTGGCATTCATTTCTAGAGGAATAGAGTATAGGAGCAGGGATGTGATGTTGAGGCTCTATAAGGCACTGGTAAGACCTCACTTGGAATACTGTATGCAGTTTTGGGCTCCTTATGTAAGAAAGGATGTCCTGACGTTGGAGAGGGTTCACTAGATTCAGTAGAATGATTCCAGGAATGAGAGGGTTAACATATGAGGAACGTTTGACTGCTCTTGGACTGTACTCCTTGGAGTTTAGAAGAATGAGGGGGGACCTCATAGAAACATTTCGAATGTTGAAAGGCATGGACAGAGTGGATGTGGCAAAGTTGTTTCCCATGGTGAAGGACTCTAGTATGGGAGGACATGACTTGAAGATTTCAGGGCGCCCATTCAAAACAGAGATGCAAAAAAAATGTTTAGCCAGAGGGTGGTGAATCTGTGGAATTTGTTGCCACAGGCGGCAGTGGAGGCCAGGTCATTGGGCATATTTAAGGCAGAGATTGATAGGTATCTGAGTAGTCAGGGCATCAAGGTTATGATGAGAAGGCAGGGGAATGGAACTAAAGTGGAGATTGGATCAGCTCATGATGAAATGGCAGAGCAGACTCGATGGGCCAAATGGCCGATTTCTGCTCCTTTGTATTATGGTCTTGTGGATTTCAGTTGAAGTTACACATCTCCTATCAATCCCAATCCTCGGGAATGGTGGAAGTGGTAACTGGAGAAATAGAAATTGCATTAGGCAAAGTGTGTCAGCAGAATGACCTTAAATGGCCAGAGGCTTTGCCTCTGGTAATGTATGCTTTGTGAAACCAGAAGAACAGGAGTACAAAATATTGACCAATGACAATGGGGCTGTCACTAATCTTGCAGACCACATGAAGAAATCAGTGACTAAAATAAAACAGGTGGGCAGGCAGTTCCACAACGATAACCCACCTGGGGGAGAATGGTGGCCATTTGGAAATTGGTGGGGAATGCTGGTACATTATGAGATAATAATTGTAATCATGGTAATTTGTTTACTGGCCATGAGATTCCTCTGTACCCTAGTATCCTCCAGAGGACAGGGCCCAATGACACTAGCCCCCCACGTATGTATGAAGACCATCTGGAAGGCCTGGGACCTGTAGGGATGGGGAGGAGGAAGAGGACAGTGGCGATAGCTATGGTGAGGAGGAATGTCTGAAATTGTGCCCCTTTCCTGAGGGTTATGAGGCCCTCATCCGAGAGATAGACTCAATAAGAGAATATGAATGTGAATAGGGAAAAGAGTAAACATGAGGAAATCTGCAGATGCTGGAAATTCAAGCAACATACACAAAATTCTGGTGGAATGCAGCAGGCCAAGCAACATCCATAGGAAGAAGCACTGTCAACGTTTTGGGCCGAGACCTTTCTCTAACTTTTCTAACTTCTGTTAATGCCTCTCCTCCCCTTCTTACCCCATCCTTGATTTATTTATTTCCCCCTTCCTTTTTTGTCTCTCTCTGCCCATCACTCTTTGCCTGTTCTCCATCTCCCTCTGGTGCTCCCCTCCCTCTTTCTTTCTCCCTAGGCCTCCCACCCCCTTCTCCAGCTCTGTATCCCTTTTGCCAATCAACTTTCCAGCTCTTAGCTTCATCCCTCCCACTCCTGTCTTCTCCTATCATTTCAGATTTCCCCCTCCCCCCACTTTCCAATCTCTTACTATCTTTTCTTTCAGTTAGTCCTGATGAAGGGTCTCGACCCAAAATGCCGACAGTGCTTCTCCCTGCTGATGCTGCCTAAGAAAAGAGCATGAGTGCTGATCTAGAAGAGCAACAAGGAGGGCTTTATGGAGGAAAATGGTTAATAAGCCACATGACTAGGTTCAAGGAGACTGTAAAGCAAAGACCCTTGTGTGGAAATAGAGAACAGTACCTGCTAACTCTTTCGAGATAAGGTATGAGTCTAATCTGCTGCAACCATGGCAACAGAAACTAATGTGCTGAGGTCTGCAAGATAGTTTAACTTGTAACTGCTCCTTTCACTCCAAGTTTTTTAGTGAACGGTAACATATTGTTAGTAATATTTCTATGCAATGATTGGATATATTATAATAAGTCTGCTGTTACTATGCTGAACTGTATAAAAGGGTGCTATTGTAACAGGAGAGCAGAGCTGGGAGCTGGTGGAGACCAGCTCTCTCTCTCCTTGGTACCAAGTAAACTAAAGATTGTGAAACAAGACTCCGGAGTTGAGCATTCTTTTCACCTAAGGTCAAATTTCCATGACAGTATGTTTCTGACACTATTCAATCTTTTTAAACAATTTTTTTGTCCTCTATTAAATCCATGAGCTTAAATAGTTGCTCCTGCCTTGTGATTTCCTTAATTGATGGCTGCCATTCTTATCTGGCACTGCTCACAAGTTTCAGCATACATTCCAGCACCAAAATAGCATGGCCACAATGCTTGGCAAAGCAGCACAGTGAAACAACAAACAAGAAAACAACAACAGCAAAACAAGCCCCTTTCCTCCTTCCCACTCACCCACATACACATCGAGAGTCATCCAACTCCAGGACATGCCTATAGCCTCAGAGACTGAGACAGGCTTAACTACTGGATCAGCCAATGTCAGGACCCTGAGCTCCAAACTCAAAATCTGAGCACTGCCAACTGACTGGCCCTCATGCTTTCTCAAGCCTTCTGCTCAGACAGACTCCTGGTTGCTGGGAATTGAGTGCAGAGTGGAGGTCTAGACTGTGGATGTCCTTCATCACCCATCCTTATCACTGGCCTTTGAATGCGGAGCAGAAGTCTGTCCTACGAATGTCCTTTGCCACCCGTCCATGTAGCTGGACTTTAAACAGGGAGTGTGAAGTGTAGGCCGAAACACTATCTCCTCCATATCACTGCCCCTAAACCCTAACCTGACCTCTAATTCCCGTCTTTGTCCTCAAAACCGTCCATATGAATTAAAAACTAAATCTGAGCCATGATCTCAACGGAGACTGTAGATTGGTGCCATCTTGAAAAAATAACTGGCCAGTCTATTGGTCAGGAAGTTGAGGATCCAATTTTTGAGGAAGGTATTGACACAAGAGTACAGAGTTTGATGTTGAGTTTGCATGGAATTATCGTATGAAAAGTAGAGATGCTGTCAAGAACATTTCTCATCATTGTTACTGTGAAGAAAATCATGGAAACTAAGGAACATCTTCAGACCAAGCAGAGTACTGGAATACCAGAGGCTAGCTAATCTTCTTCCTTTATTCCAGAAGGATAGCAAAGAAATCCAGGGATATACAGGCTAGGGAGCCTCACCTCAGAGATGGGCAAGTTATTGGAAAGGATTTTAGCATACAGCTTCTACCAGCATTTGTAACAGAAAACAGAGTAGCACAGGAAAAGACCCTTTGGCCCACAAAGTTAGTCTAAAGTAATTAAGCTAATCACACCAGACTAATCACTGTCACCCATCCCTCATATCCCTCCATTCTCTGCACATCCCCTGCCTCTTCTGCACCTCTATTGTACCCTCCTCCACCACCACCCCTGGCTGGGTATCGCAGGTATTCAGTGCTCTGTGAAAAACAGCCCTTTACATCTCTTTTAAACTATCCTGCTCCTACCTTTAAATGCATCCTCCCTAGTATTGGATATTTCAGTCCTGGGAAAAAGATGCATAGCTTTAGACTCTATCTATCCTCTCCTAATCTTACAAGCCTTGATCAGATCTCCCTTCACTTCAGCACTTCAGAGAATACATCCAACCCTAGTCTTACCAACTTCTTCTATATTACAAAGCCTCATATCCAGGAAGCTCCAAAACCTCCACATTTTTCATATAATGCGGCAAACAGAACCGAATGAAATAGACCTAATGCGGCTGTGCCAGTTTTTATAAAATTGCAATAAAATTTCCTAACTCATGGACATAATGCCTTGACTAATGCATGCCATAGTATTTCCTTACCTCCACATCAACTTGTGCAGCCACTTTCAAATGTATCAGTACAGATCCCTGCAGAACACCAGTAGGCACAAACCTCCAGCCAGAATAAGTCCCATTGATCACGACACTCCCTTCAATAAGCAAACCAATTCTGAATCCAAATAGTCAATTGCTCCTTAATCGCACATTTGTGTGCTGCACAGAGACTGCTCTATCGTCTATGTACTTTTCCTTAGAGAATTTGGAGCAAGAAAGCTGTGAGTGAACGGCTGATTTTTTGGAGCAAAGGGAGTTTTTTTTTTACCTCTCGGGGTAAAAGAGAGGTGAAAGTGCCCAGGCGCATGACGTCAGCCAGTAGAACATGGAAGGTTTGAAAAGAGGACTGCCGTATCCAGCGGGCAGTGGAGTGAAAAGCAACAGAGTGATAGGGCTTTGGCTTAATGGACTTAGGCAGTAACAGGATGAGACAAGGTAGGTTTATCTGTGTTAATTGCAGAAATGAAGTAATATCTGTGTGAGGCCAGTTTTCTGTTCTCGGTGTCAGATGTGGGAGGTCCTGGAGTCTCCCAGCCATAATTAAATAAATGACCATAATTGTACCAGGTGTGTCGAGCTGCAGCTCCTGAGGGACCGAGTTAGGGAACTGGAGATGCAGCTCAATGATCTTTACCTGGTCAGGGAGAGTGAGGAGGTGATAGAGAGGAGTTATAGGCAGGAGGTCACACCAGGGCCAAGGGAGATGTACAAGTGGGTCACAGTCAGGAGGCAGAAGGGGAAGAGTCAGGTACTAGAGAGTACCCCGTGGCTGTACCCCTTGACAATAAGTACTTCTGTTTGAGTACTGTTGGGGGAGACAACCTAGCTGGGGAAGCAACAGTGGCTGTACCTCTAGCACAGTCTGGCCCTGTGGCTCAGAAAGGTAGGGAAAGGAAGAGGAAGGCAGAAATGCTAGTGGACTCTATAGTTAGGGGGTCAGACAGGTTATTCTGTGGACGCAGGAAAGAAACTTGGAAGGTTGATTGCCTCCCAGGTGCCAGGGTCCCGGATGTTTCAGATTGCGTCCAAGATATCCTGCAGTGAGAGGAAGAACAGCCAGAGGACTTGGTACATATTGGTACGAATGACAGAGGTAGAAAAAGGTAAGAGGTCCTGAAAAAAAGACTACAGGAAGTTAGGAAGGAAGTTGAGAAGCAGGACTGCAAAGGTAGTAATCTCGGGATTACTGCCTGTGCAATGCGACAGTGGGAATAAGAATAGAATGAGGTGGAAGATAAGTGCGTGGCTGAGGGATTGGAGCAGGGGGCAGGGATTCAGGTCCCTGGATCATTGGGACCTCTTTTGGGGCAGGTGTGTCCTGTACAAAAAAGAAGGGTTGCACTTGAATCCCAGGAGGAGGCAACATCCTAGCAGGGAGGTTTACTAAGGCTACTGGGGAGAGTTTGAACTAGCATTGTTGGGGGGTGGGAACCAAACTGAAGAGACTGGGGAAGATGTAGTTGGCTCACAAATAGAGAAAGCTTGTAGACAGTGCGAGAGGGAGGATAGGCTGTTGATAGAGAAGGGATGCACTCAGACTGAAGGTTTGAGATGTGTCTATTTTAATGCAAGGAGTGTTGTGAACAAAGTGGATGAGCTTAGAGCGTGGATCAGTACTTGGAGATATGATGTGGTGGCCATTACAGAGACTTGGATGGCTCAAGGACAGGATTGGTTACAAGTGCTGGGTTTTAGATGTTTCAGAAAGGACAGGGAGGGAGGCAAAAGAGTTGGGGACGTGGCACTGTTGATCAGTGATAGTGTCACAGCTGCAGAAAAGCTGGATGTCATGGAGGGATTATCTACGGAGTCTCTGTGGGTGGAAATTAGGAACAGGAAGGGGTCAATAACTGTACTGGGTGTTTTTTATGGGCCGCCCAATGGTAACAGGGATTTCGAGGAGCAGATAGGGAAACAGATCCTGTAAAGGTGTAATAATAACAGAGCTGTCGTGATGGGAGATCTTAATTTCCCAAATATTGATTGGCATCTCCCTAGAGCAAGGGGTTTAGATGGGATGGAGTTTGTTAAGTGTGTTCAGGAAGGTTTCTTGGCACAATATTTAGATACGCTTACAAGGGGAGAGGCTGTACTTCATTTGGTATTGGGAAATGAACCTGGTCAGGTGTCAGATCTCTCAGTGGGTGAGCATTTTGGAGATAGTGATCATAATTCTATCTCCTTTACAATAGCATTGGAGAGAGATAGGAACGGACAAGTTAGAAAAGTGTTTAATTGGAGTAAGGGGTCTTAAGAGCCTATCAGGCAGGAAATTGGAGTCTTAATCTGGAACAGATATTCTCAGGGAAAAGAAATGTGGCAAATATTCAGGGATATTTGTGTGGAGTTCTGCAGGTACATTTCAATGAGACAGGAAAGTTATGGTAGAGTACAGGTACCATGGTGTACAAAGGCTGTAATAAATCTAGTCAAGAAAAAAAAGAAAAGGTTCAGAGAGCGAGATAATGTTAGAGATTTAGAAGATTATAAGGCTAATAGGAAGGAGCTTAAGAAGGAAATTAGGAGAGCCAGAAGGGACCATGAGAAGGCCTTGGCAGGCAGGGTTAAGGAAAACCCCAAGACATTCAAAGCAGATATTTGTGGTAAACACAAGGTGGTGATTGTGGGAGATTTTAATTTTCCACACGGAGACTGGGAAGCTCAATCTGTAAAAGGGCTGGATGGTTTAGAGTTTGTGAAATGTGTGCAGGATAGTTTTTTGCAACAATACATAGGAGTACCGACGAGAGATGGGGCAGTGTTGGATCTCCTGTTAGGGAATGCGATAGGTCAGCTGACAGATGTATGTGTTGGGGAGCATTTCGGGTCCAGTGATCACAATAGCATTAGCTTCAATATAATTATGGAGAAGGACAGGACAGGACCTAGAGTTGAGATTTTTGATTGGAGAAAGGCTAACTTTGAGGAGATGCGAAGGGATTTAGAGAGAGTGGATTGGGTCAAGTTGTTTTATGGGAAGGATGTAATAGAGAAATGGAGGTCATTTAAGGGTGAAATTATGAGGGTACAGAATTTTTATGTTCCTGTTAGGTTGAAAGGAAAGGTTAAAGGTTTGAAAGCACCATGGTTTTCAAGGGATATTAGAAATTTGGTTCAGAAAAAGAGGGATATCTACAATAGATATAGGCAGCATGGAGTAAAGGAATTGCTTGAGGAATATAAAGAATGTAAAAGGAATCTTAAGAAAGAGATTAGAAAAGCTAAAAGAAGATACGAGGTTGGTTTGGCAAATAAGGTGAAAGTAAATCCGAAAGGTTTCTACAGTTATATTAAAAGCAAGAGGATAGTGAGGGATAAAATTGGCCCCTTAGAGAATCAGAGTGGTCAGCTATGTGTGGAGCCGAGGGAGATGGGAGAGATTTTGAACGATTTCTTCTCTTCTGTATTCACTAAGGAGAAGGATATTGAATTGTGTAAGGTGTGGGAAACAAGTAAGGAAGTTATGGAACCTATGACAATTAAAGAGGTGCAAGTACTGGCACTTTTAAGAAATTTAAAAGTGGATAAATCTCCGGGTCCTGACAGGATATTCCCCAGGACCTTGAGGGAAGTTTGTGTAGAAATAGCAGGAGCTCTGACGGAGATCTTTAATATGTCATTAGTAACGGGGATGGTGCCGGAGGATTGGCGTATTGCTCATGTGGTTCCATTGTTTAAAAAGGGTTCTAGAAGTAAGCCTAGCAATTATAGACCTGTCAGTTTGACATCAGTGGTGGGTAAATTAATGGAAAGTATTCTTAGAGATAGTATTTATAATTATCTGGATAGACGGGATCTGATTAGAAGTAGCCAGCATGCATTTGTGCGTGGAAGGTCATGTTTGACAAACATTATTGAATTTTTTGAAGAAGTTATGAGGAATGTTGACGAGGGTAAGGCAGTGGATGTAGTCTATACGGACTTCAGCAAAGTCTTTGACAAAATTCCACATGGAAGGTTAGTTAAGAAGGTCCAGTCATTAGGTATTAATGCTGGAGTAATAATATGGATTCAACAGTGGCTAGATGGGAGATGCCAGAGAGCAGTGGTGGATAATTGTTTATCGGGATGGAGGCCAGTGACTAGCGGGGTGCCTCAGGGATCTGTTTTGGGCCCAATGTTGTTTGTAATATACATAAATAATCTGGATGATGGGGTGATAAATTGGATTAGTAAGTATGCCAATGATACTAAGGTAGGAGGTGTTGTGGATAATGAGGTGGGTTTTCAAAGCTTGCAGGGAGATTTATGCCAGTTAAAAGAATGGGCTGAATGTTGGCAGATGGAGTTTAATGCTGAGAAGTGTGGGTTTCTACATTTTGGCAGGAATAATCCAAATAGAACATACAGGGTAAATGGTAGGGCATTGAGGAATGCAGTGGAACAGAGAGATCTAGGAATAACAGTGCATAGTTCTCTGAAGGTGGAGTCTCATGTAGATAGGGTGGTGAAGAAGGCTTTTGGAACACTGGACTTTATAAATCAAAGCATTGAGTACAGAAGTTGGGATGTAATGTTAAAATTGTACAAGGCATTGGTAAGGCCAAATTTGGAGTAGTTCTAGTCACCGAATTATAGGAAAGATATCAATAAATTAGAGAGAGTGCAGAGACGATTTACTAGGATGTTACCTGGGTTTCAGCACTTAAGTTACAGAGAAAGGCTCTATTTATTGGAGCGTAGAAGGTTGAGGGGGGATTTTATCAAGGTATTTAAAATTTTGAGAGGGATAGACAGAGTTGACGTGAATAGGCTGTTTCCATTGAGAGTAGGGGAGATTCAAACGAGATGACATGATTTGAGAGTTAGGGGGCAGAAGTTTAAGGGAAACATGAGGGGGTATTTCTTTACTCAGAGAGAGATAGCTGTGTGGAATGAGCTTCCTGTAGAAGTTGTAGAGGCCAGTTCAGTTGTGTCATTTAAGGTAAAATTGGATAGGTATATGGACAGGAAAGGAGTGGAGGGTTATGGGCTGAGTGCGGGTAGGTGGGACTAGGTGAGATTAAGAGTTCGGCACGGACTAGGAGGGCCGGGATGGCCTGTTTCTGTGCTGTGATTGTTATATGTTATATGGTTATTCTACAAGTATGTGAAGAGCAAGAGGATAAGATGTGAAAGAATATGACCTATCAAGTGTGACAGTGGAAAAGTGTGTATGGAACCGGAGGGAATAAAAGAGCTATTTAATGAATACTTTACTTCAATATTCACTATGGAAAAGGATCTTGGTGATTGTAGTGATGACTTGCAGCAGACTGAAAAGCTTGAGCATGTAGATATTAAGAAAGAGGCTGTGCTGGAGCTTTTGGAAAACATCAAGTTGGATAAGTCACTGGGACTGGATGAGATGTACCCCAGGCTAATGTGGGAGGCAAGAGAGGTTATTTCTGAGCCTCTGTCAATGATCTTTGCATCATCAGTGAGGATGAGAGAGGTTCCAGAGGATTGGAGGGTTGTGTATGTTGTTCCTTTATTCAAGACAGGGAGCAGAGATAGCCCAGGAAATTATAGACCAGTGTGTCTTACTTCAAGTGGTTGGTAAGTTGATGGAGAAGATGCTGAGAGGCAGATTTATGAACATTTGAAGGGGTATAATATGAATAGGTGTAGTCAGCATTACTTTGTCAAGGGCAGGTCATGCCTTACAAGCCTGATTGAATTTTTTTGAGGATGTGAGTAATCACATTGATGAAGGAAGAGCGGTATATGTAGTGTATATGGATTTCAGCAAGGCAGTTAATAAGGCACCCCATGCAAGACTTATTGAGAAAGTAAGTAGGCATGGGATCCAAGGGGATATTGCTTTGTGGATCCAAAACTGGCTTGCCCACAGAAGGCAAAGAGTGGTTGTAGACAAGACATATTCTGCATGCAGGTCACTCACCAGTGGAGTGCCTCAGGGATCAGTTCTGGGACCCTTACTCTACGTGATTTTTATAAATGACCTGGATAAGGAAGTGGAGGGATGGGTTAGTAAGTTTGCTGATGACACAAAGGTTTGAGTTGTTGTGGATAGTGTGGAAAGATGTCAGAGGTTACAGCAGGACATTGATAGGATGCAAAACTGGGCTGAGAAGTGGCAGATGGAGTTCAACCCAGATAAGTGTGAAGTGGGTCATTTTGGTAGGTCAAATATGATGGCAGAATATAGTATTAATGGTAAGACTCTTGGCAGTGTGGAGGATCAGAGGGATCTTGGGGTCCAAGTCCATAAGACGCTGAAAGCAGCTGCGCAGGTTGACTCTGTGGTTAAGAAGGCAGACTGTGTATTGGCCTTCATCAATTGTGGAATTAAATTTTGGAGCTGAGAGATAATGTCTCAGCTATATAGGACCTTGGTCAGACCCCACTTGGAGTACCATGCTCAGTTCTGGTCACCTCACTACAAGAAGGATGTGGAAGCCATAGAAAGGGTGCAGAGGAGATTATCAAGGGTGTTGTCTAGATTGGGGAGCATCCCCGAGCATGGATGAGTGAGCTCTGCCTTTTCTCCTTAGAGCGATGGAGGATAAGAGGTGACCTAATAGAGGTGTATAAGATGATGACAGACATTGATTGTGTGGATAGTCAGAGGCTTTTTTCCCAGGGCAAAAATGAGAGGACACAGGTTTAAGGTGCTGGGGTGTAGGTGCAGAGGAGATGTCAGGGGTAAGCTTTTTACTCAGAGAGTGGTGAGTGCGTGGAATGGGCCGCCAGCAACGGTGGTGGAGGCAGATATGATAGGGTCTTTTAAGAGACTTTTAGATAGGTACATGGAGCTTAGTAAAATAGAGGGCAATAGGTAACTTCTAAAGTAGGGTCATGCTCAGCCGAACATCGTGAGCTGAATGGCCTGTATTGTGCTGTAGGTTTTCTATGTAATACCAATACAAAGTGCTCATTTCGGACCTTACCTTTTTTTTCCTCTGCCTCTATGCACATATTCCCTCCATTCTCATTTTGATCCTACCCTCTACCTGGTAATCCACGTGTTCTTGACGCATCTATATACATTGTATAATGCTGTTGTATCCTCCTTAATCCTGCTCTCTAGGATTTTCCATGCTCCTTGACTCTTCTAATATCCTTCTTGACTTTTCTAGCTTCTTTATAAATTTCAAAGACTCTGCTTGATTTCACTTTCCTAACTCTGCTTTATTTTCTTACTTGACTACGTTCACAACCTCGCTTATGATCCACATGTCCCTTACTATACATCCTTTTCCTTCCTTTTTAATGGAACATAATTGTGAACACTGTTTCCTAAATGCTCCCCATTTAAAGGTCACCTGACCAGGTTTATTTCCCTATACAAGGATCAGGATGGTCCATTTGTTTACTTTCAATGCATCTAACAATCTCTATCCCATTGCAATCTCTTACATTGAAAAGCCCCAGTCTATACTGGTTAAAATAAAATCACCCTTAACAACAACTCTGTTGTCTTTAAACCTTTCCCTAAATTTCTACCGTATCTTGTAATGAAACACAAAAATTTGCAAGAAATGAGACATTTAAGAAATCAGGTCAGTACCCAATATTTGCACCACAGTTGTCATTTGAAATTTTTTTCTATTTGCAATGAATTTCCAAGGTGCCTTCAACAGAATCTGTAACTCATCTCTGAATTTCCTCTGAGTCGCTGTATAAATGCTCGTATTTGTGCAGGAATTCAAATACATGAGCAGATAACCAGTTTCAGTAGCAATACATGCTGGGTTTGAGTCACCTCCTTGGTAATAAATTGTATCCGACAGTTGAGTGGCTAAATAGCTCAGAATAGATGTAAGCCACAGGAGAATAAAACTTCCAGATATGGCAAAGAGCAAAATGACGGACTTCCTTCGGTTCGATAACTCTGGGTCTCTCCGATCCTCGACAGTGTCACCACATAGACACCTATGGGTTCTATTTGCCCTCAAAATACGTTTGGCAGTCAGTGAATTTAACGCAATAATTTTATTAAAATGTAAACAATGGGACAGAGAGACCCTGAATCCAGCTATATACTGACCATGCAGGTAACATGTAAATGTCTTTTTGGTTGGCAACCCCACTCCGTATTGTTAACCATACGCACAGCCTCATAACTGAATATCATACGGAACCCCTTTAAAAAGGCGGCAACAGCTACCATAACAACAACGGTGATTGCAATTCTTCTGGTGTAGTACCTCATGTACATTCTGGTACGGAACCTCATGTACCTTCTGGTGTAGTACCTCATGTACCTTCTGGTGTAGTAATTCATGTACTTTCTGGTGCGGTACCACATGTACCTTCTGGTACGGTACCTCATGTACCTTCTGATGTAGTACCTCATGTACCTTCTGGTGTAGTAATTCATGTACTTTCTGGTGCAGTACCTCATGTACCTTCTGGTACGGTATCTCATGTACTTTCTGGTACGGTACCTCATGTACCTTCTGGTACGGTACCTCATGTACCTTCTGGTGCGGTACCTCATGTACTTTCTGGTACGGTACCTCATGTACATTCTGGTGCGGTACCTCATATACCTTCTGGTACAGAACCTCATGTACCTTCTGGTGCGGTATGTCATATATTTTCTGGTATAGTACCTCACATACCTTCTGGTGTAGTACCTCATGTACCTTCCTGTGTGGTACCTCACGTACATTCTGGTGTAGTACCTCATGTACTTTCTGGTATGGTACCTCATGTACCTTCTGGTGTTGTACCTCATGTACCTTCCTGTGCGGTACCTCACGTACATTCTGGTGTAGTAGCGCATGTACCTTCTGGTACGGTACCTCATGTACCTTCTGGTACAGTACCTCATGTACCTTCTGGTAGGGTACCTCATGTACCTTCTGGAGTGGTACCTCATGTACCTTCTGGTGTAGGACCTCATGTACCTTCTGGTGTAGTACCTCATGTACCTTCTGGTGCGGTACCTCATGAACCTTCTGGTACAGTACCTCATGTACCTTCTGCTGTAGTACCTCATGTACTTTCTGGTACGGTACCTCATGTACCTTCTGGTACTGTACCTCACGTACCTTCTGGTACGTTACCTCATGTACCTTCTGGTACGGAACCTCATGTACATTCTGGTACGGTACCTCATGTACCTTCTGGTACTGTACCTCACGTACCTTCTGGTACGTTACCTCATGTACCTTCTGGTGCGGTACCTCATGTACTTTCTGGTACGGTACCTCATGTACTTTCTGGTGCGGTACCTCATGTACCTTCTGGTACGGTACGTCATGTACTTTCTGGTGTAGTACCTCATGTACTTTCTGGAGCGGTACCTCATGTACCTTCTGGTGCAGTACCTCACGTACCATCTGGTGTAGTACCTCATGTACTTTCTGGTACGGTACCTCATGTACCTTCTGGTACAGTACCTCACATACCTTCTGGTACGTTACCTCATGTACCTTCTGGTACGGAACCTCACGTACCTTCTGGTACGATACCTCACGTACCTTCTGGTACGGTACCTCATGTACTTTCTGGTGTAGTACCTCATGTACTTTCTGGAGCGGTACCTCACGTAACTTCTGGTGTAGTACATCATGTACTTTCTGGTGTAGTAATTCATGTACTTTCTGGTGCGGTACCACATGTACCTTCTGGTACGGTACCTCATGTACCTTCTGATGTAGTACCTCATGTACCTTCTGGTGTAGTAATTCATGTACTTTCTGGTGCAGTACCTCATGTACCTTCTGGTACGGTATCTCATGTACTTTCTGGTACGGTACCTCATGTACCTTCTGGTACGGTACCTCATGTACCTTCTGGTGCGGTACCTCATGTACTTTCTGGTACGGTACCTCATGTACCTTCTGGTGCGGTACCTCATATACCTTCTGGTACAGAACCTCATGTACCTTCCGGTGTGATACCTCATGTACCTTCTGGTGCGGTATGTCATATATTTTCTGGTATAGTACCTCACATACCTTCTGGTGTAGTACCTCATGTACCTTCCTGTGCGGTACCTCACGTACATTCTGGTGTAGTACCGCATGTACCTTCTGGTACGGTACCTCATGTACCTTCTGGTAGGGTACCTCATGTACCTTCTGGTGTGGTACCTCATGTACCATCTGGTGTAGGACCTCATGTACCTTCTGGTGTAGTACCTCATGTACCTTCTGGTGCGGTACCTCATGAACCTTCTGGTACAGTACCTCATGTACCTTCTGCTGTAGTACCTCATGTACTTTCTGGTACGGTACCTCATGTACCTTCTGGTACGTTACCTCATGTACCTTCTGGTACGGAACCTCACGTACCTTCTGGTGCGGTACCTCATGTACTTTCTGGTACGGTACCTCATGTACTTTCTGGTGTAGTACCGCATGTACTTTCTGGTGCGGTACCTCATGTACCTTCTGGTACGGTACGTCATGTACTTTCTGGTGTAGTACCTCATGTACTTTCTGGAGCGGTACCTCATGTACCTTCTGGTGCAGTACCTCACGTACCTTCTGGTGTAGTACCTCATGTACTTTCTGGTACGGTACCTCATGTACCTTCTGGTACAGTACCTCACATACCTTCTGGTACATTACCTCATGTACCCTCTGGTACGGAACCTCACGTACCTTCTGGTACGATACCTCACGTACCTTCTGGTACGGTACCTCATGTACTTTCTGGTGTAGTACCTCATGTACTTTCTGGAGCGGTACCTCATGTACGTTCTGCTACGGTACCTCATGTACTTTCTGGTACGGTACCTCATGTACCTTCTGGTACGGTACCTCATGTATCTTCTGGTGCGGTATCTCATGTACCTTCTGGTACGGTATCTCATGTACCTTCTGGTACGGTACCTCATGTACTTTCTGGTGTAGTACCTCATGTACTTTCTGGAGCGGTACCTCATGTACGTTCTGCTACGGTACCTCATGTACTTTCTGGTACGGTACCTCATGTACCTTCTGGTACGGTACCTCATGTACCTTCTGGTGCGGTATCTCATGTACCTTCTGGTACAGTACCTCATGTACCTTCTGGTGCGGTACCACATGTACCTTCTGGTGTAGTACCTCATGTACCTTCTGGTACGGTACCTCACGTACCTTCTGGTGTAGTACCTCATGTACCTTCTGGTACGGTACCACATGTACCTTCTGGTGTAGTACCTCATGTACCTTCTGGTGTAGTACGTCATGTACCAACTGGCACGGTACCTCATGTACTTTCTGGTACGGTATCTCATGTACCTTCTGGTACGGTACCTCATGTACCTTCTGGTGCGGTACCTCATGTACCTTCTGGTACGGTACCTCATGTACCTTCTGGTGTAGTACCTCACGTACCTTCTGGTACGGTACCTCATGTACCTTCTGGTGCAGTACCTCATGTACCTTCTGGTGTAGTACCTCATGTACCTTCTGGTACGGTACCTCATGCACCTTCTGGTATGGTACCTCATGTACCTTCTGGTGCGGTACCTCATGTAGCTTCTGGTTCAGTACCTCATGTACCTTCTGGTGTAGGACCTCATGTACCTTCTGGTACGGTACCTCATGTACCTTCTGGTTCAGTACATCATGTACCTTCTGGTACGGTACCTCATGTACCTTCTGGTGTAGTACCTCACGTACCTTCTGGTACGGTACCTCATGTACCTTCTGGTGTAGTACCTCACGTACCTTCTGGTACGGTACCTCATGTACCTTCTGGTGCAGTACCTCACGTACCTTCTGGTACGGTACCTCATGTACCTTCTGGTGTAGTACCTCACGTACCTTCTGGTACGGTAACTCATGTACCTTCTGGTGCGGTACCTCATGTACCTTCTGGTGCGGTACCTCACGTACCATCTGGTGCGGTACCTCATGTACCTTCTGGTGCAGTACCTCATGTACCTTCTGGTGTAGTACCTCATGTACCTTCTGGTACGGTACCTCATGCACCTTCTGGTACAGTACCTCATGTACCTTCTGCTGTAGTACCTCATGTACTTTCTGGTACTGTACCTCACGTACCTTCTGGTACGTTACCTCATGTACCTTCTGGTACGGAACCTCACGTACCTTCTGGTGCGGTACCTCATGTACTTTCTGGTGTAGTACCGCATGTACTTTCTGGTACGGTACCTCATGTACTTTCTGGTGTAGTACCGCATGTACTTTCTGGTGCGGTACCTCATGTACCTTCTGGTACGGTACGTCATGTACTTTCTGGTGTAGTACCTCATGTACTTTCTGGAGCGGTACCTCATGTACCTTCTGGTGCAGTACCTCACGTACCTTCTGGTGTAGTACCTCATGTACTTTCTGGTACGGTACCTCATGTACCTTCTGGTACAGTACCTCACATACCTTCTGGTACGTTACCTCATGTACCTTCTGGTACGGAACCTCACGTACCTTCTGGTACGATACCTCACGTACCTTCTGGTACGGTACCTCATGTACTTTCTGGTGCGGTACCTCATGTAGCTTCTGGTTCAGTACCTCATGTACCTTCTGGTGTAGGACCTCATGTACCTTCTGGTACGGTACCTCATGTACCTTCTGGTTCAGTACATCATGTACCTTCTGGTACGGTACCTCATGTACCTTCTGGTGTAGTACCTCACGTACCTTCTGGTACGGTACCTCATGTACCTTCTGGTGTAGTACCTCACGTACCTTCTGGTACGGTACCTCATGTACCTTCTGGTACGGTACGTCATGTACTTTCTGGTGTAGTACCTCATGTACCTTCTGGTGTAGGACCTCATGTACCTTCTGGTACGGTACCTCATGTACCTTCTGGTTCAGTACATCATGTACCTTCTGGTACGGTACCTCATGTACCTTCTGGTTCAGTACATCATGTACCTTCTGGTACGGTACCTCATGTACCTTCTGGTGCATTACCTCACGTACCTTCTGGTACGGTACCTCATGTACCTTCTGGTACGGTACGTCATGTACTTTCTGGTGTAGTACCTCATGTACTTTCTGGAGCGGTACCTCATGTACCTTCTGGTGCAGTACCTCACGTACCATCTGGTGTAGTACCTCATGTACTTTCTGGTACGGTACCTCATGTACCTTCTGGTACAGTACCTCACATACCTTCTGGTACGTTACCTCATGTACCTTCTGGTACGGAACCTCACGTACCTTCTGGTACGATACCTCACGTACCTTCTGGTACGGTACCTCATGTACTTTCTGGTGTAGTACCTCATGTACTTTCTGGAGCGGTACCTCACGTAACTTCTGGTGTAGTACATCATGTACTTTCTGGTGTAGTAATTCATGTACTTTCTGGTGCGGTACCACATGTACCTTCTGGTACGGTACCTCATGTACCTTCTGATGTAGTACCTCATGTACCTTCTGGTGTAGTAATTCATGTACTTTCTGGTGCGGTACCACATGTACCTTCTGGTACGGTACCTCATGTACCTTCTGGTGTAGTACCTCATGTACCTTCTGGTACGGTATCTCATCTACTTTCTGGTACGGTACCTCATGTACCTTCTGGTACGGTACCTCATGTACCTTCTGGTGCTGTACCTCATGTACTTTCTGGTACGGTACCTCATGTACCTTCTGGTGCGGTACCTCATATACCTTCTGGTACAGAACCTCATGTACCTTCCGGTGTGATACCTCATGTACCTTCTGGTGCGGTATGTCATATATTTTCTGGTATAGTACCTCACATACCTTCTGGTGTAGTACCTCATGTACCTTCCTGTGCGGTACCTCACGTACATTCTGGTGTAGTACCGCATGTACCTTCTGGTACGGTACCTCATGTACCTTCTGGTAGGGTACCTCATGTACCTTCTGGTGTGGTACCTCATGTACCATCTGGTGTAGGACCTCATGTACCTTCTGGTGTAGTACCTCATGTACCTTCTGGTGCGGTACCTCATGAAACTTCTGGTACAGTACCTCATGTACCTTCTGCTGTAGTACCTCATGTACTTTCTGGTACGGTACCTCATGTACCTTCTGGTACGTTACCTCATGTACCTTCTGGTACGGAACCTCACGTACCTTCTGGTGCGGTACCTCATGTACTTTCTGGTACGGTACCTCATGTACTTTCTGGTGTAGTACCGCATGTACTTTCTGGTGCGGTACCTCATGTACCTTCTGGTACGGTACGTCATGTACTTTCTGGTGTAGTACCTCATGTACTTTCTGGAGCGGTACCTCATGTACCTTCTGGTGCAGTACCTCACGTACCTTCTGGTGTAGTACCTCATGTACTTTCTGGTACGGTACCTCATGTACCTTCTGGTACAGTACCTCACATACCTTCTGGTACATTACCTCATGTACCCTCTGGTACGGAACCTCACGTACCTTCTGGTACGATACCTCACGTACCTTCTGGTACGGTACCTCATGTACTTTCTGGTGTAGTACCTCATGTACTTTCTGGAGCGGTACCTCATGTACGTTCTGCTACGGTACCTCATGTACTTTCTGGTACGGTACCTCATGTACCTTCTGGTACGGTACCTCATGTACCTTCTGGTGCGGTATCTCATGTACCTTCTGGTACGGTATCTCATGTACCTTCTGGTACGGTACCTCATGTACTTTCTGGTGTAGTACCTCATGTACTTTCTGGAGCGGTACCTCATGTACGTTCTGCTACGGTACCTCATGTACTTTCTGGTACGGTACCTCATGTACCTTCTGGTACGGTACCTCATGTACCTTCTGGTGCGGTATCTCATGTACCTTCTGGTACAGTACCTCATGTACCTTCTGGTGCGGTACCACATGTACCTTCTGGTGTAGTACCTCATGTACCTTCTGGTACGGTACCTCACGTACCTTCTGGTGTAGTACCTCATGTACCTTCTGGTACGGTACCACATGTACCTTCTGGTGTAGTACCTCATGTACCTTCTGGTGTAGTACGTCATGTACCAACTGGCACGGTACCTCATGTACTTTCTGGTACGGTATCTCATGTACCTTCTGGTACGGTACCTCATGTACCTTCTGGTGCGGTACCTCATGTACCTTCTGGTACGGTACCTCATGTACCTTCTGGTGTAGTACCTCACGTACCTTCTGGTACGGTACCTCATGTACCTTCTGGTGCAGTACCTCATGTACCTTCTGGTGTAGTACCTCATGTACCTTCTGGTACGGTACCTCATGCACCTTCTGGTATGGTACCTCATGTACCTTCTGGTGCGGTACCTCATGTAGCTTCTGGTTCAGTACCTCATGTACCTTCTGGTGTAGGACCTCATGTACCTTCTGGTACGGTACCTCATGTACCTTCTGGTTCAGTACATCATGTACCTTCTGGTACGGTACCTCATGTACCTTATGGTGTAGTACCTCACGTACCTTCTGGTACGGTACCTCATGTACCTTCTGGTGTAGTACCTCACGTACCTTCTGGTACGGTACCTCATGTACCTTCTGGTGCAGTACCTCACGTACCTTCTGGTACGGTACCTCATGTACCTTCTGGTGTAGTACCTCACGTACCTTCTGGTACGGTAACTCATGTACCTTCTGGTGCAGTACCTCACGTACCATCTGGTGCGGTACCTCATGTACCTTCTGGTGCAGTACCTCATGTACCTTCTGGTGTAGTACCTCATGTACCTTCTGGTACGGTACCTCATGCACCTTCTGGTACGGTACCTCATGTACCTTCTGGTGCGGTACCTCATGAAACTTCTGGTACAGTACCTCATGTACCTTCTGCTGTAGTACCTCATGTACTTTCTGGTACTGTACCTCACGTACCTTCTGGTACGTTACCTCATGTACCTTCTGGTACGGAACCTCACGTACCTTCTGGTGCGGTACCTCATGTACTTTCTGGTGTAGTACCTCATGTACCTTCTGGTGTAGTACCGCATGTACTTTCTGGTACGGTACCTCATGTACTTTCTGGTGTAGTACCGCATGTACTTTCTGGTGCGGTACCTCATGTACCTTCTGGTACGGTACGTCATGTACTTTCTGGTGTAGTACCTCATGTACTTTCTGGAGCGGTACCTCATGTACCTTCTGGTGCAGTACCTCACGTACCTTCTGGTGTAGTACCTCATGTACTTTCTGGTACGGTACCTCATGTACCTTCTGGTACAGTACCTCACATACCTTCTGGTACGTTACCTCATGTACCTTCTGGTACGGAACCTCACGTACCTTCTGGTACGATACCTCACGTACCTTCTGGTACGGTACCTCATGTACTTTCTGGTGTAGTACCTCATGTACTTTCTGGAGCGGTACCTCATGTACGTTCTGCTACGGTACCTCATGTACTTTCTGGTACGGTACCTCATGTACCTTCTGGTACGGTACCTCATGTACCTTCTGGTGCAGTATCTCATGTACCTTCTGGTACGGTAGCTCATGTACCATCTGGTACGGCACCTCATCTACCTTCTGGTACTGTACCTCATGTACCTTCTGGTGCGGTACCACATGTACCTTCTGGTGTAGTACCTCATGTAACTTCTGGTACGGTACCTCACGTACCTTCTGGTGTAGTACCTCATGTACCTTCTGGTGTAGTACGTCATGTACCAACTGGCACGGTACCTCATGTACTTTCTGGTACGGTACCTCATGTACCTTCTGGTACGGTACCACATGTACCTTCTGGTGCGGTACCTCATGTAGCTTCTGGTGCAGTACCTCATGTACCTTCTGGTGTAGTACCTCATGTACCTTCTGGTACGGTACCTCATGTACCTTCTGGTTCAGTACATCATGTACCTTCTGGTACGGTACCTCATGTACCTTCTGGTGTAGTACCTCACGTACCTTCTGGTACGGTACCTCATGTACCTTCTGGTGCAGTACCTCATGTATCTTCTGGTGTAGTACCTCATGTACCTTCTGGTATGGTACCTCATGCACCTTCTGGTATGGTACCTCATGTACCTTCTGGTGTAGTACCTCACGTACCTTCTGGTACGGTACCTCATGTACCTTCTGGTGTAGTACCTCACGTACCTTCTGGTACGGTACCTCATGTACCTTCTGGTGCAGTACCTCACGTACCTTCTGGTGCGGTACCTCACGTACTTTCTGGTGTAGTACCTCATGTACCTTCTGGTTCAGTACCTCATGTACCTTCTGGTGTAGTACCTCATGTACCTTCTGGTACGGTACCTCAGGTCCCTTCTGGTGTAGTACCTCATGTACCTTCTGGTGCAGTACCTCATGTACCTTCTGGTGTAGTACCTCATGTACCTTCTGGTGTAGTACCTCATGTACCTTCTGGTGCAGTACCTCATGTACCTTCTGGTACGGTACCTCATGTACCTTCTGGTGTGGTACCTCATGTACCTTCTGGTGCGGTACCTCATATACCTTCTGGTACAGAATCTCATGTACCTTCTGGTGTGGTACCTCATGTACCTTCTGGTGTAGTACCTCATGTACTTTCTGCTACAGTACCTCATGTACCTTCTGGTACAGTACCTCACGTACATTCTGGTACGGTACCTCATGTAACTTCTGGTACGGTACCTCATGTACCTTCTGGTACAGTACCTCACGTAACTTCTGGTACGGTACCTCACGTACCTTCTGGTGTAGTACCTCATGTACCTTCTGGCACGGTACCTCATGTAACTTCTGGTGCGGTACCTCATGTACCTTCTGGTACGGTACCTCATGGTCCTTCTGGTACAGTACCTCACGTAACTTCTGGTACGGTACCTCACGTACCTTCTGGTGTAGTACCTCATGTACCTTCTGGTGCGGTTCCTCATGTACCTTCTGGTGTAGTACATCATGTACCATCTGGTATGGTACCTCACGTACCTTCTGGTGTAGTACATCATGTACCATCTGGTATGGTACCTCATGTACCTTCTGGTGTACTACCTCATGTACCTTCTGGTGCGGTTCCTCATGTACCTTCTGGTACGATACCTCATGTACCTTCTGGCACGCTACCTCATGTACCTTCTGGTGTAGTACCTCATGTACTTTCTGGTGCGGAACCTCATGTACCTTCTGGTGTAGTACGTCATGTACTTTCTGGTGTAGTAACTCATGTACCTTCTGGTACGGTACCTCATGTACCTTCTGGTACGGTACCTCATGTACCTTCTGGTACAGTACCTCATGTATCTTCTGGTACGGTACCTCATGTACCTTCTGGTACGGTACCTCATGTACCTTCTGGTACAGTACTTTATGTATTTTCTGGTACGGTACCTCATGTACCTTCTGGCACCCTACCTCATGTACCTTCTGGTGTAGTACCTCATGTACATTCTGGTGTAGTACCTCACGTACCATCTGGTATGGTACCTCACGTACCTTCTGGTGCGGTATCTCATGTACCTTCTGGTACAGTACCTCACGTACATTCTGGTACGGTACCTCACGTAACTTCTGGTACGGTACCTCACGTACCTTCTGGTGTAGTACCTCATGTACCTTCTGGCACGGTACCTCATGTAACTTCTGTTGCGGTACCTCATGTACCTTCTGGTACGGTACCTCATGTTCCTTCTGGTACAGTACCTCACGTAACTTCTGGTACGGTACCTCACGTACCTTCTGGTGTAGTACATAATGTACCATCTGGTACGGTACCTCATGTACCTTCTGGTGTAGTACCTCATGTACCTTCTGGTGCGGTTCCTCATGTACCTTCTGGTGTAGTACATCATGTACCATCTCGTATGGTACCTCACGTACCTTCTGGTGTAGTACATCATGTACCATCTGGTATGGTACCTCATGTACCTTCTGGTGCGGTTCCTAATGTACTTTCTGGTACGGTACCTCATGAACCTTCTGGTGCAGTATCTCATGTACCTTCTGCTGTAGTACCTCATGTACTTTCTGGTACTGTACCTCACGTACCTTCTGGTACGTTACCTCATGTACCTTCTGGTACGTTACCTCATGTACCTTCTGGTACGGAACCTCACGTACCTTCTGGTGCGGTACCTCATGTACTTTCTGGTGCGGTACCTCATGTACTTTCTGGTGTAGTACCGCATGTACTTTCTGGTGCGGTACCTCATGTACCTTCTGGTACGGTACGTCATGTACTTTCTGGTGTAGTACCTCATGTACTTTCTGGAGCGGTACCTCATGTACCTTCTGGTGCAGTACCTCACGTACCTTCTGGTGTAGTACCTCATGTACTTTCTGGTACGGTACCTCATGTACCTTCTGGTACAGTACCTCACGTACCTTCTGGTACGATACCTCACGTACCTTCTGGTACGGTACCTCATGTACTTTCTGGTGTAGTACCTCATGTACTTTCTGGAGCGGTACCTCATGTACGTTCTGCTACGGTACCTCATGTACTTTCTGGTACGGTACCTCATGTACCTTCTGGTTCAGTACCTCATGTACCTTCTGGTACGGTACCTCAGGTCCCTTCTGGTGTAGTACCTCACGTACCTTCTGTTACGGTACCTCATGTACCTTCTGGTGTAGTACCTCATGTACCTTCTGGTGTAGTACCTCATGTACCTTCTGGTGCAGTACCTCATGTACCTTCTGGTACGGTACCTCATATACCTTCTGGTACAGAATCTCATGTACCTTCTGGTGTGGTACCTCATGTACCTTCTGGTGCGGTACCTCATATACCTTCTGGTACAGAATCTCATGTACCTTCTGGTGTGGTACCTCATGTACCTTCTGGTGCAGTACGTCATATATTTTCTGGTGTAGTACCTCACGTACCTTCTGGTGTAGTACCTCATGTACTTTCTGCTACAGTACCTCATGTACCTTCTGGTACAGTACCTCACGTACATTCTGGTACGGTACCTCATGTAACTTCTGGTACGGTACCTCATGTACCTTCTGGTACAGTACCTCACGTAACTTCTGGTACGGTACCTCACGTACC
This sequence comes from Hypanus sabinus, assembly GCF_030144855.1. Lineage (NCBI taxonomy): Eukaryota > Metazoa > Chordata > Chondrichthyes > Myliobatiformes > Dasyatidae > Hypanus > Hypanus sabinus. Next base: position 316,048 of record NC_082732.1, on the reverse strand, counting down.
TTCTGGTGTAGTACCTCATGTACCTTCTGGCACGGTACCTCATGTAACTTCTGGTGCGGTACCTCATGTACCTTCTGGTACGGTACCTCATGTTCCTTCTGGTACAGTACCTTACGTAACTTCTGGTACGGTACCTCACGTACCTTCTGGTGTAGTACATAATATACCATCTGGTACGGTACCTCATGTACCTTCTGGTGTAGTACCTCATGTACCTTCTGGTGCGGTTCCTCATGTACCTTCTGGTGTAGTACATCATGTACCATCTGGTATGGTACCTCACGTACCTTCTGGTGTAGTACATCATGTATCATCTGGTACGGTACCTCATGTACCTTCTGGTACAGTACTTTATGTATTTTCTGGTGTAGTACCTCATGTACATTCTGGTGTAGTACCTCACGTACCATCTGGTATGGTACCTCACGTTCCTTCTGGTGCGGTATCTCATGTACCTTCTGGTACAGTACCTCACGTACATTCTGGTACGGTACCTCACGTAACTTCTGGTACGGTACCTCACGTACCTTCTGGTGTAGTACCTCATGTACCTTCTGGTACGGTACCTCATGTACCTTCTGGTTCAGTACATCATGTACCTTCTGGTACGGTACCTCATGTACCTTCTGGTGTAGTACCTCACGTACCTTCTGGTACGGTACCTCATGTACCTTCTGGTGTAGTACCTCACGTACCTTCTGGTACGGTACCTCATGTACCTTCTGGTGCAGTACCTCATGTATCTTCTGGTGTAGTACCTCATGTACTTTCTGGTACGGTACCTCATGCACCTTCTGGTATGGTACCTCATGCACCTTCTGGTATGGTACCTCATGTACCTTCTGGTGTAGTACCTCACGTACCTTCTGGTACGGTACCTCATGTACCTTCTGGTGTAGTACCTCACGTACCTTCTGGTACGGTACCTCATGTACCTTCTGGTGCAGTACCTCACGTACCTTCTGGTGCGGTACCTCACGTACTTTCTGGTGTAGTACCTCATGTACCTTCTGGTTCAGTACCTCATGTACCTTCTGGTGTAGTACCTCATGTACCTTCTGGTACGGTACCTCAGGTCCCTTCTGGTGTAGTACCTCATGTACCTTCTGGTGCAGTACCTCATGTACCTTCTGGTGTAGTACCTCATGTACCTTCTGGTGTAGTACCTCATGTACCTTCTGGTGCAGTACCTCATGTACCTTCTGGTACGGTACCTCATGTACCTTCTGGTGTGGTACCTCATGTACCTTCTGGTGCGGTACCTCATATACCTTCTGGTACAGAATCTCATGTACCTTCTGGTGTGGTACCTCATGTACCTTCTGGTGTAGTACCTCATGTACTTTCTGCTACAGTACCTCATGTACCTTCTGGTACAGTACCTCACGTACATTCTGGTACGGTACCTCATGTAACTTCTGGTACGGTACCTCATGTACCTTCTGGTACAGTACCTCACGTAACTTCTGGTACGGTACCTCACGTACCTTCTGGTGTAGTACCTCATGTACCTTCTGGCACGGTACCTCATGTAACTTCTGGTGCGGTACCTCATGTACCTTCTGGTACGGTACCTCATGGTCCTTCTGGTACAGTACCTCACGTAACTTCTGGTACGGTACCTCACGTACCTTCTGGTGTAGTACCTCATGTACCTTCTGGTGCGGTTCCTCATGTACCTTCTGGTGTAGTACATCATGTACCATCTGGTATGGTACCTCACGTACCTTCTGGTGTAGTACATCATGTACCATCTGGTATGGTACCTCATGTACCTTCTGGTGTACTACCTCATGTACCTTCTGGTGCGGTTCCTCATGTACCTTCTGGTACGATACCTCATGTACCTTCTGGCACGCTACCTCATGTACCTTCTGGTGTAGTACCTCATGTACTTTCTGGTGCGGAACCTCATGTACCTTCTGGTGTAGTACGTCATGTACTTTCTGGTGTAGTAACTCATGTACCTTCTGGTACGGTACCTCATGTACCTTCTGGTACGGTACCTCATGTACCTTCTGGTACAGTACCTCATGTATCTTCTGGTACGGTACCTCATGTACCTTCTGGTACGGTACCTCATGTACCTTCTGGTACAGTACTTTATGTATTTTCTGGTACGGTACCTCATGTACCTTCTGGCACCCTACCTCATGTACCTTCTGGTGTAGTACCTCATGTACATTCTGGTGTAGTACCTCACGTACCATCTGGTATGGTACCTCACGTACCTTCTGGTGCGGTATCTCATGTACCTTCTGGTACAGTACCTCACGTACATTCTGGTACGGTACCTCACGTAACTTCTGGTACGGTACCTCACGTACCTTCTGGTGTAGTACCTCATGTACCTTCTGGCACGGTACCTCATGTAACTTCTGGTGCGGTACCTCATGTACCTTCTGGTACGGTACCTCATGTTCCTTCTGGTACAGTACCTCACGTAACTTCTGGTACGGTACCTCACGTACCTTCTGGTGTACTACATAATGTACCATCTGGTACGGTACCTCATGTACCTTCTGGTGTAGTACCTCATGTACCTTCTGGTGCGGTTCCTCATGTACCTTCTGGTGTAGTACATCATGTACCATCTCGTATGGTACCTCACGTACCTTCTGGTGTAGTACATCATGTACCATCTGGTATGGTACCTCATGTACCTTCTGGTGCGGTTCCTAATGTACTTTCTGGTACGGTACCTCATGAACCTTCTGGTGCAGTATCTCATGTACCTTCTGCTGTAGTACCTCATGTACTTTCTGGTACTGTACCTCACGTACCTTCTGGTACGTTACCTCATGTACCTTCTGGTACGTTACCTCATGTACCTTCTGGTACGGAACCTCACGTACCTTCTGGTGCGGTACCTCATGTACTTTCTGGTGCGGTACCTCATGTACTTTCTGGTGTAGTACCGCATGTACTTTCTGGTGTAGTACCTCATGTACTTTCTGGAGCGGTACCTCATGTACCTTCTGGTGCAGTACCTCACGTACCTTCTGGTGTAGTACCTCATGTACTTTCTGGTACGGTACCTCATGTACCTTCTGGTACAGTACCTCACGTACCTTCTGGTACGATACCTCACGTACCTTCTGGTACGGTACCTCATGTACTTTCTGGTGTAGTACCTCATGTACTTTCTGGAGCGGTACCTCATGTACGTTCTGCTACGGTACCTCATGTACTTTCTGGTACGGTACCTCATGTACCTTCTGGTTCAGTACCTCATGTACCTTCTGGTACGGTACCTCAGGTCCCTTCTGGTGTAGTACCTCACGTACCTTCTGTTACGGTACCTCATGTACCTTCTGGTGTAGTACCTCATGTACCTTCTGGTGTAGTACCTCATGTACCTTCTGGTACGGTACGTCATGTACTTTCTGGTGTAGTACCTCATGTACTTTCTGGAGCGGTACCTCATGTACCTTCTGGTGTAGTACCTCATGTACTTTCTGGTACGGTACCTCATGTACCTTCTGGTACAGTACCTCACGTACCTTCTGGTACGATACCTCACGTACCTTCTGGTACGGTACCTCATGTACTTTCTGGTGTAGTACCTCATGTACTTTCTGGAGCGGTACCTCATGTACGTTCTGCTACGGTACCTCATGTACTTTCTGGTACGGTACCTCATGTACCTTCTGGTTCAGTACCTCATGTACCTTCTGGTACGGTACCTCAGGTCCCTTCTGGTGTAGTACCTCACGTACCTTCTGTTACGGTACCTCATGTACCTTCTGGTGTAGTACCTCATGTACCTTCTGGTGTAGTACCTCATGTACCTTCTGGTGCAGTACCTCATGTACCTTCTGGTACGGTACCTCATATACCTTCTGGTACAGAATCTCATGTACCTTCTGGTGTGGTACCTCATGTACCTTCTGGTGCGGTACCTCATATACCTTCTGGTACAGAATCTCATGTACCTTCTGGTGTGGTACCTCATGTACCTTCTGGTGCAGTACGTCATATATTTTCTGGTGTAGTACCTCACGTACCTTCTGGTGTAGTACCTCATGTACTTTCTGCTACAGTACCTCATGTACCTTCTGGTACAGTACCTCACGTACATTCTGGTACGGTACCTCATGTAACTTCTGGTACGGTACCTCATGTACCTTCTGGTACAGTACCTCACGTAACTTCTGGTACGGTACCTCACGTACCTTCTGGTGTAGTACCTCATGTACCTTCTGGCACAGTACCTCATGTAACTTCTGGTGCGGTACCTCATGTACCTTCTGGTACGGTACCTCATGTTCCTTCTGGTACAGTACCTTACGTAACTTCTGGTACGGTACCTCACGTACCTTCTGGTGTAGTACATAATATACCATCTGGTACGGTACCTCATGTACCTTCTGGTGTAGTACCTCATGTACCTTCTGGTGCGGTTCCTCATGTACCTTCTGGTGTAGTACATCATGTACCATCTGGTATGGTACCTCACGTACCTTCTGGTGTAGTACATCATGTATCATCTGGTATGGTACCTCATGTACCTTCTGGTGTACTACCTCATGTACCTTCTGGTGCGGTTCCTCATGTACCTTCTGGTACGATACCTCATGTACCTTCTGGCACGCTACCTCATGTACCTTCTGGTGTAGTACCTCATGTACTTTCTGGTGCGGAACCTCATGTACCTTCTGGTGTAGTACGTCATGTACTTTCTCGTGTAGTAACTCATGTACCTTCTGGTACGGTACCTCATGTACCTTCTGGTACGGTACCTCATGTACCTTCTGGTGTAGTACATCATGTACCATCTGGTATGGTACCTCACGTACCTTCTGGTGTAGTACATCATGTATCATCTGGTACGGTACCTCATGTACCTTCTGGTACAGTACTTTATGTATTTTCTGGTGTAGTACCTCATGTACATTCTGGTGTAGTACCTCACGTACCATCTGGTATGGTACCTCACGTTCCTTCTGGTGCGGTATCTCATGTACCTTCTGGTACAGTACCTCACGTACATTCTGGTACGGTACCTCACGTAACTTCTGGTACGGTACCTCACGTACCTTCTGGTGTAGTACCTCATGTACCTTCTGGTACGGTACCTCATGTACCTTCTGGTTCAGTACATCATGTACCTTCTGGTACGGTACCTCATGTACCTTCTGGTGTAGTACCTCACGTACCTTCTGGTACGGTACCTCATGTACCTTCTGGTGTAGTACCTCACGTACCTTCTGGTACGGTACCTCATGTACCTTCTGGTGCAGTACCTCATGTATCTTCTGGTGTAGTACCTCATGTACTTTCTGGTACGGTACCTCATGCACCTTCTGGTATGGTACCTCATGCACCTTCTGGTATGGTACCTCATGTACCTTCTGGTGTAGTACCTCACGTACCTTCTGGTACGGTACCTCATGTACCTTCTGGTGTAGTACCTCACGTACCTTCTGGTACGGTACCTCATGTACCTTCTGGTGCAGTACCTCACGTACCTTCTGGTGCGGTACCTCACGTACTTTCTGGTGTAGTACCTCATGTACCTTCTGGTTCAGTACCTCATGTACCTTCTGGTGTAGTACCTCATGTACCTTCTGGTACGGTACCTCAGGTCCCTTCTGGTGTAGTACCTCATGTACCTTCTGGTGCAGTACCTCATGTACCTTCTGGTGTAGTACCTCATGTACCTTCTGGTGTAGTACCTCATGTACCTTCTGGTGCAGTACCTCATGTACCTTCTGGTACGGTACCTCATGTACCTTCTGGTGTGGTACCTCATGTACCTTCTGGTGCGGTACCTCATATACCTTCTGGTACAGAATCTCATGTACCTTCTGGTGTGGTACCTCATGTACCTTCTGGTGTAGTACCTCATGTACTTTCTGCTACAGTACCTCATGTACCTTCTGGTACAGTACCTCACGTACATTCTGGTACGGTACCTCATGTAACTTCTGGTACGGTACCTCATGTACCTTCTGGTACAGTACCTCACGTAACTTCTGGTACGGTACCTCACGTACCTTCTGGTGTAGTACCTCATGTACCTTCTGGCACGGTACCTCATGTAACTTCTGGTGCGGTACCTCATGTACCTTCTGGTACGGTACCTCATGGTCCTTCTGGTACAGTACCTCACGTAACTTCTGGTACGGTACCTCACGTACCTTCTGGTGTAGTACCTCATGTACCTTCTGGTGCGGTTCCTCATGTACCTTCTGGTGTAGTACATCATGTACCATCTGGTATGGTACCTCACGTACCTTCTGGTGTAGTACATCATGTACCATCTGGTATGGTACCTCATGTACCTTCTGGTGTACTACCTCATGTACCTTCTGGTGCGGTTCCTCATGTACCTTCTGGTACGATACCTCATGTACCTTCTGGCACGCTACCTCATGTACCTTCTGGTGTAGTACCTCATGTACTTTCTGGTGCGGAACCTCATGTACCTTCTGGTGTAGTACGTCATGTACTTTCTGGTGTAGTAACTCATGTACCTTCTGGTACGGTACCTCATGTACCTTCTGGTACGGTACCTCATGTACCTTCTGGTACAGTACCTCATGTATCTTCTGGTACGGTACCTCATGTACCTTCTGGTACGGTACCTCATGTACCTTCTGGTACAGTACTTTATGTATTTTCTGGTACGGTACCTCATGTACCTTCTGGCACCCTACCTCATGTACCTTCTGGTGTAGTACCTCATGTACATTCTGGTGTAGTACCTCACGTACCATCTGGTATGGTACCTCACGTACCTTCTGGTGCGGTATCTCATGTACCTTCTGGTACAGTACCTCACGTACATTCTGGTACGGTACCTCACGTAACTTCTGGTACGGTACCTCACGTACCTTCTGGTGTAGTACCTCATGTACCTTCTGGCACGGTACCTCATGTAACTTCTGGTGCGGTACCTCATGTACCTTCTGGTACGGTACCTCATGTTCCTTCTGGTACAGTACCTCACGTAACTTCTGGTACGGTACCTCACGTACCTTCTGGTGTACTACATAATGTACCATCTGGTACGGTACCTCATGTACCTTCTGGTGTAGTACCTCATGTACCTTCTGGTGCGGTTCCTCATGTACCTTCTGGTGTAGTACATCATGTACCATCTCGTATGGTACCTCACGTACCTTCTGGTGTAGTACATCATGTACCATCTGGTATGGTACCTCATGTACCTTCTGGTGCGGTTCCTAATGTACTTTCTGGTACGGTACCTCATGAACCTTCTGGTGCAGTATCTCATGTACCTTCTGCTGTAGTACCTCATGTACTTTCTGGTACTGTACCTCACGTACCTTCTGGTACGTTACCTCATGTACCTTCTGGTACGTTACCTCATGTACCTTCTGGTACGGAACCTCACGTACCTTCTGGTGCGGTACCTCATGTACTTTCTGGTGCGGTACCTCATGTACTTTCTGGTGTAGTACCGCATGTACTTTCTGGTGTAGTACCTCATGTACTTTCTGGAGCGGTACCTCATGTACCTTCTGGTGCAGTACCTCACGTACCTTCTGGTGTAGTACCTCATGTACTTTCTGGTACGGTACCTCATGTACCTTCTGGTACAGTACCTCACGTACCTTCTGGTACGATACCTCACGTACCTTCTGGTACGGTACCTCATGTACTTTCTGGTGTAGTACCTCATGTACTTTCTGGAGCGGTACCTCATGTACGTTCTGCTACGGTACCTCATGTACTTTCTGGTACGGTACCTCATGTACCTTCTGGTTCAGTACCTCATGTACCTTCTGGTACGGTACCTCAGGTCCCTTCTGGTGTAGTACCTCACGTACCTTCTGTTACGGTACCTCATGTACCTTCTGGTGTAGTACCTCATGTACCTTCTGGTGTAGTACCTCATGTACCTTCTGGTACGGTACGTCATGTACTTTCTGGTGTAGTACCTCATGTACTTTCTGGAGCGGTACCTCATGTACCTTCTGGTGTAGTACCTCATGTACTTTCTGGTACGGTACCTCATGTACCTTCTGGTACAGTACCTCACGTACCTTCTGGTACGATACCTCACGTACCTTCTGGTACGGTACCTCATGTACTTTCTGGTGTAGTACCTCATGTACTTTCTGGAGCGGTACCTCATGTACGTTCTGCTACGGTACCTCATGTACTTTCTGGTACGGTACCTCATGTACCTTCTGGTTCAGTACCTCATGTACCTTCTGGTACGGTACCTCAGGTCCCTTCTGGTGTAGTACCTCACGTACCTTCTGTTACGGTACCTCATGTACCTTCTGGTGTAGTACCTCATGTACCTTCTGGTGTAGTACCTCATGTACCTTCTGGTGCAGTACCTCATGTACCTTCTGGTACGGTACCTCATATACCTTCTGGTACAGAATCTCATGTACCTTCTGGTGTGGTACCTCATGTACCTTCTGGTGCGGTACCTCATATACCTTCTGGTACAGAATCTCATGTACCTTCTGGTGTGGTACCTCATGTACCTTCTGGTGCAGTACGTCATATATTTTCTGGTGTAGTACCTCACGTACCTTCTGGTGTAGTACCTCATGTACTTTCTGCTACAGTACCTCATGTACCTTCTGGTACAGTACCTCACGTACATTCTGGTACGGTACCTCATGTAACTTCTGGTACGGTACCTCATGTACCTTCTGGTACAGTACCTCACGTAACTTCTGGTACGGTACCTCACGTACCTTCTGGTGTAGTACCTCATGTACCTTCTGGCACAGTACCTCATGTAACTTCTGGTGCGGTACCTCATGTACCTTCTGGTACGGTACCTCATGTTCCTTCTGGTACAGTACCTTACGTAACTTCTGGTACGGTACCTCACGTACCTTCTGGTGTAGTACATAATATACCATCTGGTACGGTACCTCATGTACCTTCTGGTGTAGTACCTCATGTACCTTCTGGTGCGGTTCCTCATGTACCTTCTGGTGTAGTACATCATGTACCATCTGGTATGGTACCTCACGTACCTTCTGGTGTAGTACATCATGTATCATCTGGTATGGTACCTCATGTACCTTCTGGTGTACTACCTCATGTACCTTCTGGTGCGGTTCCTCATGTACCTTCTGGTACGATACCTCATGTACCTTCTGGCACGCTACCTCATGTACCTTCTGGTGTAGTACCTCATGTACTTTCTGGTGCGGAACCTCATGTACCTTCTGGTGTAGTACGTCATGTACTTTCTCGTGTAGTAACTCATGTACCTTCTGGTACGGTACCTCATGTACCTTCTGGTACGGTACCTCATGTACCTTCTGGTACGGTACCTCATGTACCTTCTGGTACGGTACCTCATGTACCTTCTGGTACGGTACCTCATGTACCTTCTGGTACAGTACTTTATGTATTTTCTGGTGTAGTACCTCATGTACATTCTGGTGTAGTACCTCACGTACCATCTGGTATGGTACCTCACGTTCCTTCTGGTGCGGTATCTCATGTACCTTCTGGTACAGTACCTCACGTACATTCTGGTACGGTACCTCACGTAACTTCTGGTACGGTACCTCACGTACCTTCTGGTGTAGTACCTCATGTACCTTCTGGCACGGTACCTCATGTACCTTCTGGTACGGTACCTCATGTACCTTCTGGTACGGTACCTCATGTTCCTTCTGGTACAGTACCTCACGTAACTTCTGGTACGGTACCTCACGTACCTTCTGGTGTAGTACATAATGTACCATCTGGTACGGCACCTCATGTACCTTCTGGTGTAGTACCTCATGTACCTTCTGGTGCGGTTCCTCATGTACCTTCTGGTGTAGTACATCATGTACCATCTGGTATGGTACCTCACGTACCTTCTGGTGTAGTACATCATGTACCATCTGGTATGGTACCTCATGTACCTTCTGGTGTACTACCTCATGTACCTTCTGGTGCGGTTCCTAATGTACCTTCTGGTACGGTACCTCATGAACCTTCTGGTGCAGTATCTCATGTACCTTCTGCTGTAGTACCTCATGTACTTTCTGGTACTGTACCTCACGTACCTTCTGGTACGTTACCTCATGTACCTTCTGGTACGTTACCTCATGTACCTTCTGGTACGGAACCTCACGTACCTTCTGGTGCGGTACCTCATGTACTTTCTGGTACGGTACCTCATGTACTTTCTGGTGTAGTACCGCATGTACTTTCTGGTGCGGTACCTCATGTACCTTCTGGTACGGTACGTCATGTACTTTCTGGTGTAGTACCTCATGTACTTTCTGGAGCGGTACCTCATGTACCTTCTGGTGCAGTACCTCACGTACCTTCTGGTACGATACCTCACGTACCTTCTGGTACGGTACCTCATGTACTTTCTGGTGTAGTACCTCATGTACTTTCTGGAGCGGTACCTCATGTACCTTCTGGTACAGTACCTCATGTACGTTCTGCTACGGTACCTCATGTACTTTCTGGTACGGTACCTCATGTACCTTCTGGTACGGTACCTCATGTACCTTCTGGTGCGGTATCTCATGTACCTTCTGGTACGGTAGCTCATATACCATCTGGTACGGCACCTCATCTACCTTCTGGTACAGTACCTCATGTACCTTCTGGTGCGGTACCACATGTACCTTCTGGTGTAGTACCTCATGTACCTTCTGGTACGGTACCTCACGTACCTTCTGGTGTAGTACCTCATGTACCTTCTGGTACGGTACCTCATGTACCTTCTGGTGTAGTACCTCATGTACCTTCTGGTACGGTACCACATGTACCTTCTGCTGTAGTACCTCATGTACCTTCTGGTGTAGTACGTCATGTACCAACTGGCACGGTACCTCATGTACTTTCTGGTACGGTACCTCATGTACCTTCTGGTACGGTACCTCATGTACCTTCTGGTGCAGTACCTCATGTAGCTTCTGGTGCAGTACCTCATATACCTTCTGGTGTAGTACCTCATGTACCTTCTGGTGTAGTACGTCATGTACCAACTGGCACGGTACCTCATGTACTTTCTGGTACGGTACCTCACGTACCTTCTGGTACGGTACCTCATGTACCTTCTGGTGTAGTACCTCACGTACCTTCTGGTACGGTACCTCATGTACCTTCTGGTGTAGTACCTCATGTACCTTCTGGTACGGTACCTCATGCACCTTCTGGTATGGTACCTCATGTACCTTCTGGTGCGGTACCTCATGTAGCTTCTGGTTCGGTACCTCATGTACCTTCTGGTACGTTACCTCATGTACCTTCTGGTTCAGTACATCATGTACCTTCTGGTACGGTACCTCATGTACCTTCTGGTACGGTACCTCATGTACCTTCTGGTACGGTACCTCATGTACCTTCTGGTTCAGTACATCATGTACCTTCTGGTACGGTACCTCATGTACGTTCTGGTGTAGTACCTCACGTACCTTCTGGTACGGTACCTCATGTACCTTCTGGTGTAGTACCTCACGTACCTTCTGGTGTAGTACCTCATGTACCTTCTGGTACGGTACCTCATGTACCTTCTGGTGTAGTACCTCATGTACCTTCTGGTACGGTACCTCAGGTACCTTCTGGTGTAGTACCTCACGTACCTTCTGTTACGGTACCTCATGTACCTTCTGGTGTAGTACCTCATGTACCTTCTGGTGCAGTACCTCATGTACCTTCTGGTACGGTACCTCATGTACCTTCTGGTGTGGTACCTCATGTACCTTCTGGTGCGGTACCTCATATACCTTCTGGTACAGAATCTCATGTACCTTCTGGTGTGGTACCTCATGTACCTTCTGGTGCGGTACCTCATATACCTTCTGGTACAGAATCTCATGTACCTTCTGGTGTGGTACCTCATGTACCTTCTGGTGCAGTACGTCATATATTTTCTGGTGTAGTACCTCACGTACCTTCTGGTGTAGTACCTCATGTACTTTCTGCTACAGTACCTCATGTACCTTCTGGTACAGTACCTCATGTACCTTCTGGTACGGTACCTCACGTTCCTTCTGGCGTAGTACCTCATGTACCTTCTGGCACGGTACCTCATGTAACTTCTGCTACGGTACCTCATGTACCTTCTGGTACAGTACCTCACGTAACTTCTGGTACGGTACCTCACGTACCTTCTGGTGTAGTACCTCATGTACCTTCTGGCACGGTACCTCATGTAACTTCTGGTGCGGTACCTCATGTACCTTCTGGTACGGTACCTCATGTTCCTTCTGGTACAGTACCTCACGTAACTTCTGGTACGGTACCTCACGTACCTTCTGGTGTAGTACATAATGTACCATCTGGTACGGTACCTCATGTACCTTCTGGTGTAGTACCTCATGTACCTTCTGGTGTAGTACCTCATGTACTTTCTGGTACGGTACCTCATGTACCTTCTGGTACAGTACCTCACGTACCTTCTGGTACGATACCTCACGTACCTTCTGGTACGGTACCTCATGTACTTTCTGGTGTAGTACCTCATGTACTTTCTGGAGCGGTACCTCATGTACGTTCTGCTACGGTACCTCATGTACTTTCTGGTACGGTACCTCATGTACCTTCTGGTTCAGTACCTCATGTACCTTCTGGTACGGTACCTCAGGTCCCTTCTGGTGTAGTACCTCACGTACCTTCTGTTACGGTACCTCATGTACCTTCTGGTGTAGTACCTCATGTACCTTCTGGTGTAGTACCTCATGTACCTTCTGGTGCAGTACCTCATGTACCTTCTGGTACGGTACCTCATATACCTTCTGGTACAGAATCTCATGTACCTTCTGGTGTGGTACCTCATGTACCTTCTGGTGCGGTACCTCATATACCTTCTGGTACAGAATCTCATGTACCTTCTGGTGTGGTACCTCATGTACCTTCTGGTGCAGTACGTCATATATTTTCTGGTGTAGTACCTCACGTACCTTCTGGTGTAGTACCTCATGTACTTTCTGCTACAGTACCTCATGTACCTTCTGGTACAGTACCTCACGTACATTCTGGTACGGTACCTCATGTAACTTCTGGTACGGTACCTCATGTACCTTCTGGTACAGTACCTCACGTAACTTCTGGTACGGTACCTCACGTACCTTCTGGTGTAGTACCTCATGTACCTTCTGGCACGGTACCTCATGTAACTTCTGGTGCGGTACCTCATGTACCTTCTGGTACGGTACCTCATGTTCCTTCTGGTACAGTACCTTACGTAACTTCTGGTACGGTACCTCACGTACCTTCTGGTGTAGTACATAATATACCATCTGGTACGGTACCTCATGTACCTTCTGGTGTAGTACCTCATGTACCTTCTGGTGCGGTTCCTCATGTACCTTCTGGTGTAGTACATCATGTACCATCTGGTATGGTACCTCACGTACCTTCTGGTGTAGTACATCATGTATCATCTGGTATGGTACCTCATGTACCTTCTGGTGTACTACCTCATGTACCTTCTGGTGCGGTTCCTCATGTACCTTCTGGTACGATACCTCATGTACCTTCTGGCACGCTACCTCATGTACCTTCTGGTGTAGTACCTCATGTACTTTCTGGTGCGGAACCTCATGTACCTTCTGGTGTAGTACGTCATGTACTTTCTCGTGTAGTAACTCATGTACCTTCTGGTACGGTACCTCATGTACCTTCTGGTACGGTACCTCATGTACCTTCTGGTACGGTACCTCATGTATCTTCTGGTACGGTACCTCATGTACCTTCTGGTACGGTACCTCATGTACCTTCTGGTACAGTACTTTATGTATTTTCTGGTGTAGTACCTCATGTAAATTCTGGTGTAGTACCTCACGTACCATCTGGTATGGTACCTCACGTTCCTTCTGGTGCGGTATCTCATGTACCTTCTGGTACAGTACCTCACGTACATTCTGGTACGGTACCTCACGTAACTTCTGGTACGGTACCTCACGTACCTTCTGGTGTAGTACCTCATGTACCTTCTGGCACGGTACCTCATGTACCTTCTGGTACGGTACCTCATGTACCTTCTGGTACGGTACCTCATGTTCCTTCTGGTACAGTACCTCACGTAACTTCTGGTACGGTACCTCACGTACCTTCTGGTGTAGTACATAATGTACCATCTGGTACGGCACCTCAGGTACCTTCTGGTGTAGTACCTCATGTACCTTCTGGTGCGGTTCCTCATGTACCTTCTGGTGTAGTACATCATGTACCATCTCGTATGGTACCTCACGTACCTTCTGGTGTAGTACATCATGTACCATCTGGTATGGTACCTCATGTACCTTCTGGTGTACTACCTCATGTACCTTCTGGTGCGGTTCCTAATGTACCTTCTGGTACGGTACCTCATGAACCTTCTGGTGCAGTATCTCATGTACCTTCTGCTGTAGTACCTCATGTACTTTCTGGTACTGTACCTCACGTACCTTCTGGTACGTTACCTCATGTACCTTCTGGTACGTTACCTCATGTACCTTCTGGTACGGAACCTCACGTACCTTCTGGTGCGGTACCTCATGTACTTTCTGGTACGGTACCTCATGTACTTTCTGGTGTAGTACCGCATGTACTTTCTGGTGCGGTACCTCATGTACCTTCTGGTACGGTACGTCATGTACTTTCTGGTGTAGTACCTCATGTACTTTCTGGAGCGGTACCTCATGTACCTTCTGGTGCAGTACCTCACGTACCTTCTGGTACGATACCTCACGTACCTTCTGGTACGGTACCTCATGTACTTTCTGGTGTAGTACCTCATGTACTTTCTGGAGCGGTACCTCATGTACCTTCTGGTACAGTACCTCATGTACGTTCTGCTACGGTACCTCATGTACTTTCTGGTACGGTACCTCATGTACCTTCTGGTACGGTACCTCATGTACCTTCTGGTGCGGTATCTCATGTACCTTCTGGTACGGTAGCTCATATACCATCTGGTACGGCACCTCATCTACCTTCTGGTACAGTACCTCATGTACCTTCTGGTGCGGTATCACATGTACCTTCTGGTGTAGTACCTCATGTACCTTCTGGTACGGTACCTCACGTACCTTCTGGTGTAGTACCTCATGTACCTTCTGGTACGGTACCTCATGTACCTTCTGGTGTAGTACCTCATGTACCTTCTGGTACGGTACCACATGTACCTTCTGCTGTTGTACCTCATGTACCTTCTGGTGTAGTACGTCATGTACCAACTGGCACGGTACCTCATGTACTTTCTGGTACGGTACCTCATGTACCTTCTGGTACGGTACCTCATGTACCTTCTGGTGCAGTACCTCATGTAGCTTCTGGTGCAGTACCTCATGTACCTTCTGGTGTAGTACCTCATGTACCTTCTGGTGTAGTACGTCATGTACCAACTGGCACGGTACCTCATGTACTTTCTGGTACGGTACCTCACGTACCTTCTGGTACGGTACCTCATGTACCTTCTGGTGTAGTACCTCACGTACCTTCTGGTACGGTACCTCATGTACCTTCTGGTGTAGTACCTCATGTACCTTCTGGTACGGTACCTCATGCACCTTCTGGTATGGTACCTCATGTACCTTCTGGTGCGGTACCTCATGTAGCTTCTGGTTCGGTACCTCATGTACCTTCTGGTACGGTACCTCATGTACCTTCTGGTTCAGTACATCATGTACCTTCTGGTACGGTACCTCATGTACCTTCTGGTACGGTACCTCATGTACCTTCTGGTACGGTACCTCATGTACCTTCTGGTTCAGTACATCATGTACCTTCTGGTACGGTACCTCATGTACGTTCTGGTGTAGTACCTCACGTACCTTCTGGTACGGTACCTCATGTACCTTCTGGTGTAGTACCTCACGTACCTTCTGGTGTAGTACCTCATGTACCTTCTGGTACGGTACCTCATGTACCTTCTGGTGTAGTACCTCATGTACCTTCTGGTACGGTACCTCAGGTACCTTCTGGTGTAGTACCTCACGTACCTTCTGTTACGGTACCTCATGTACCTTCTGGTGTAGTACCTCATGTACCTTCTGGTGCAGTACCTCATGTACCTTCTGGTACGGTACCTCATGTACCTTCTGGTGTGGTACCTCATGTACCTTCTGGTGCGGTACCTCATATACCTTCTGGTACAGAATCTCATGTACCTTCTGGTGTGGTACCTCATGTACCTTCTGGTGCGGTACCTCATATACCTTCTGGTACAGAATCTCATGTACCTTCTGGTGTGGTACCTCATGTACCTTCTGGTGCAGTACGTCATATATTTTCTGGTGTAGTACCTCACGTACCTTCTGGTGTAGTACCTCATGTACTTTCTGCTACAGTACCTCATGTACCTTCTGGTACAGTACCTCATGTACCTTCTGGTACGGTACCTCACGTTCCTTCTGGCGTGGTACCTCATGTACCTTCTGGCACGGTACCTCATGTAACTTCTGCTACGGTACCTCATGTACCTTCTGGTACAGTACCTCACGTAACTTCTGGTACGGTACCTCACGTACCTTCTGGTGTAGTACCTCATGTACCTTCTGGCACGGTACCTCATGTAACTTCTGGTGCGGTACCTCATGTACCTTCTGGTACGGTACCTCATGTTCCTTCTGGTACAGTACCTCACGTAACTTCTGGTACGGTACCTCACGTACCTTCTGGTGTAGTACATAATGTACCATCTGGTACGGTACCTCATGTACCTTCTGGTGTAGTACCTCATGTACCTTCTGGTGCGGTTCCTCATGTACCTTCTGGTGTAGTACATCATGTACCATCTGGTATGGTACCTCACGTACCTTCTGGTGTAGTACATCATGTACCATCTGGTATGGTACCTCATGTACCTTCTGGTGTACTACCTCATGTACCTTCTGGTGCGGTTCCTCATGTACCTTCTGGTACGATACCTCATGTACCTTCTGGCACGCTACCTCATGTACCTTCTGGTGTAGTACGTCATGTACTTTCTGGTACAGTACCTCATGTACCTTCTGGTACGGTACCTCATGTACCTTCTGGTACAGTACTTTATGTATTTTCTGGTGTAGTACCTCATGTACATTCTGGTGTAGTACCTCACGTACCATCTGGTATGGTACCTCACGTACCTTCTGGTGCGGTATCTCATGTACCTTCTGGTACGGTACATCATGTACCTTCTGGTGTAGTAACTCATGTACCTTCTGGTACGGTGCCTCATGTACCTTCTGGTGCGGTACCTCATGAACCTTCTGGTACAGTACCTCATGTATCTTCTGGTACGGTACCTCATGTACCTTCTGGTACGGTACCTCATGTACCTTCTGGTACAGTACTTTATGTATTTTCTGGTGTAGTACCTCATGTACATTCTGGTGTAGTACCTCACGTACCATCTGGTATGGTACCTCACGTACCTTCTGGTGCGGTATCTCATGTACCTTCTGGTACAGTACCTCACGTACCTTCTGGTGTAGTACCTCATGTACCTTCTGGTGCGGTTCCTCATGTACCTTCTGGTGTAGTACATCATGTACCATCTGGTATGGTACCTCACGTACCTTCTGGTTCAGTACATCATGTACCTTCTGGTACGTTACCTCATGTACCTTCTGGTACGGAACCTCACGTACCTTCTGGTGCGGTACCTCATGTACTTTCTGGTACGGTACCTCATGTACTTTCTGGTGTAGTACCGCATGTACTTTCTGGTGCGGTACCTCATGTACCTTCTGGTACGGTACGTCATGTACTTTCTGGTGTAGTACCTCATGTACTTTCTGGAGCGGTACCTCATGTACCTTCTGGTGCAGTACCTCACGTACCTTCTGGTGTAGTACCTCATGTACTTTCTGGTACGGTACCTCATGTACCTTCTGGTGCGGTACCTCATGAACCTTCTGGTACAGTACCTCATGTATCTTCTGGTACGGTACCTCATGTACCTTCTGGTACGGTACCTCATGTACCTTCTGGTACAGTACTTTATGTATTTTCTGGTGTAGTACCTCATGTACATTCTGCTACGGTACCTCATGTACTTTCTGGTACGGTATCTCATGTACCTTCTGGTACGGTAGCTCATGTACCATCTGGTACGGCACCTCATCTACCTTCTGGTACAGTACCTCATGTACCTTCTGGTGCGGTACCACATGTACCTTCTGGTGTAGTACCTCATGTACCTTCTGGTACGGTACCTCACGTACCTTCTGGTGTAGTACCTCATGTACCTTCTGGTGTAGTACCTCATGTACCTTCTGGTACGGTACCACATGTACCTTCTGCTGTAGTACGTCATGTACCAACTGGCACGGTACCTCATGTACTTTCTGGTACGGTACCTCATGTACCTTCTGGTGTAGTACCTCATGTACCTTCTGGTACGGTACCTCATGTACCTTCTGGTGTAGTACCTCACGTACCTTCTGGTACGGTACCTCATGTACCTTCTGGTGTAGTACCTCATGTACCTTCTGGTACGGTACCTCATGCACCTTCTGGTATGGTACCTCATGTTCCTTCTGGTGCGGTACCTCATGTAGCTTCTGGTTCGGTACCTCATGTACCTTCTGGTGTAGTACCTCATGTACCTTCTGGTACGGTACCTCATGTACCTTCTGGTTCAGTACATCATGTACCTTCTGGTACGGTACCTCATGTACCTTCTGGTGTAGTACCTCACGTACCTTCTGGTACGGTACCTCATGTACCTTCTGGTGTAGTACCTCACGTACCTTCTGGTACGGTACCTCATGCACCTCCTGGTGTAGTACCTCATGTACCTTCTGGTGTAGTACCTCATGTACCATCTGGTGTAGTACCTCATGTACCTTCTGGTGTAGTACCTCATGTACCTTCTGGTGCAGTACCTCATGTACCTTCTGGTACGGTATCTCATGTACCTTCTGGTGTGGTACCTCATGTACCTTCTGGTACGGTATCTCATGTACCTTCTGGTGTGGTACCTCATGTACCTTCTGGTGCGGTACCTCATATACCTTCTGGTACAGAATCTCATGTACCTTCTGGTGTGGTACCTCATGTACCTTCTGGTGCGGTACCTCATATACCTTCTGGTACAGAATCTCATGTACCTTCTGGTGTGGTACCTCATGTACCTTCTGGTGCAGTACGTCATATATTTTCTGGTGTAGTACCTCACGTACCTTCTGGTGTAGTACCTCATGTACTTTCTGCTACAGTACCTCATGTACCTTCTGGTACAGTACCTGACGTACATTCTGGTACGGTACCTCATGTAACTTCTGGTACGGTACCTCATGTACCTTCTGGTACAGTACCTCACGTAACTTCTGGTGTAGTACCTCACGTACCTTCTGGTGTAGTACCTCATGTACCTTCTGGTACGGTACCTCATGTACCTTCTGGTGTAGTACCTCATGTACCTTCTGGTACGGTACCTCAGGTACCTTCTGGTGTAGTACCTCACGTACCTTCTGTTACGGTACCTCATGTACCTTCTGGTGTAGTACCTCATGTACCTTCTGGTGCAGTACCTCATGTACCTTCTGGTACGGTACCTCATGTACCTTCTGGTGTGGTACCTCATGTACCTTCTGGTGCGGTACCTCATATACCTTCTGGTACAGAATCTCATGTACCTTCTGGTGTGGTACCTCATGTACCTTCTGGTGCGGTACCTCATATACCTTCTGGTACAGAATCTCATGTACCTTCTGGTGTGGTACCTCATGTACCTTCTGGTGCAGTACGTCATATATTTTCTGGTGTAGTACCTCACGTACCTTCTGGTGTAGTACCTCATGTACTTTCTGCTACAGTACCTCATGTACCTTCTGGTACAGTACCTCATGTACCTTCTGGTACGGTACCTCACGTTCCTTCTGGCGTAGTACCTCATGTACCTTCTGGCACGGTACCTCATGTAACTTCTGCTACGGTACCTCATGTACCTTCTGGTACAGTACCTCACGTAACTTCTGGTACGGTACCTCACGTACCTTCTGGTGTAGTACCTCATGTACCTTCTGGCACGGTACCTCATGTAACTTCTGGTGCGGTACCTCATGTACCTTCTGGTACGGTACCTCATGTTCCTTCTGGTACAGTACCTCACGTAACTTCTGGTACGGTACCTCACGTACCTTCTGGTGTAGTACATAATGTACCATCTGGTACGGTACCTCATGTACCTTCTGGTGTAGTACCTCATGTACCTTCTGGTGCGGTTCCTCATGTACCTTCTGGTGTAGTACATCATGTACCATCTGGTATGGTACCTCACGTACCTTCTGGTGTAGTACATCATGTACCATCTGGTATGGTACCTCATGTACCTTCTGGTGTACTACCTCATGTACCTTCTGGTGCGGTTCCTCATGTACCTTCTGGTACGATACCTCATGTACCTTCTGGCACGCTACCTCATGTACCTTCTGGTGTAGTACGTCATGTACTTTCTGGTACAGTACCTCATGTACCTTCTGGTACGGTACCTCATGTACCTTCTGGTACAGTACTTTATGTATTTTCTGGTGTAGTACCTCATGTACATTCTGGTGTAGTACCTCACGTACCATCTGGTATGGTACCTCACGTACCTTCTGGTGCGGTATCTCATGTACCTTCTGGTACGGTACATCATGTACCTTCTGGTGTAGTAACTCATGTACCTTCTGGTACGGTACCTCATGTACCTTCTGGTGCGGTACCTCATGAACCTTCTGGTACAGTACCTCATGTATCTTCTGGTACGGTACCTCATGTACCTTCTGGTACGGTACCTCATGTACCTTCTGGTACAGTACTTTATGTATTTTCTGGTGTAGTACCTCATGTACATTCTGGTGTAGTACCTCACGTACCATCTGGTATGGTACCTCACGTACCTTCTGGTGCGGTATCTCATGTACCTTCTGGTACAGTACCTCACGTACCTTCTGGTGTAGTACCTCATGTACCTTCTGGTGCGGTTCCTCATGTACCTTCTGGTGTAGTACATCATGTACCATCTGGTATGGTACCTCACGTACCTTCTGGTTCAGTACATCATGTACCTTCTGGTACGTTACCTCATGTACCTTCTGGTACGGAACCTCACGTACCTTCTGGTGCGGTACCTCATGTACTTTCTGGTACGGTACCTCATGTACTTTCTGGTGTAGTACCGCATGTACTTTCTGGTGCGGTACCTCATGTACCTTCTGGTACGGTACGTCATGTACTTTCTGGTGTAGTACCTCATGTACTTTCTGGAGCGGTACCTCATGTACCTTCTGGTGCAGTACCTCACGTACCTTCTGGTGTAGTACCTCATGTACTTTCTGGTACGGTACCTCATGTACCTTCTGGTGCGGTACCTCATGAACCTTCTGGTACAGTACC